>NC_136856.1:1680313-1728413 GCF_951799975.1 Gobius niger
ACATTTTTGTAATTTTTTGGTCAATTTGTTGTAATTTTTTGTCACATTTTTCGTCATTTTTTGTCACATTTTTCGTCATTTTTTTGTCACATTTTTCGTCATTTTTTGTCACATTTTTGTCATTTTTTTGTCACATTTTTCTTCAATTTGTTGTGACATTTTTGCCACTTTTTCATCAATTCTTCATCACTTTTTTGCCAATGTTTTCTCGCTTTTTTGTCACATTTCCATCTTTGTTTTCGTCTCAGTTCTGTCACTATTTTCACACCTTTTTCCCAGAAGCTTTTGAATTGGGGTAAAGCCAAACTGGAGAAAATGTGCTCGCTTCAGGCGGGAGTTAAGGGGTTAATGAGGAAATAATCTGAGGAGAGACTGTGAACTGTGGGACAGTTTTTGTTTCATGTGAATCGGCCTCAGGAATAACTGAGAAATGAGCGACGAACTAAGACTAGGAATCTGCGTTTTCAGCGTTTCCACGGTTACCATCAGCTGCCCTTCACCTCAGTGTTCGTGCCATACTCGAGTATTGCACTTTACAAACCTGTGAGTTTCCCAAAGCGCTGCACTGCCGTTGTTCATTCACTCCAGGCGGCGGGGGCCTAGGTGGCGCTGTGCAGATGTTCACTGACTGGAATCAAATCTGACTTTTGTAGCTTCTGACAGAATGAATGAGCAGGATTTGTGGGGTTTGGTTTTCCCTGGAGCATTAAAGGTCCGACTGTAAACCGTCTGCGGAGGAGGAGCTCACAGCTGGAGCAGATGTGGCTGCAGAGGCAGGTGCTGGAGGCGCAGGTGACCGGGGGGCTGCGGTCATTAACGCCGCGGTGGAGCCATGTGGTCACTGTTTGACCAACCTGCAAATGGAAACAGGGGATTTAACCCTTAAGGGGTTCATCTCCAGTTTGGCTTTACCCCAATCCAAAAGCTTCCGGAAAAAAGCTGTGAAAATAGTGACAGAACTGAGATGAAAACAATGATGAAGATGTGACAAAAAAGTGACAAAAAAAGACAAAAAATTGATTAAAAAATGACAAAAAACGTGACAAAAAAAGACAAAAAAATGATTAAAAAAAGACAAGAAATGTGACAAAAAAATGACAAAAAATGACAAAAAAAAATGATTTAAAAAATAACAATAAATGTGACAAAAAAGACAAAAAATGTATTAAAAAAAGACAAAAAATTGACAAAATTGTGACAAAAAAAAAACAAAAAAAGACAAAAGATTGATAAAAAAAAGACAAGAAATGTGACCAAAAAAATGACAAAAAAATGATTAAAAAATAACAATAAATGTGACAAAAAAGACAAAAAATGTATTAAAAAAAGACAAAATTGTGACAAAAAAAATGACAAAAAATTGATTAAATAAAATGACAAAAAAGCTACAAAATGAGTTGAATACCCCCCAAAAAAAGTTGGAAAAAAATCTGATGACGTGAGGAAAAAGATCCATTTAGATGAGTTTTGTAGGTCTTATCTTTCAAATGAGGCGTTACACTGGCCTACAGGATTTGGGTAAAGCTGAACTGGAGAAAATGCTCTCGGTTCAGGCGGGAGTTAAGAGGTTAAAGGCGCTCCTGTAAACATCATTGTCACAGGATCACAAAGACAAAAGAAGCTGCTTTAAACTGAGATGATGCTCAGAGGGAATAAACTGACTTTCATCAGGCCCGGAGTGAATTCGTATTGTATTAGCTCCACACATGTGCACACGGTTCCTCAGGTGCTTTTAGTTTGGTACCAGTGTGGCTTTACCCAAATCTAAAAGACTAAAACAAAAACACAACAAAACTGTAACAGAAATGTGACAAAAGCCCAACAGCAACAACACAAGGAAAATGATCAGTTCAGAACAATATTGTATTTCAAATGAGGCGATGTGGCCAAACATATAATCTGATTTTTCCTGCTCATTAATATTCATAATGTAGAAACAATCAGGCCATTAATATGACATAAGCCTTTATTTAAAAAGTGTTATTTCTGTTTTAGATATTCCTCGTCTGCTCTCCAAAGTAAAACCTCTTAAAGCTGAGGTACCTGATTTTTCCTGTTCCAAAAATCTCATGTTTAAACTCAATTCTAGCTGTCACAATCCCTCCAGCACACCTTAAAGGAATAGGCCACCGTTTTTACATACTGAGATATGTTCTTACCTCACTTTAGTCGAGTTAATATATCCCCGTCTGGTCTTTGTCCGTGCGCTCACACATACGCAGCCTTTCCCACATGTCACATAGCTCCAAAAAAGCTCACGATAGAAGCTACCAAGCTCTTCCACGTGTTCCCTATTTCAATAAAGTTACGTGAAGTGTTTTCATGCAAAGTATATTTACACAGAAATGTAACATGTGGATTTTATAAGCAGATAAAAAGGGGGACTATATTGTGAGGCGTAATGATACGAGGAGCACAGCGTCCGCGCAGTAACTCCTAAAGACTTCCCCCGCTCACTTCCGTCAATAACCTTAAGGAGTTACTGCGCAGACGTTTTACTCCTCGTATCATTACGCCTCACAATATAGTCCCCCTTTTTATTTGCTTATAAAATCCACATGCTACATTTCTGTGTAAATATACTTCGCATGAAAACACTTCACGTAACTTTATTGAAATAGGGAACACGTGGAAGAGCTTGGTAGCTTCTATCGTGAGCTTTTTCGGAGCTATGTGACATGTGGGAGAGGCTGCGTATGTGTGAGCGCACGGACAAAGACCAGACGGGGATATATTAACACGTCTAAAGTGAGCTAAGAACATATCTTAGTATGTAAAAACGGTGGCCTATTCCTTTAATATGCCCGTGTGAAGCTCTGAGCAGGAGGGACCGCCCTCTGCAGACTCCGCCCCCTGCAGACTCCGCCCCCTGCAGACTCCGCCCCCTGCAGACTCCGGTCCCGCAGACTTACAGACTCCGGTCCCGCAGACTCCGGTCCCGCAGACTCCGGTCCTGCGGACTCCGGTCCCGCAGACTCTCGTCCCGCAGACTGTTGAGTCTTTCACGGGGATAAACCCGCGGTGAGGAAAGCACTCGGTGATTCCTGGTCAGCGACACAAATGACCGGTCGTCACGGTGACCCGGGCTGGTCCTGTAGGTAAACAGAGGTCTGGTTTCTCCTTGTCCCTGGTCTGAAGCGAGCCCGAGCGTCCCGCGGTGGCGCCGGGAGGTCAGGAGGTCAGCTGGATCACTGCCAGCTCTGAAACCGAGGAAATAATTGTCTTTTAAAGCTCAAATCCGCCTTTCCCACTCCAGCCGAGCGCGAGTCCGAACGCCCGGCCCTGATTTTATCTTCTTTATCTTGTGTCCAGTGAAGCTCCTCTTTGTTCCTCTTTGTTTCCCCAACGCGGCGAAACGTGATTCCAGAGGCTGCAGAATGTGTCTGTTTTCATATAAATCATTCAGCGGTGGATAATAAAGCCAGGGTTGAGTTTATGGTTTTATTGTGTTTAGTTTTTGAAAAAGAAAATGTGTAAAAATTAAACTTTCGGATTATTTTGTGTGGTTCAAAGTCTCTTCAGTTTAGATCAGTTTGTTAACCTCTTAACCCCCACCTGAACCGAGGACTTGTTCACCTGTTCTCCTGTTCTTTAAAGCTTTAAGCTTTAGGCTTTAAAGCTCTAAAGGAGTGATATCCTGCAAAATCGACTTTTTGGAGCTTTTATCCATGTTGTTGCTATTTCTTTATCCTGCTCTCTGAGGCTCCGCCCTCTGCTGGTGAACCACTGACACTGACGTTTTTTACATCAGAGTCAAACAGGAAGAGCCCGACGTCTGTGATGTAAAGGCCTGTGTTAGCGTGTGTGTTAGAGTGTGTGTTAGCGTGCGTGTTAGCGTGTGTTTGCGTGTGTGTTAGCGTGTGTGTTAGCGTGTGTGTTAGCGTGTGTGTTAGCATGTGTTAGCGTGTGTGTTAGCGTGTGTGTTAGAGTGTGTGTTAGCGTGCGTGTTAGCGTGTGTGTTAGCGTGTGTTAGCTTGTGTGTTAGCGTGTGTGTTAGCCATGTATGAAGCTGTGTTGCAGATGTCAACTCCTTATTCACCTTATTCCGGAGCCTCGCATGGGCGCTGCCATTAATTGTTCCAGCCCCTTTTCTCCTATGTGTTAACATGGGGCTGGAAAAGTCCACATAAAATCAGTCACTACAGGAAAACAAAGCTGTTTTCAGGCCGTGCAAAGAAACGCTGCAGTGTCGACATGT
This sequence comes from Gobius niger, assembly GCF_951799975.1. Taxonomy (NCBI): domain Eukaryota; kingdom Metazoa; phylum Chordata; class Actinopteri; order Gobiiformes; family Gobiidae; genus Gobius; species Gobius niger. The sequence continues at coordinate 1,684,512 of NC_136856.1, forward strand.
CGGTGCAAATGAACATCAGCCATTTTACACAAATCAATCGACTAAACATCAGATTTGAGCGGAGAATATTTCCCCTCGTTCTCCGTTTAAATGAACGGGCTTCGCGCTCGACCGGAAGTGTCTGGACAACGAGGCGCCGCAAAAAGAGGCAAAAGTGGGCGGGGCGGAATAAGGTGAATAACTGTGTTGTCACTTATTGCTGTGATATTTATGTTTATTTTACTGCTAATGTTACATGAGCGGAGAGAGGGGGCGGAGTCAACTGAATCCAAGCGTCTTGTCTTTCTCAAAAATGAGTATCCATAGCGCTAGAGGTACAATATATCATATACAAACTGGACTGAACTGGACTTTGTCTCAGTCAGTTTTACCCAGAATTCCCCTGAACGAACACAAGACTCGAAGGTTTTTACTCCAAAGTCAAAGCTCAATGCACTGAAAATGATTAGTCAGACAAAGTGTAAATATCAGTCCGGTCCAGGATATCGGGGCCGTTATTTAAATGTTTTATTAAAAAGAGCCAGTCTTTTGAACGGCTCTTTTGAACGGCTCTTTTGAACGGCTCTTTTGAACGGCTCTTTGTGATGAACGGATCGCTCACTCTGTCCTGGTTCCTGAGTAAAAACAGGCCTTAACTGTTTGCACTTCTCAGTCTCTTAATTAACACTTGTTGATGCTCACACGTGTGAACATTTACATCACGGCTGAGGAAGGTGCTGAACACGCTCCGAACACGCTCCGAACACGCTCCGAACACGCTCCGAACACGCTCCGAACACGCTCCGAACACGCTCCGAACACGCTCCGAACACGCTCCGAACACGCTCCGAACACGCTCCACTGTAACGATGATAAACATGTGCCTGTCGTCTGTTGCCGGGCAGATTAGAGCCTTTATGGTTTATTCATTGTCTGGAGTTAAACATGAAACATTCATTTGTTTCATCCATTATCCATCGTTTAAATCAGGGGCAAGTGGAAACAGGGATGTCACGCGGAAAACGCTAAGTCTTCTGGGAAATGTAGGCTTCTGGAGGAGTGCAGAAGGTCAGACCTGATGTTCAGAGAGGGCAGTTTTATACGCCGGCTGGTGCATTAGAGGAGGGGTCAATCTGTTTTGACGGAGCAGAAGCATCAGACGAGAGAGGGCAGATAAATGCAGTTTAAATTATATGTTTGTGTGATATTCAAAAGTTACTAAACTGAGTGAGAGGCTCAGGTGGAGGAAACTGAGCTGAGTGCAGATGTTTTTAGGGGATAATTTGAAGTTATTTGTGTGGAAACGCGGCTGTCGCTAAGCGCTGTCAGACACAACACGGAGAAACTCTGGCAGATCCTTCACGGTGGAGGAGACAGACTTTACCCTGGGTCTGGACATGCAGGGACAGCACTGGGACCTGAGGAGGCGGCTGCTTGTTTTTTATTACATTTTATTTTTAATCTACTTCATGCATGCCCCTGAAGTTTCAACGTTTTTTTTAGTTTATTATTGAAGTTTTATGTTTCATGCTCTGAAGAAATATCCTACTTTGTGAACCTGTGACGATGAAACCAATTCTGATTCTGCCGGATTATTAACCAGGAAAAGCTCCTGCACATCTGGATGGTGAGGGTAAGGCTGTGCAATTAATCGAAATTTGATTACAATTTCGATTGTTACACTAAACGACTACAAAATTAGCATAATCGAAAAAAAACTTGAAGACTTGCATTATTTCATGGCGCTGGGATTATTTTCCCTTCACATTTCCCGTGCGGTGGCTCATACTTTTGCTTGTCATTAAAACAAACAGCGCTGTGTGATGATGTCATCAGGCCGCGCCGCTCAGTTTGCTTGTGCAGGTGTGAGGGCCGGCCAGCAGGGGGCAGGTGTGAAACAGAGACCTCTCCTTTATCGAGGCAAACTTGAAATCATTTGTACTTTCATGACTGTTCAGAAAACAGAAAATATTCAGCATCGTTTTTGTTATTAATAAATATATAAATAAAATAAATACTTTGTTTTTAAAGGCAACAAATGATCGTTTGAATAATTGTGATTTCAGTCATGACAAAAATAATCGTGATTATTATTTTTTCAATAATGGAGCAGCCCTAGTGAGGGGAATGTTTTACTAAGTCCCTTTAAGGCCGAGTGCCAGGGGCGGACTGGCCATGTGTCCATTCTGGAAGAGCACAGAAGGGCCACTGGCTCTAGGGCCACCGGTCTGGCCTCTCACTTTACCCAAATCTAAAAGCTTAACCTCTTAACTCCCGCCTGAACCGAGAGGATATTGTTCCTCATGTCATCAGATTTTTTTCCATCATTTTTTTGTTGGGTATTCAACTCAGTTTTGTAACTCATTTTTTTTGGTCATTTTTTTGTCGAATTTTTATCAAATTTTTGTCACATATTTGTCATTTTTTTGGGTCATTTTTGTGTAATTTTTGCCACTTTTTCATCAATTTTTCGTCACTTTTCTGTCAAACGTTTCGCACTTTTTTGTCACATTTCCATCATTTTTTTCGTCTTAGTTTTATCACTATTTTCACAGCTTTTTTACAGAAGCTTTTGGATTGGGGTAAAGCTGGAGAAAATGTGCTCGGTTCAGGTGGGAGTTAAGGGGTAAAAAGAAAAGCATCCAAAAACAAAAATGCGCTGGAAAAGCAACAAAAAAGTGACAAAAACACAACAAAATGTGACGAAAACGTGACGACAAAGTGATGAAAAAAGCAATGAAAAAACAACAATAACATGACAAAAAAACCCCGAAAAACAAGAGACGAAAACACAACAAAAAAGTGACAAAAACATGCAGCTCTCCAGTCAAGAAGCTTTTAGATTTGGGCAAAGCTGAACTAGTGAAAATGCTCTCGGTTAAGGCGGGGGGTAAGAGGTTAAAATGTGTATTTGTGGAAGTGTCACATTTACGCTAATTTGGGCCAGGCTGACCAGAGTCCAGGGCTGTTTTTCAGTCCCAGTCCCGCCCCTGCCGAATGCGTGATCAGAAAAGATGAAACATGTGATCATTGAACAGGGCGTGTTTATTTCTTTTGCTGCATGACTAAAACTTTCCTACATTCACAATCATCATAATCCCCCCCCCTGCAGACTCCGGTACTGCAGACTCCGGTCCTGCAGACTCCGGTCCTGCAGACTCCGGTCCTGCAGACTCCGGTCCTGCAGACTCCGGTCCTGCAGACTCCGGTCCTGCAGACTCCGGTCCTGCAGACTCCGGTCCCCCCCCCCCCCCCCCCACATGGTCATTACCTGGTGAATAATTAAAGTCAGTGGTTCACAGATCCCGTCTCTGTGTGAATGAGCTGGAGCTGATTTAATAAAACGCTCCGTCTTGTCATTATTTTTCAACAAAGGCCGTATTTGGTTGCAGTTCCTGGAGCCGCCTCCAGGGAAATCAGCCTCCCCTGCTCTCATTAGGAGGCAGTCGCTCAGAAAGACGGCGCCTCGTGGGAGACGCGGCCCTTCAGCTGATTAGCTCGCCGTGATTAAGGTCACTGGAGGTCGCGGGGCCGCCGCCGCCGCCGCCGCCATCAACACCAGAGCTTCTGCCAAACAAAACAGTCGCCATGTCCTGGACCTGAACATTACTGAGACTCGCTCTGTCGTCCAGACCAACCAGTTCAGTGGGTTCATTATTATTATTGTGGGACATGAAAGAACAGGTTTTGCTCCGTCTACAGCTGACAGATAATGAAAAGGATCCTTTGTCATAAAATAGGCGGCATTGGAGAATAAATTCAGGTAAAGCAGGACAGTTGGACGGAAGCTCGAGGAACAAACATTTAACCTAAACACAGCCATTCTTTTCAGTCTCCGGACACAAACTCTGAGGTTTAAACACGTCTGACCTGGAAAAACCTCCAGCCCGACCTCACCCAAAGCTTTTACACCGAGCTGGAGCTGGAGCTGGAGCTGGAGCTGGAGCTGGAGCTGGAGCTGGAGCTGGAGCTGGAGCTGGAGCCGGAGCGGATGTGGGCGAAGTCTGGGATCCAGAACAAACCGCTCCTGTCCTCTTTACCCAAACTCATTAGTTATTTTTTTCCCACTAATTTGGTCGACCTAAAAGGATTCGCGAGACCTAAAAAAGTCGTCGTGTGATCTGGAGTTTAAGTAGGGCCTGATGAGATGAGAACAAGGACACAGCGGGAGCGGAAACTCTCAGGTTTTTTTACATTTTAACATCTGAATTATGCAAAACCTCCTTTTCTGTTTAGAAAGTTTAGAAACAATTAAGTTTATTTAGAGATAATGACTTGTTTGTTTTATCTTTCAAACCTTTCCCAAGTGCAGCAAAGTGGTTTTAACCCATGGCTTTGACACATGATCAGGAGACGGTTCTAAAGACACGCATGAGAATCCTCCCGTGTCATGTCCTGACTCGGAAACAAATGTTCAGACTGAACAAAAAAAGTGATTAATTTGAATGCGTTTTATTCACTTCTGAGGTCTCGTGTGTCCAGTACATGGACATGTGGACGTCATGTGTGAAACTGAACCTTGAAGGCAAAGTTCGTCCCAAAGAACAAACACTTCCCATCATCACTTCTGTTTCGCTCTTGCATCGTGACTGTTGTTTGTTAACCCCTTAACTCCCACCTGAACCGAGCACATTTTCTCAAAAAAAGGACCAAAATGTGATAAAAATTTTACAAAAAAAAAAGACAAAAAATTGACAAACAATTACAAAAAAAGACAAAAAAATGATAAAAAATGTACGAAAAAATGAAAAAAATGTGACAAAAAAATGAAAAAAAAGTTGCAAAAATGAGTTGAATACCCAACAAAAAAATGATGGTTCTGGCGGGAAAAAAGCTTCTGGAAAAAAGGTGTGGAAATAGCAACAAAACTGAGACGAAAACAATGATGGAAATGTGACGAAAAAGCGAGAAAACATTTACAAAAAGTGACGAAAAATTGATGAAAAAGTGGCAAAAATGTGACAAAAAAATGACAAAAAAATAACAAAAAATTACAAAAAATTACAAAAAATGTGATAAAAAAATTGAAAAAGTGAAAAAAAATGACAAAAAATGACACAACTGTGATAAAAATTTGACTCTTTTTTTTTTTTTAAATCGACAAAAATGTGACAAAAAAGTTACAAAAATGAGTTGAACACCCAAAAAAAAATAATCGAAAAAAATGTCAAAAAATGTCAAAAAATGACCAAAAAATGACAAAAAATTGACAAAATGTGACAAAAAATTTGATAAAAAATTTAAAAAAAAAAGACAAAAAATTGACAAAAAATAACAATAAAATTACAAAAAATGTGATAAAAATTTGACACAAAAAAAAAAATAATGACAAAAAATTTACAAAAATGAGTTAAATACCCAAAAGAAAAATGCTGGAAAAAATGTGATGACGTGAGTAAAAAGATCCTCTCGGTTCAGGCGGGGGTTAAGAGGTTAAACTCTGTATAGTCCCTTTAATGTGTTGCCAAGAGACTTATATAAAACATTTCAATCCAAAATGTCCTAATGCTCACAGTCGTTAAGACACTACATGTGGACTTCGTTGACCTAAAGTGACCATGAATATGCCCAGTCTCCTCATCTGAAAGCTAAGAACATTCACATCAGTGTCTGTGTTAATAATTACCCAGTGATCTAATCTGTGGCTTCTCCGTGCGTCACTTCGTTCTGTTTGATTACATCCTCCATCTCGTCTCCTCTCTGTCCCCCCCCCCCACCACCATGCCCCTCCCCCCCGGGCGACGCCGCGGCGGGGGGGCGGCCATTTTGGCTCTTAATGACACGCCACACGCTGCTGCTAGCGAGAGGTCAAAGTACACGGGCGGCGCCTTCCTGCCCCCCCCCGCGGCGCCGCGTAATGGGAACACACGCCACGGCAACACGCGTGCAAACACATACATGAAGAATGGTCTTTAGGAGACGCGTGTTATCGTAGCTTTATTCACCAGAACATGTTTGTAGAGGCCTGAACTACAGGGTTTCACATGTAATGAGATGGAATTATTTATTTATTCATCAACTATTCAACCCGTAGAGAAGCGAACTCGTGACCATGGAAACCAGCGGCTGTAGGAGTTGTTTGGTAGGTTTTCACGGTGGAACTGATCCCAGAGCGTTGTAGAGACCACTCATACAACCTCTGGGTCACTACAAGGAAAACACAGAAATATCAACAGAAAAAGTGGCATAATGCACCTTTGAAGGGACTAGATGCAAGTTAGCCATTTTTATACTCACTACTGCCACCTCAGGTCATACGTGTAACTGCAGCTTCTATATCAACCCCTTAACTCCCACCTGAACCGAAAAAATGACAAAAATGTGATAAAAAAATGACGAAAAAATGACAAAAAATTGACAAAAATTTGATAAAAAAATGACGAAAAAATGACAAAAATGTGACAAAACATTTAAAAAAAAAATGACAAAAAATGACAAAAATGTGATAAAAAATGACTAAAAAATGACAAAAAATTGATTAAAAAAAATGAAAAAAAAATGACAAAAATGTGATAAAAATGTGATAAAACATTTTAAAAAATGTGACAAAAAAATGACAAAAAAATGACAAAAAAATGAGTTGAATACTCGGTTCAGGCGGGAGTTAAGAGGTTAAGCTCATGCATGAGGGAGTAACATCTTTCTGAGTGACAGTGCAGGATTTTAGAGGCAGTTGTGGTGAACAGGTCTGAGCTCATTCTACACATTAGGACATGGAGGAACATGTGGGGGAGGAAAATACTGAATTTTAACATTTTTAACTCCGTATAGTCCCTTTAAGGCTCTGTCACTCTCAGTGCGTTCAACCGAGAGCACGGTTTTGTGGACGCAGGAAGTGGAAATCCTCTAAACCCAAACTGAAGGCCCTTCACAAAACAATCACCTCTTAATCAATCGTGTGATTCCACTATTGATCCACAACAGAAAACAAATCCAGTTTAAACCAGAGTAATCTCCCGCGCCTCACGCCTCGCTCCTCACGCCTCACGCCTCACGCCTCACAGACCATCATTATCTGAGCTGCAGGTGAAGCTCCGAGTCTTCACGGCCTCATCTTCTTTAGTTTCTCTGTTGGAGAATACTGGGCTGGTTGTGGTAGCTCCACCGCCCACACTCGCCCCCTTCCCAGCATGCACCTGGCCTCTCTCTGCACCTGATGGACAGAGCAGCTCATGATCAGGCGCAGGGAGAGGAAACGTTCACTACAAACATCGCTGTACTCACTGGTCTGGTGAGTTTGCCAGTGATGCGCTTAAAGGTGTATTACGCAACTTTTTATTTGTGCATATTTAAAGTGACCATATCCCAGCAGCTGTACGAGTGCAGGATGCCACTTTTAGAAGAGCAATGAGATCCTTCCTAGGAGTTCATAGGTTCACCCCCAGAGAGGCGATAGAGAGGGATACGGGTTGGGAACCATGTGTGGTAAAACAGAAGGTAGAAAAGATCCCGTTGTGGAACCGCCTCCAGGGTTAAGTGAGATCACAGACACCCCTGGTCCAAAGAGTCCTCCACATATTGTCAAAAGTGGAATTACAATATTTATTTCAAAATAATTTACACTGTAAACGAACAACTCTGAGGAAACTGTATCTGATGTTCATGAAGAGGGATGGAAAGTGTTAAAGTAACCTAAGCTCAGAAGCCATGTCCAGTTTAAGATCTGTTTTTTGACAGAAACATTTGTAAAAGGTAGTTTAAAAAGAGGGCAGGTCTTTTGACGAAAATATAATTGAATTTTAGTTGAGATTTAGTCCAAATATTTTCCATTTTAGTCGACTTTGCATTTATAATCTTCATTATCATCATATTTAATCAGCTCCTCTGCCTCATGGAGCTGCTCCTTTATTTACATGATCTGAGGCTCTTTCAGACGGACAGCAGAAGTTTTACATCACAGTTTCCGTCTCATAAAACACTTTTAATTTAGTTTTAGTGCAACTTTAGTCACAAAAATATCACTTTGACTAAAATGAAGCCTAAATATTTGAGTCGATGAAATGAAGACTGGGCTGTACTTTCAGCACTTTAGGGTCAGTGTGAGACAGAAGAACAGGAGCTGCTGGAGGACGTTTGATCATCAGGTCCGTCTCTGTCCCGTCCTGTTTAAAGTTCACCCCCCTCCCCTTGTTTATATCAGCCTCACCGGGTTTCACCACGAGGGGGCGCGTGACGGGGCACACGTCACCGTAACATACGATTTCGATTATTACACTAGACGATCACAAAAATAGCATAATCGAGAACAATCGATTGTGCTGAAGGAGAACAGCTGTTTTATCCTCCACATCCTTCACTCAGGCCCTGGTTTTGTTTAGTAGAAAAGTCTAAAACTCTTCTTCAGGAGCAGATCAACGGAGCTCAAACAAACTCTTATTACTTCAGCTGCTGAGATGTTTCTGTTCCCTTCACATTTCACGAGCTAAAGGCTCAGGCTTTGTTTTGACATAAAAACATTGTCGCTGTGTGATGATGTCATCAGGCCGCACGGCCCTGTTGGACAGGTGTGAGGGCCGGCCAGCAGGGGGCAGGTGTCCCTATAGGATTAGTTTAGAAACGTGAGCATATTAAAGAGGGGGTGTTCTGCTTTTGTCAGTCCCATAGCACCAGTCTATATCACACTACAATGATGACAAACCTTCTGTTGGTCTGTAAATGCAGTAAATTAGAATAACTGCCTTGTATAAAATGTCTCTCTCAAAATGGCTGTAGTGAATGTCTTGAAATAGGCCTCTGTCTCTTTAAGAACCTCTGAGCCTTTAGACACGCCCCCTCCACACGCTGTCTGTGGCATCAGTGGGGAGGGGCTTCTGCTGAGGAGCAGTGGTTGGTCACTCGGCTCGGAGGCGTCTCCAGGAGGTGGGGGCGTTCCTAGGAGGACTCAGGCAAACCTATCCCTAAAATGGCCGCCATCAGAGTTTTTACAGATTACTCAGAAATACGTGAATGTGCCAAGGCAACACTTCAGGCGTGTTTTTAATGAGGGAGTTACATAAGAAAAAAAAAAAAAGGTTTTATCGTCCAAAGAAAATGTAGTCCATAGTTTTTTTTTTTTAAGGCAACAAATAATCATTTGAATAATCGTGATTTCAATTATTACTAAAATACTCGTGATTATTATTTTTTCTATAATGGAGCAGCCCCACCGTGACACTGCCGGGTCGACGCCGTCGTCAGGGGAACACGTTTGTTGAACAGCTGATCGTTCCGTGGCTGGTGTTGAGATGTTTGCTGCTGAGCGTGAACATGGACTGATCTGACTCTGGAGTAAATGCAGATGGAGCCACGGCGTTCTCAGGGCGGCCTGTGCGAAAACGCCGAGACGCTCCAGGATCAGTCGCTTTGTTGGTTTCTGGTGAGAGAAAACCTTCCAAACAGGAGATCCTGGAGCGTCTCAGAGACCACAGGGATGGAAGGGAAGATTTTGAGAGACATTATTATACAAATCAGAGCACTGGTGTCCCTGGTTCTCGACGGGTCACATGTTCAGGCAGTCGCTCATATTGTGGACGAACCGTAGACCTGACCAGGACCAGGCCATGTCTTACACAATCATCTGACCTCAATCACATGTGGTGAAGGATCTGTATTGTGTGAGCTCTGGTTTCTCCCTCCTCTGTCATGCTGCAGAACTACACTGTGTATTCCTGCATGGACTGGCTTCAGTGTTCGTGTGTGGACAGAACATTCACTATGTAACTCTGGAAACCATTAGTGCTGGAAAGTCTTACCCAACCAAGGCCGCATATACGACAGAGTATAGTGTGTACAGTGTATAGTGTTTCTCCTCCATCTCCAGTGTGGCCTCAGGCAAACTCTGGTGCAGGCGCAGAGTGAAGCCAATCCCGCTGAACAAAACAATCAGAGACAAAGAGGGTTTTACAGCCACTTCACCTCATTAACACGTGATTGAAATGAATATCTCAATGTTTTGTGGGACTTTCTCGATGAAGCGATATCAGAAATGTGCGAAAATGTGCTGCAAACATCCACATCGCTTTGTCGCTCAAAAGCAGAACGACTCTCCTGAGCAGGATTGGTCAAAACGTAATGAAATCGTGCCGTGGAGGAAACTACAGGTCCTTTAAAAGGCGGCGAAGTCAAGCTTTTTCATAAGAGTTTGAATATTTTCCGATGAGAACGTCCCTCCTCTCCCTCCATCACTCAGTCTTTGATAGATTTGTGCCGTGATCCGTGGAAATACCAACCCCCCCATTAATGCCGCCGCTGCTGCTGCACTGGCCTGCGCTCACTTCATCATCAGGGAAACTAAAGCTAAAGAGACTCATTCAGGTTTAACAGCGAAGGTTTACGCAGTTCATCCACTCCTGGACAGATAAAAAGGCGGTGGGTAGCGGGGGTGTTCTCTTGTAAACGCGTAACATGCACGATGCAGCGCGCAATGTTTAGTAAAGATTAAAGAAATAAAAGTGTCCCTCCGCTGCTGCAGACACTCGCTGCAGATCCAAGATGAGCGGGCGGGACAGAGAGGCCTCGCGCTGGACACCGTTCGAATGCGCAAAGTTACAAAATGTACAAGATTTAATTGATCAGAAACTGTCATATCGGCTGCAGAGGAGTTACAAAGTTATGCAGCAGTTGCAAGAAAACTGTAGCGTGTTGGAACATTTGCGCTACAGCTGCAGGATTCTTGGAGCGGCTGAATTAGAAAAGAAAAAAGAAGTTGCTCTGCGCCCTGTAAAATGCGCTTCTTTCTTTTGGACTGAGCTGTGGCTACACAAGGAGCATCATCAGGAGGTAAACACTGACACACGATGGAAATGTCTCCTTAAAACTCAGATCAGACGTGGTGTTGTGGCACTTGAAGGCATGTGTGGTTTATTTATGGAAAACTGTTGTTTTGGTGTTGTGTTGTGGTGTTGATCTACTGTAGAAAGTAAGCCGTCCGTATCCTGCGCTCGAACAGACTTTTCAAGGCAATTTCGCTTTTGTTTTCAATTTGACATCGATTCTAAAGAAGAAGACAAGGCAGCGCGACGTAAAGAGGAACATAATGTGAAGGTTGCCATAGAAGAGCAGTGCGAGTGCTTCTTGTAATGAACCACGCCTCAGTCGGCCTCTTCTTCTTAAATCACGCCCTCTCCCTATAGTGGCGCAGCCTTAAGTGCAAAACCTGCGCCACATGCAAGATTGCGCGTGTACCACGTTGCGTTTAGAGTTGCGCACGGACTGAGCCAGTCACACAAGATCTGGCCCTCAAGGTTAGAGTTAAGTTGACTTCAGTAAAACGTCTTGTTCAGCCTGTGATGTTGGAGGTGGATATACTGTATATGCCAGGGGGAGGCAGGTCTGCTCGGTGAAGGGCCAGGTTTCTTCATCGTCAACAGACCAAGGGCTGGACCCTCCAATTAAAGCAAAGAGTAAAGCATCACTTTCTTCATATGCCAGTGCTGTACATCAGACACACTGGGAAAATGTCCATCTTAAATTAGATAAATGACTTAAAATTGCTTGAATAAGTCGGTTTGAACTAATCTAAGATCAGACAGAAACGCTAATGCCAATTGAACAAATAGAAATCCCTCTGGCAATCAAACAAATTAACTTTAACTGTGAAAATTATTCATTTTTCACTCGAAATTATACAAAATAATCTGAATTAAGAAAAAAACTTGAACAAAACGCGCTTGTTCCATTGGCAAGAATAGGTTTTAAGGCCAGACCAAATCAAACTTTAGATTTAATCTCTTAATCAAGTAGATTTAAGTCTTCCTTGATGATTATTCTTTTAGGATTATGGCCTGAAAAGGTGCTCTGCTAAGACATTTTAAGGAAATGACAGTATTTTTCACATTTCTAGAGTGCTTTAAACTAGCATTTCATCTCTGATTTGGGTCATAGTGTTTCTCAAAACATCTCGAGGGCCAGAGTTTGATGATGGACGGCCAGTTTTGGACATTTAAATTGTTGTGTGTATTTCCGTATTTCCAATGTCAACAAAGGTGGAAATATGTGGGGAAAAGAAAAGGGAAATAAGAGGGAAAATTGGGAAAACAGGCCAAAAATGGGGCAAAACTCGGGGAAAATGGGGGGAAAGGGGTGGGGACAAGGAAATGAAAGGCAAAAATGGGTAAAACTGGCAAAAATTGGGCAGAACTGAAGGAAAATATGGTGCAAACGTTGGTGAAATGTTTGTTCTGCCCTTTGTTTGTTGAGGACAGTTTTCTTTGTGAGCGACAGAGCAACGTAAGTGAAGATGTTTGCAGCACATCTGTACAGTTTCATCACTGATTGTTGTTCTCGAGGTGAAAGTATCGAGGTGTTTATTCTTGTAAACATCGCCCAGCCCGACGGTCGTGTCGACTGATGCTCGGTTTGATCAGTTCTTCCCATTCGTAAAACACAAAAGTCTCCCACACATGTTTAAAGAGAGCGGATCAGCAGCATGTGGACCTCTGGGATTCACTGTGGTGGTGGTTCTAAAAGAAGATCCATTGTTACATCATTTCCCCCTGTAATGATGATGGAAGAGAGTGACCACATCCCAAAGACTCTCAGTGGAGTTCAGATCTGGACTCTTTGGAGGCTGATCTCATTCTTTGGACACTGTGGGGGACATTTACCAAGCGTGGAGTGCAAAAGGTGGAAAAGTGCCACAGTGATAAACATAATCTTTAGACACGCTGCCTGCTGTCGTTCACACGGCAGGTTTAGGGCCTCACACTGCAGTCGAGGCCATTTCAAACATTGTATATCTGTTTAGGGCTGGGTACCATTTTTTTTCGATACCACTACTTTAACGATACCTGCTTTTCGGTACCGGTGCCTTAACGGTACTTTTTTCGATACCTGTGTTATTTTAATTGAGTTAAAATAATGTGCAGGAAAAGTCTGGTTCAGGAGGAAGTCCAAACACGGCACATCAGAAAACAGGAGCAGCAGCGTCACCTGGAACTTCATTCCCACTAAAGCCGTGATAAAAAGAGAGTTGGGACATTATTCCCTCCTGAGCTGCAGGAACAGACCAGATCCACATCAGGACCGTTTACTGAAGATAAACTTCTCTAAACTCACTGAGCTGTTCCACAGTGAAAGCTCCTCACACGTCACAGATCTGTTACATAGTGAGAGCGTTCACTCTGTCACTGACAATGCACCATAACTGTTCCAAACATGGCTAATGCAGAGTGAGCCTCACCTTTTCCAGAGACAATCTGTGATCCAAATGCTCCAGTGCAGCTGGAGTTTAAACAACAGCAGGAACTTCAGGCTCTGGGGGCTAAAGCTAAAGCTAAAGGTAAAGCTAAAGGTAAAGCTAAAGGTAAAGCTAAAGGTAAAGCTAAAGGTAAAGGTAAAGCTAAAGGTAAAGCTAAAGGTAAAGCTAAAGCTAAAGGTAAAGCTAAAGGTAAAGCTAAAGCTAAAGGTAAAGGTAAAGCTAAAGGTAAAGCTAAAGCTAAAGCTAAAGGTAAAACTAAAGCTAAAGGTAAAGCTAAAGCTAAAGGTAAAGCTAAAGGTAAAGCTAAAGCTAAAGGTAAAGCTAAAGGTAAAGGTAAAGCTAAAGCTAAAGGTGAAGCTAAAGGTAAAGGTAAAGGTAAAGGTAAAGCTAAAGGTAAAGCTAAAGGTAAAGCTAAAGGTAAAGCTAAAGCTAAAGCTAAAGGTAAAGCCCATGTGTTAATGTTATCACTGCTTTTCTATTTGTCTAAGAGTCTAGTTTCTTATTCAGTCCTGGTTTAGTCCTGGTTTAGTCCTGGTTTAGTCCTGGTTTAGTCCTGGTTTAGTCCTGGCTCAGTCCGCGGCTCTGCCATCTCTGATAATGACTGAAGTGTGAGTAAGTTACAGCTTTGCGTCTGCATTTGTGCTGAAGCTGCTCATGAGTTCAGGCTTTTTTAGACTCACTGTGGATCATTTATTGACGTTTGGAGAGAAAAGGTACCGAAAATTAGCACCGAAAAAAATAAGTATTTCGATAGCGCCCCCTACCGGAGCTTTTCGGTCGGTACCAAGTAGGAACCGTTTAACAGTCCCCAGCCCTAGTCTTGATAAATGACAGTGTTGCTGAGCTGAGACCAGGAGTCTCACAGTGCAGGACACCACGCTCTGAAACAGGACCTGCACCGTTTCAGAGGAGACTGAAGGCAGTGCTTTGGTTTCCTCAGCCTCCAAATCAGATTTACTCACAGTACGATTCAAATTGTGTCTCTTTTCTTCAGCGATACGTCATTGATAAAGACAGAGTACCTGCTGCCTCCACTGGTATTTAAATGCTGACATTCTTGCCCCCCCCCCCTCACTCCCCCCCCCCCCCCCCCCCGCTCTCTTTTGTTTGGCGGCTGAACGGTCGAACAGTGAAAATGTCACTCCCTTCGTCGGCGGCAGCTGCTCGCGCCGCGCCCGTGACGGCTTTTGTTTCCCCCCTCGTCCCTGATGGATGCAAACGGCGCCGCTTCCTCCGCGCTAATTCACGCGTGCGCTCGTCACCGCTGATTGTGATTGACTTTGTCGGTGAAACGTCTAAATGTCCCGTTGCCGTGGAAGAATGGGAGCGAAGGGGGCGTCTGTCAGAGCGGCGCCTCCGAAACTTGACAACTCTTAAAGGAACAGGCCACCGTTTCTACATACTGAGATATGTTCTTACCTTAGCTGTGACGAGTTCTTTAGTAATCAATAATACCAGGAGTAGTTTGGCATCCGAACAGTAAAGTGAAGATTACAGCGTGGATTTCGAACTACTCCTGGTATTATTACGCCTTACAATATAGTTCCCCCTTTTATCCGCTTAGAAAATCCACATTGTTTAATTTTGTGTAATTATACTTTGTAGTGGAACACTTCACGTAACCATATTTAAGGCGAGACACTGCAGGTGAAGAGGGAAAAAATGTATATTTACAGATATCAATTTGAAACTGTTGCTGTCGATCACTGGCATAAATGTGAGAAAAAAAAATACATCTGTCATTTTATCTTTTCATATAAGAACAAGGTGTTTTATGCCTAAAAATGCCCCAAATTTCCCATCTTTTTGGCGACGAAATCTGAATAATGGACAGAGCTACATTCAAACTTATGGTTTCATTTTATTGATGAATGAGTTACCAAGACTTTCTCAGAGGGGATTTAGGATTTCTTGTTTAGTTTTAAAATAAGCGGTTTTTTAGTGGAAAATGTTGTAAAAATGTAACTTTCGCCTTATTTTTTGACATTCAAAACTCAATAAATGGGGCTTAAGGGATTAAATAATAAAAAAATCCCTCTGAAAAAATCTTCCAAACATTGTTCAGTCCAAGGCTGGAAAATGTGAAGTCTTTAGGTCCGACTGACGTGGACATAGTGTCGCCACAATGACAGAAACATGTGTTTGGAGAAAAAGGCCCTTGAAATTGCATTGTCCCATATAAGTCTATGGGGGAACATTGAATCAGCGCAATATTTAAACATGTTATTGTGAAGATTAGGCATATTTTCTGTTTCCAGGTGAAAGCTTGTATGTTCAGAGACAGATTTGGCCCAAAACCTGAAAACTGAAAAAAAGTAGTTTTGCCTGTAGTGTCTCCCCTTAAATAGGGAAAACGTGGAAGAGCTTGGTAGCTTCTATCTTGACCTGTTTTGGAGCTATAGAGGAGAGAGGGAGAGGCTAAACGCTAACGCCGTCTGCGCTGTGTTTACGTGACTGAAGATCAGACAGGTCCTAAAGAACTCGTCACAGCTCAGGTAAGAACATATCTCAGTGTGTAAAAACGGTGGCCTGGTCCTTTAACTTGGGGGAAACACTTACCTCTTTGTGTTTTATATCATTCATACTGTGAAAGACTTTGGCTGTTGCATGATGTGGCACACGCTTGTTCCGTGACCTGGAATTCACCAGTAACGACCGAGATATTTTTGCTCCAGACGCGACGTTGTGACTGTCCTCCTGTAACTCGCTGCCTGTTATCATGAGCTCTAATAACCGGGACAGGAGGAGCAGCGCCTCCTGAGGATCCACGGAGAGTCACGTGACGCTCGTGCATCAGAGTGAGTCTCAGTTATCGGGTGTTGTTTTTGTCCATGAGGCTGATGGCGGAGGGAAAAAACTGTGAAGTGTTGGGATTTATGGGTCTGGATCATCGACGCATTAATAATAGACCGTCATTCCTCACTCCTCCCCGTTTACCACGATGACCACGTTCGAGGGGGAAAATCATGATTTACAGACTCCCCCTCCCCAGCTCTGACGAAGCACGTTCCTAAAAAGGGCATCAGGGCGGGATCTTCACTGTAGACTCCGCCCTTGCGTGACGTGTAGCTCGCGCTGCTCCAATGCTAACAGTCCGGCCTTCGTCAGTACGAGATTTAGAAAAACATTCTCTGTTTTCTTTAATTGTGACTAACCCGGCGTTATCACAGGAGGAGCATCGAGCTGTAGAAAGTTTAAGAAAATAAAAAAAACAGGCTTTAAAGTTGTTTTTAATGTGTCTAAATTGCAATGCATTCCAATGGGAGACTAGCAGCGATATGGAGGAACTACAGCAATGGCGGATAAACTGTCTGGATAAACTGTAGCCTCTTCCCTGAGGAGAGAGGGGTGAATGGTCCGTGAACAGTCCGTATCCAGGGTGAGAAGGGTCAGCTGTGATCCGACCCACACGCCCCCGGGTCCTGGAGGTGAACAGGTCCTGGAGAGATGGAGCTCACAGCCAGTCACCTTCTCAGGAGCTGCACAATGAGCTGCCGTCCATGCCAGTCCTGGTCTGTAGAGCCAGGAACCACACGGTGATGGAGGAGGAGAGGATGGACCACACGGTGATGGAGGAGAGGATGAACCACACGGTGATGGAGGAGGAGAGGATGGACCACACGGTGATGGAGGAGGAGAGGATGGACCACACTGTGATGGAGGAGGAGAGGATGGACCACACGGTGATGGAGGAGAGGATGAACCACACGGTGATGGAGGAGAGGATGGACCACACAGTGATGGAGGAGAGGATGAACCACACGGTGATGGAGGAGAGGATGGACCACACGGTGATAGAGGAGGAGAGGATGGACCACACAGTGATGGAGGAGAGGATGAACCACACGGTGATGGAGGAGGAGAGGATGAACCACACGGTGATGGAGGAGGAGAGGATGAACCACACGGTGATGGAGGAGAGGATGAACCACACAGTGATGGAGGAGGAGAGGATGAACCACACGGTGATGGAGGAGGAGAGGATGAACCACACGGTGATGGAGGAGGAGAGGATGGACCACACGGTGATGGAGGAGAGGATGGACCACACGGTGATGGAGGAGGAGAGGATGAACCACACGGTGATGGAGGAGAGGATGAACCACACGGTGATGGAGCAGGAGAGGATGAACCACACGGTGATGGAGGAGGAGAGGATGAACCACACGGTGATGGAGGAGGAGAGGATGGACCACACAGTGATGGAGGAGGAGAGGATGAACCACACGGTGATGGAGGAGGAGAGGATGGACCACACAGTGATGGAGGAGGAGAGGATGAACCACACGGTGATGGAGCAGGAGAGGATGAACCACACGGTGATGGAGGAGGAGAGGATGAACCACACGGTGATGGAGGAGGAGAGGATGAACCACACGGTGATGGAGGAGGAGAGGATGAACCACACGGTGATGGAGGAGGAGAGGATGAACCACACGGTGATGGAGGAGGAGAGGATGGACCACACAGTGATGGAGGAGGAGAGGATGGACCACACGGTGATGGAGGAGAGGATGGACCACACAGTGATGGAGGAGGAGAGGATGGACCACACGGTGATGGAGGAGGAGAGGATGGACCACACGGTGATGAAGGAGAGGATGGACCACACGGTGATGGAGGAGAGGATGGACCACACTGTGATGGAGGAGGAGAGGATGAACCACACGGTGATGGAGGAGAGGATGAACCACACGGTGATGGAGGAGGAGAGGATGGACCACACGGTGATGGAGGAGGAGAGGATGGACCACACGGTGATGGAGGAGGAGAGGATGGACCACACGGTGATGGAGGAGGAGAGGATGAACCACACGGTGATGGAGGAGAGGATGAACCACACGGTGATGGAGGAGGAGAGGATGAACCACACGGTGATGGAGGAGGAGAGGATGAACCACACGGTGATGGAGGAGGAGAGGATGGACCACACAGTGATGGAGGAGGAGAGGATGGACCACACGGTGATGGAGGAGGAGAGGATGGACCACACGGTGATGAAGGAGAGGATGGACCACACGGTGATGGAGGAGAGGATGGACCACACGGTGATGGAGGAGGAGAGGATGAACCACACGGTGATGGAGGAGGAGAGGATGGACCACACGGTGAGGGAGGAGGAGAGGATGGACCACACGGTGATGGAGGAGAGGATGGACCACACGGTGATGGAGGAGAGGACGAACCACACGGGGATGGAGGAGGAGAGGATGGACCACACAGTGATGGAGGAGGAGAGGATGGACCACACAGTGATGGAGGAGGAGAGGATGGACCACACAGTGATGGAGGAGAGGATGGACCACACGGTGATGGAGGAGAGGACGAACCACACGGGGATGGAGGAGGAGAGGATGGACCACACAGTGATGGAGGAGGAGAGGATGGACCACACAGTGATGGAGGAGGAGAGGATGGACCACACAGTGATGGAGGAGGAGAGGATGAACCACACGGTGATGGAGCAGGAGAGGATGAACCACACGGTGATGGAGGAGAGGATGGACCACACGGTGATGGAGGAGGAGAGGATGGACCACACGGGGATGGAGGAGGAGAGGATGGACCACACGGTGATGGAGGAGGAGAGGATGAACCACACGGTGATGGAGCAGGAGAGGATGAACCACACGGTGATGGAGGAGAGGATGGACCACACAGTGATGGAGGAGAGGATGGACCACACGGTGATGGAGGAGAGGATGGACCACACGGTGATGGAGGAGGAGAGGATGGACCACACGGTGATGGAGGAGGAGAGGATGGAACACACGGTGATGGAGGAGAGGATGAACCACACGGTGATGGAGGAGGAGAGGATGGAACACACGGTGATGGAGGAGAGGATGGACCACACGGTGATGGAGGAGAGGATGAACCACACGGTGATGGAGGAGAGGATGAACCACACGGTGATGGAGGAGGAGAGGATGGAACACACGGTGATGGAGGAGAGGATGAACCACACGGTGATGGAGGAGGAGAGGATGGAACACACGGTGATGGAGGAGAGGATGGACCACACGGTGATGGAGGAGGAGAGGATGGACCACACGGTGATGGAGGAGGAGAGGATGGACCACACGGTGATGGAGGAGAGGATGGACCACACGGGGATGGAGGAGAGGATTGAACACACTGTGATGGAGGAGAGGATGGACTTGTGTAGAACTGCACCAGCATCCCAAGCTTAAGTTTATTTAGATATTGACTAAAAACACGCCCTGAGCAGCGATTAGTCGACTCAAAGGGCTGGTTTGGCGCTGACAGAACCTCTGAAAACTGCAGCTGATCAAACTGAAGTCATCTGAGAGGAAATCACAGAGAGGCTTCAACAACTATTAATAAATGACACAGAAGAACTAATAAAGTGCACATTTACGTGTGGTGCTCCAGGTTATTCCTGCATCTGCTGCTGTACATATAATCCATCTAAAGCTGTAGTTTTCCTCCTCTATCATTGTTGATGACGTCAGAAACCCCTCAGGGTCCGACCACATCTCCATGACCCACGTCTCTGTTTCACCGTGACTCATTTCACCGTAAATAATAAACCCGAGTGTATCTCCTTATAAGGAAACCCACACATGAAGAGGACTTGCAAAACACACACAGTTCAAACCCAGGACCTGCTGTCGGGCGATAATGCTGCAGCCACAGTTTAAAGTGAATGAAGATGATGAAATGAAATGTACTGAAGGAATTTGGCCCGAACTGTTTGACGACTGGACTTTTGCTTCTGGCGCCGATCGTGAGAGAAATTGGCCACACAGCGAGAGACGAAGGCAGAGAGCTCCTCAGAGATTTGGACGGACACACGTGTTCATTAATTTACTCCGAGGGCGTCTGGGAAGAGACTCAAACCTACATTTACAAAGTTTGATATAACGAGAGGAAAGAGCCGTCCAGGATTGACTCAGAAAGAACTTTGTAAATCAGGACTTCACACTTTAACTGCAGTTCTTTTCTCCCACAGACCATGAACACAATAGTTTAGTTTGGACATCGAGGTGGACCAGCCTCACGGCAGCTGCATGTTCTGAATCAGTAAAAGAGTTCAGTTTGGAAGATGGAAAACAAATGATAAAGCCTTGTTTACACAGTGTCCACACGTCTTTAATGTTGGCTTTTAATCACATGTAAGTCAGTAATGCAGAGTTTAAAAATGCAATGCAGGAGCTTCAATCCAGTGCTCAGCGTTTATGAACCTGCCCCACATGAAGCCTCGGTCTCTCCTCTGTCTCCATCTCCGTCCTCTTGTCTCTGTGTGTCTCTCCTCTGAGCATCCTCCTCCTCCGATCCAACGTCTGAAGCAAACATGCTCTTCAGGGCGCCGTCCGAAACGAACAGATGGGTCAGAGCTTTTACGCCAAACCGGATGTGCGTCAGCGTCCGCCATGATGAGAAGCGTCCGAATTGGTCAGTCAGTTAGGAAGGAGTTAAGGGGAGTAGCCTCAATGCTAACTATCATAGCCACTTTAGCATAGGGACCTCTGATGCTAACTAACCGGTGATTAGGAGCTGTGTGCCATCCCATAAGCCACTGCGCCGCTAATCCCCCCTACAGTAGGGGGCGACATGCGCTTTTGTTTGCCTGCAGTCTGCCAAGGTTAGTGCTAGATGGTCTGCTCCGGAGGGACGGTCTGCTGTGAAAACGTGAGATATTGTGACACAAATTAAGGTTAGGGCCAGGGAAATGGTTAACCTCTTAACTCCCGCCTGAACCGAGAGGAAGTTTTTCCTCACGTCATCACATTTTTTTCCCAACATTTTTTGTTGGGTATTCAACTCATTTTTGTAACTTTTTTGTCACTTTTTTGTCACATTTTTGTCATTTTTTTGTCATTTAATTATTTATCAATTTTTTGTGACATTTTTGTGACATTTTTGCCACTTTTTCATCCATTTTTCGTCACTTTTTTGTCACATTTCCATCATTCTTTTCGTCTCAGTTTTGTTGCTATTTTCACAGCTTTTTTCCAGAAGCTTTTGGATTGGGGTAAAGCCAAACTGGAGAAACTGGGCGCGGTTCAGGTGGGAGTTAAGGGGTTAACCTTATGGATTAGGATTATTTGTATTTTTAGACAAACCAACTCATAGATCTATACAAAATCACAGCAGACCGTCCCTCCGGAGCAGACGATCTAGCACTAACCGTCTGCCAATCACCTTAAAGAGGAAGAACCGCAGCTGTTGGTGATGTCACTTCCCCTTCCCCTGGGTAAGGACGGTCCAATTGGATTAAAAGTTCACTAACTGCGTAGAGATCAGCTGACTCCATGAAAGGTTAAGGGTCAGGAGCTCGGGTTGGGACACTGAGGCTTTAGTTTGATGGTTTCGGACGCAGCCCAGGAGTCGTGGTTCTGTTGTTCTGCCGTGGTGTTACACTGTTTTTTGTCCCACTGAAACATGAAAAAGCAGTTCCGCTTTGACGTTAATGTTAAAACTCGGCAACTCTCCGGTGTTTCCCCTTTGTCGAGCACATGGCTCATTATGCAGGATAAACAAACTGTCTTAAAACTGTTACCTGGCTCTCACAATCCTCTGCACATCCTGATTTGCAACTTTTCACCATTTTTTACATCACTGCTGTCGATCTCACCCTCCATCCTCAAGTCTTTCAGATCAATATTACACTTTCTAACCAACAAAATATAGCCAGACTTTTCCTTTCAGATTGTATTGAGTTTCTCTTTATTATTCAAACCTTCCGTAGATGTTTACTTGGATCTTCCTTCCATTAAAATCATGTCCATGCCAGCTTCACTGCATTGTGCTTTGTAAGTCGGACTACAATCTGAAAAAGAGAAAGAAACCGCCATATTTCCCACCGGAGCGAGTCCACACATCAGTTTCTGTCGACTCGCCAAAGCTGCCACGGAGCAAAAAAAAAAACACAGAAGAAAAATGTCCGACGAAGCCATCGGTTTCGGAGGTAAATGAATTAATAATAGCGAGCTGGGGGCCGGACCTCTGCTTTCGCCCCGGCGCTGACAGCATCATTTATTTACGGTGAGGAATTATTCCCTCCGCGCTGACGGCGAGGCGCGGCGAGGCGCGGCGAGGGCGAGGCGCGTGGGGTTTTCATTTTTCACCCTCAGAAAGAGACCTGCTCCGTCAGACTCCACGCCGCGCTCAGCTCTGCATATTTCATGACCTCGTAATGAGTCTTAATGCGGTTCAGGAAGTCGTCACCGTGATGGAGGCGCCGCTGAATTAAACATCAGGGCTTGATTTTAGACCGGAAGGAGGGACGCCATTTTATTTCTTGGTAACAAAGTACAAAGAGGAGACACGGCTGGTGAAAGTATTGATTTTTCAAAGTGGAGATTTTTAACATCTTAGTTTTCATGTCAAATTTTTATCACATTTTTGTCATTTTTTTGTCAAATTTTTGTCATTTTATGTCAATTTTTTGTCATTTTTTGTCAAATTTTTGTCAAATTTTTGTCAAATTTTTGTCAAATTTTTGTCATTTTTTTTTGTCATTTTTTGTCATTTTTTTGTCCATTTTTTGTCATTTTTTGTCAATTTTTTGTCATCTTTTTGTCAATTTTTTTGTCATTTTTTTGTCCATTTCTTGTCATTTTTTTTGTAAATTTTTTGTAAATTTTTTGTCATTTTTTTTGTCATTTTTTTGTAATTTTTTTGTCATTTTTTTGTCCATTTTTTGTCAATTTTTTGTCATTTTTTTTGTCATTTTTTTGTCATTTTTTTGTCATTTTTTTGTCATTTTTTTGTCAATTTTTTGTCACATTTTTGTCATTTTTGTGTCGCATTTTTTTCATTTTTTGTCGCATTTTTTTCATTGTTTTCGTCTCAGTTCTGTCACTATTTTCACAGCTTTTTTCCAGAAGCTTTTGGATTGGGGTAAAGCCAAACTGGGGAAAATGTGCTCGGTTCAGGTGGGAGTTAAGGGGTTAAATGATAACTCTCCGATCAGGTCCTCATCAGTGCTCGAGCGGTGACTGAACTCTGAACGTTCTTAGCTTTCAAATGAGTCATGCCGTCCACATATCTGACATGATGGAACATTTGTCCTTGTGTTTTCATCAATTGTTGCCACATTGATGAGGTGGATTATCGGAGGATGTTTGTTTTCATGTCAGAGAATAAAAAAGACTATTTACTTATTTTGGGTCCTAAATTGTTATTTTGGATCCTAAATTGTTTTAAATGTATATCAATGATGTTTGTGAAGCTTTGGAAAACGTAAAATGTGTATTATATGCGGATGATCTGAGCCTGTGCTGCTCTGGAAAGGACCTGAAACAGCTCCGAGCTCACAGTCCGAAAACTATGGTTTGATCTGAACAAACTCTCAATGAATCAAAATAAAACAAAATATATTATCTTTGGAAGTAGAAAAATGAGTGATCATACAACTCTAAAAGTAAATGATGCAGAAATTGAACGAGTTCATGCAAATAAATGTTTAGGAGTGACCATTGATGGTAAACTTGAATGGAAATCGGATATGAGTAAATTAAAAACAAAATTAGCAAAAACCATTGCTGTAATTGGCAAAATGAAAACTGTACTCGATAAAAAATCTCTTTTATTACTGTATAACTCCCTCATACTTCCTCACCTAAATTATGGCCTGGAAATATGTGGAAACAATTATAAATCCAATACTCGTCCTATTTTCCTCCTCCAAAAAAAGGCAATAAGACGTTTATTTACGTTTAAAGGAATGAACAGACCGAATAAACTACTACTACTACTAAACTGATCTCTAACGATGTTTATTTTCTGATGTTCTGTCGTGTATATGATCTCTTCTTATGTCAGTGCCCTCTGCTGGACACATGTGGAATTCTCTCCTTTCTTTCTTTAAGCTGGTTATTTCTTTAAAACATCGTAACTCCGCACAGGAATGGGCGAGAGATTTGCTTCTTTTTTTTTTGACATACTCAGGAATCTACAAGTCAGGGGCCGGATTGACTCATCTCTAGGGCCAGATCTGGGCCGCGGGCCGCCTGGAGACCCCTGCTTTACAAGCTTGGACTTCACAAGATTTAAGTTTTTAGTATCTAACTCCCAGCTAGATTTATTCAAGTTTTCTTTTTACTTACATGAGTGCTTTATTTGTCATTGCACAAGGAAATAGTGTTCAGGTGTTGGTCCTGACCCGCATGTGAACGTCCATTAGCCAGAACAATAGAAGTCATGTGCGAGTCTCGTCCGGATACCTCCTCGTGTGTCCCTTCCTTTTCCTGCAGCTGCTCTTGTGACGCCTCCTCTGTGCTGTAGGGGGAGCTCTTGGTGCCTCTTCAGTGTTTCAGAAGAAGAAATGTGTCTCTCAAAGTAAAAAAGTCACAAGAAGTAACATGTTCATTTATATTTACATTATTTATATTTAATCGCTGAAAATATCTGCAATTTTGTTCATTTTTCTGCACAAAATGCCTCATGTGCTGCTGAAATACAGTCTGTTCTCTGTGACTGTGACTCGTCTCTGAAGTTCATCAGCGCCTGCATATTTTATAACCTAATCTAAGTTAATAGGGTTTAATATAGAGGCGTGTTCAGAGTCTATTTCTGCGCCGTGACGGATCGCGCTTCACTCGGTTAAAGCTCGGCAGCTGCGACGTCCAATCACACGCTGACGAATGATCACGTGACCAGAGAGGCTGGAACAGGTTCTGTCTAAAACACATTTTACACTTTTCTTAACCTCTTAACTCCCGCCTGAACCAGTTTGAAAAACCACATTGGAAAAAAATGTGTAAAGACCTCAAAGTGCGATATGTAAAACACGTAAAAAGACACAATATAAAAAAACAGAACAAACACACACTGCCACATTAAAAGCCTACGGGCAAAATATTATACAACAAAACTCCACACAGATAAATAAATAGAAGTGCCTTGTTTAAAGTGCCTTTTTTGTAACTTTTTGTAATATTTTTGGTACATTTTTTATCACATTTTTGTCAATTTTTTGTCATCTTTTGTCAATTTTTTTAAATTTTTTTGTCAAATTCTTATCACATTTTTGTCCTTTTTTTAAATCACATTTTGTCACATTTTTGTCATTTTTTTTAATTTTTTGTCGTCATTTTTTCGTCTATTTTTTATCATTTTTTAATCATTTTTTGTCACATTTTTGGTCAAATTTTTATCAAATTTTTGTCCTTTTTTGTGACATTTTTGCCACTTTTTCATCAATTTTTAGTCACTTTTTGTCAATCTTTTCTCGCTTTTTTGTCACATTTCCATCATTGTTTTCATCTCAGTTTTGTTGCTATTTTCACAGCTTTTGGATTGGGGTAAAGCCAAACTGGGGAAAATGTGCTCGGTTCAGGTGGGCGTTAAGAGGTTAAAATGATAACTCTCCGATCAGGTCCTCATCAGTGCTCGAGCGGTGACTGAACTCTGAACGTTCTTAGCTTTCAAATGAGTCATGCCGTCCACATATCTGACATGATGGAACATTTCGTTTTCATGAATTGTTGCCACATTGATGAGGTGGATTATTGGAGGATGTTTGTTCTTCCTGGTTTGATGAGGTGGATTATTGGAGGATATTTGCTCTTCCTGGTTTGATGAGGTGGATTATTGGAGGATGTTTGTTCTTCCTGGATTGATGATGAGGTGGATTATTGGAGGATGTTTGTTCTTCCTGGTTTGATGAGGTGGATTATTGGAGGATGTTTGCTCTTCCTGGTTTGATGAGGTGGATTATTGGAGGATGTTTGTTCTTCCTGGTTTGATGAGGTGGATTATTGGAGGATGTTTGTTCTTCCTGGTTTGATGAGGTGGATTATTGGAGGATGTTTGTTCTTCCTGGTTTGATGTGGTGGATTATTGGAGGATGTTTGCTCTTCCTGGTTTGATGAGGTGGATTATTGGAGGATGTTTGTTCTTCCTGGTTTGATGATGAGGTGGATTATTGGAGGATGTTTGTTCATCCTGGTTTGATGATGAGGTGGATTATTGGAGGATGTTTGTTCTTCCTGGTTTGATGATGAGGTGGATTATTGGAGGATGTTTGTTCTTCCTGGTTTGATGAGGTGGATTATTGGAGGATGTTTGTTCTTCCTGGTTTGATGAGGTGGATTATTGGAGGATGTTTGTTCTTCCTGGTTTGATGATGAGGTGGATTATTGGAGGATGTTTGTTCTTCCTGGTTTGATGATGAGTTGGATTATTGGAGGATGTTTGTTCTTCCTGGTTTGATGAGGTGGATTATTGGAGGATGTTTGTTCTTCCTGGTTTGATGATGAGTTGGATTATTGGAGGATGTTTGTTCTTCCTGGTTTGATGAGGTGGATTATTGGAGGATGTTTGTTCTTCCTGGTTTGATGAGGTGGATTATTGGAGGATGTTTGTTCTTCCTGGTTTGATGATGAGGTGGATTATTGGAGGATGTTTGTTCTTCCTGGTTTGATGATGATGTGGATTATTGGAGGATGTTTGTTCTTCCTGGTTTGATGATGATGTGGATTATTGGAGGATGTTTGCTCTTCCTGGTTTGATGATGAGGTGGATTATTGGAGGATGTTTGTTCTTCCTGGTTTGATGATGATGTGGATTATTGGAGGATGTTTGTTCTTCCTGGTTTGATGATGAGGTGGATTATTGGAGGATGTTTGTTCTTCCTGGTTTGATGAGGTGGATTATCGGAGGATGTTTGTTCTTCCTGGTTTGATGAGTTGGATTATTGGAGGATGTTTGTTCTTCCTGGTTTGATGATGAGTTGGATTATTGGAGGATGTTTGTTCTTCCTGGTTTGATGAGGTGGATTATTGGAGGATGTTTGTTCTTCCTGGTTTGATGAGGTGGATTATTGGAGGATGTTTGTTCTTCCTGTCATTTTTTTGTAGAATTTTTTGTCATTTTTTTGTCAATTTTTTATCAAATTTTTGTCATTTTATGTCAATTTTTTGTCATTTTTTGTCAAATTTTTGTCAAATATTTGTCATTTTTTTGTAGAAAGTTTTGTCATTTTTTTGTCAATTTTTTGTCATTTTTTGTCAATTTTTGGTCAATTTTTTACAATTTTTTGTCAATTTTTTGTCATTTTTTTGTCCATTTTTTTGTCAATTTTTAGTCAAATTTTTGTCCATTTTTTGTCATTTTTTTGTCCTGTTTTTGTCATTTTTTGTCATTATTTTGTCAATTTTTTGTCATTTTTTTGTCATTTTTTTGACACATTTTTGTCATTTTTTTGTTTAATTTTTATCACATTTTTTTCATTTTTTGTCGCATTTTTTTCATTGTTTTCGTCTCAGTTCTGTCACTATTTTCACAGCTTTTTTCCAGAAGCTTTTGGATTGGGGTAAAGCCAAACTGGGGAAAATGTGCTCGGTTCAGGTGGGAGTTAAGGAGTTAAAATGATAACTCTCCGATCAGGTCCTTATCATTATTGGATTATTGGAGGATGTTTGCTCTTCCTGGTTTGATGATGAGGTGGATTATTGGAGGATGTTTGTTCTTCCTGGTTTGATAAGGTGGATTATTGGAGGATGTTTGCTCTTCCTGGTTTGATGATGAGGTGGATTATTGGAGGATGTTTGTTCTTCCTGGTTTGATGAGGTGGATTATTGGAGGATGTTTGTTCTTCCTGGTTTGATGATGATGTGGATTATTGGAAGATGTTTGTTCTTCCTGGTTTGATGAGGTGGTGGATTATTGGAGGATGTTTGTTCTTCCTGGTTTGATGATGAGGTGGATTATTGGAGGATGTTTGCTCTTCCTGGTTTGATGATGAGGTGGATTATTGGAGGATGTTTGTTCTTCCTGGTTTGATGAGGTGGATTATTGGAGGATGTTTGTTCTTCCTGGTTTGATGATGATGTGGATTATTGGAGGATGTTTGTTCTTCCTGGTTTGATGAGGTGGTGGATTATTGGAGGATGTTTGCTCTTCCTGGTTTGATGATGAGGTGGATTATTGGAGGATGTTTGCTCTTCCTGGTTTGATGATGAGGTGGATTATTGGAGGATGTTTGTTCTTCCTGGTTTGATGATGAGGTGGATTATTGGAGGATGTTTGCTCTTCCTGGTTTGATGATGAGGTGGATTATTGGAGGATGTTTGTTCTTCCTGGTTTGATGATGAGGTGGATTATCGGAGGATGTTTGTTCTTCCTGGTTTGATGAGGTGGATTATCGGAGGATGTTTGTTCTTCCTGGTTTGATGATGAGGTGGATTATTGGAGGATGTTTGTTCTTCCTGGTTTGATGAGGTGGATTATTGGAGGATGTTTGTTCTTCCTGGTTTGATGATGAGGTGGATTATTGGAGGATGTTTGCTCTTCCTGGTTTGATGATGAGGTGGATTATCGGAGGATGTTTGTTCTTCCTGGTTTGATGATGAGGTGGATTATTGGAGGATGTTTGTTCTTCCTGGTTTGATGAGGTGGATTATTGGAGGATGTTTGTTCTTCCTGGTTTGATGATGAGGTGGATTATTGGAGGATGTTTGTTCTTCCTGGTTTGATGATGAGGTGGATTATTGGAGGATGTTTGTTCTTCCTGGTTTGATGATGAGGTGGATTATTGGAGGATGTTTGTTCTTCCTGGTTTGATGATGAGGTGGATTATTGGAGGATGTTTGTTCTTCCTGGTTTGATGAGGTGGATTATTGGAGGATGTTTGCTCTTCCTGGTTTGATGAGGTGGATTATTGGAGGATGTTTGTTCTTCGTGGTTTGATGAGGTGGATTATTGGAGGATGTTTGTTCTTCCTGGTTGGATGAGGTGGATTATTGGAGGATGTTTGTTCTTCCTGGTTTGATGAGGTGGATTATTGGAGGATGTTTGTTCTTCCTGGTTTGATGATGAGGTGGATTATTGGAGGATGTTTGTTCTTCCTGGTTTGATGAGGTGGATTATTGGAGGATGTTTGTTCTTCCTGGTTTGATGTGGTGGATTATTGGAGGATGTTTGTTCTTCCTGGTTTGATGAGGTGGATTATTGGAGGATGTTTGTTCTTCCTGGTTTGATGATGAGGTGGATTATTGGAGGATGTTTGTTCTTCCTGGTTTGATGAGGTGGATTATTGGAGGATGTTTGTTCTTCCTGGTTTGATGAGGTGGATTATTGGAGGATGTTTGTTCTTCCTGGTTTGATGAGGTGGATTATTGGAGGATGTTTGTTCTTTTTTTCGTCGATTTTTTATCCATTTTTCATAATTTTTTGTCAATTTTTTATCACATTTTGTCACATTTTTGTCATTTTTTGTCATTTTTTTGTCAATTTTTTATCTTTTTTTTGTCAATTTTTTGTCATTTTTTGGTCAATTTTTTGTCATTTTTTGGTCATTTTTTTGTCACATTTTTGTCATTTTTTGTCACATTTTGTCACATTTTTGTCGTATTTTTGTCATTTTTTTGTCGCATTTCCGTCATTGTTTTCGTCTCAGTTTTGTTGCTATTTTCACAGCTTTTTTCCAGAAGCTTTTGGATTGGAGAAAATGTGCTCGGTTCAGGTGGGAGTTAAGGGGTTAAAATGATAACTCTCCGATCAGGTCCTCATCATTATTGGATTATCGGAGGATGTTTGTTCTTCCTGGTTTGATGATGAGGTGGATTATTGGAGGATGTTTGTTCTTCCTGGTTTGATGATGATGTGGATTATTGGAGGATGTTTGTTCTTCCTGGTTTGATGAGGTGGATTATTGGAGGATGTTTGTTCTTCCTGGTTTGATGAGGTGGATTATTGGAGGATGTTTGTTCTTCCTGGTTTGATGATGAGGTGGATTATTGGAGGATGTTTGTTCTTCCTGGTTTGATGAGGTGGATTATTGGAGGATGTTTGTTCTTCCTGGTTTGATGATGAGGTGGATTATTGGAGGATGTTTGCTCTTCCTGGTTTGATGAGGTGGATTATTGGAGGATGTTTGTTCTTCCTGGTTTGATGAGGTGGATTATTGGAGGATGTTTGTTCTTCCTGGTTTGATGATGAGGTGGATTATTGGAGGATGTTTGCTCTTCCTGGTTTGATGAGGTGGATTATTGGAGGATGTTTGTTCTTCCTGGTTTGATGAGGTGGATTATTGGAGGATGTTTGTTCTTCCTGGTTTGATGATGAGGTGGATTATTGGAGGATGTTTGTTCTTCCTGGTTTGATGAGGTGGATTATTGGAGGATGTTTTTTCTTCCTGGTTTGATGAGGTGGATTATTGGAGGATGTTTGTTCTTCCTGGTTTGATGATGAGGTGGATTATTGGAGGATGTTTGTTCTTCCTGGTTTGATGATGAGGTGGATTATTGGAGGATGTTTGTTCTTCCTGGTTTGATGATGATGTGGATTATTGGAGGATGTTTGTTCTTCCTGGTTTGATGATGAGGTGGATTATTGGAGGATGTTTGCTCTTCCTGGTTTGATGAGGTGGATTATTGGAGGATGTTTGTTCTTCCTGGTTTGATGAGGTGGATTATTGGAGGATGTTTGCTCTTCCTGGTTTGATGATGATGTGGATTATTGGAGGATGTTTGTTCTTCCTGGTTTGATGATGAGGTGGATTATTGGAGGATGTTTGTTCTTCCTGGTTTGATGATGAGGTGGATTATTGGAGGATGTTTGTTCTTCCTGGTTTGATGAGGTGGTGGATTATTGGAGGATGTTTGTTCTTCCTGGTTTGATGATGAGGTGGATTATTGGAGGATGTTTGTTCTTCCTGGTTTGATGATGAGGTGGATTATTGGAGGATGTTTGCTCTTCCTGGTTTGATGAGGTGGATTATTGGAGGATGTTTGTTCTTCCTGGTTTGATGAGGTGGATTATTGGAGGATGTTTGTTCTTCCTGGTTTGATGATGAGGTGGATTATTGGAGGATGTTTGTTCTTCCTGGTTTGATGATGAGGTGGATTATTGGAGGATGTTTGTTCTTCCTGGTTTGATGATGAGGTGGATTATTGGAGGATGTTTGCTCTTCCTGGTTTGATGAGGTGGATTATTGGAGGATGTTTGTTCTTCCTGGTTTGATGAGGTGGATTATTGGAGGATGTTTGCTCTTCCTGGTTTGATGATGAGGTGGATTATTGGAGGATGTTTGTTCTTCCTGGTTTGATGAGGTGGATTATTAGAGGATGTTTGTTCTTCCTGGTTTGATGAGGTGGATTATTGGAGGATGTTTGTTCTTCCTGGTTTGATGATGAGGTGGATTATTGGAGGATGTTTGTTCTTCCTGGTTTGATGAGGTGGATTATTGGAGGATGTTTGTTCTTCCTGGTTTGATGATGATGTGGATTATTGGAGGATGTTTGTTCTTCCTGGTTTGATGATGAGGTGGATTATTGGAGGATGTTTGTTCTTCCTGGTTTGATGAGGTGGTGGATTATTGGAGGATGTTTGTTCTTCCTGGTTTGATGATGAGGTGGATTATTGGAGGATGTTTGTTCTTCCTGGTTTGATGATGAGGTGGATTATTGGAGGATGTTTGCTCTTCCTGGTTTGATGAGGTGGATTATTGGAGGATGTTTGTTCTTCCTGGTTTGATGAGGTGGATTATTGGAGGATGTTTGTTCTTCCTGGTTTGATGATGAGGTGGATTATTGGAGGATGTTTGTTCTTCCTGGTTTGATGATGAGGTGGATTATTGGAGGATGTTTGCTCTTCCTGGTTTGATGAGGTGGATTATTGGAGGATGTTTGTTCTTCCTGGTTTGATGAGGTGGATTTTTGGAGGATGTTTGTTCTTCCTGGTTTGATGATGAGGTGGATTATTGGAGGATGTTTCCTCTTCCTGGTTTGATGAGGTGGATTATCGGAGGATGTTTGTTCTTCCTGGTTTGATGAGGTGGATTATTGGAGGATGTTTGCTCTTCCTGGTTTGATGTTGAGGTGGATTATTGGAGGATGTTTGTTCTTCCTGGTTTGATGATGAGGTGGATTATTGGAGGATGTTTGCTCTTCCTGGTTTGATGAGGTGGATTATTGGAGGATGTTTGTTCTTCCTGGTTTGATGATGAGGTGGATTATTGGAGGATGTTTGTTCTTCCTGGTTTGATGATGAGGTGGATTATTGGAGGATGTTTGTTCTTCCTGGTTTGATGATGAGGTGGATTATTGGAGGATGTTTGCTCTTCCTGGTTTGATGAGGTGGATTATTGGAGGATGTTTGTTCTTCCTGGTTTGATGAGGTGGATTATTGGAGGATGTTTGTTCTTCCTGGTTTGATGATGAGGTGGATTATTGGAGGATGTTTGTTCTTCCTGGTTTGATGAGGTGGATTATTGGAGGATGTTTGCTCTTCCTGGTTTGATGAGGTGGATTATTGGAGGATGTTTGTTCTTCCTGGTTTGATGATGAGGTGGATTATTGGAGGATGTTTGTTCTTCCTGGTTTGATGATGAGGTGGATTATTGGAGGATGTTTGTTCTTCCTGGTTTGATGAGGTGGATTATTGGAGGATGTTTGTTCTTCCTGGTTTGATGAGGTGGATTATTGGAGGATGTTTGCTCTTCCTGGTTTGATGAGGTGGATTATTGGAGGATGTTTGCTCTTCCTGGTTTGATGAGGTGGATTATTGGAGGATGTTTGTTCTTCCTGGTTTGATGAGGTGGATTATTGGAGGATGTTTGCTCTTCCTGGTTTGATGATGAGGTGGATTATTGGAGGATGTTTGCTCTTCCTGGTTTGATGATGATGTGGATTATTGGAGGATGTTTGTTCTTCCTGGTTTGATAAGGTGGATTATTGGAGGATGTTTGCTCTTCCTGGTTTGATGATGAGGTGGATTATTGGAGGATGTTTGTTCTTCCTGGTTTGATGATGATGTGGATTATTGGAGGATGTTTGCTCTTCCTGGTTTGATGATGATGTGGATTATTGGAGGATGTTTGTTCTTCCTGGTTTGATGAGGTGGATTATTGGAGGATGTTTGTTCTTCCTGGTTTGATGATGAGGTGGATTATTGGAGGATGTTTGTTCTTCCTGGTTTGATGAGGTGGATTATTGGAGGATGTTTGCTCTTCCTGGTTTGATGAGGTGGATTATTGGAGGATGTTTGTTCTTCCTGGTTTGATGATGAGGTGGATTATTGGAGGATGTTTGTTCTTCCTGGTTTGATGAGGTGGATTATTGGAGGATGTTTGTTCTTCCTGGTTTGATGAGGTGGATTATTGGAGGATGTTTGTTCTTCCTGGTTTGATGAGGTGGATTATTGGAGGATGTTTGTTCTTCCTGGTTTGATGAGGTGGATTATTGGAGGATGTTTGTTCTTCCTGGTTTGATGAGGTGGATTATTGGAGGATGTTTGCTCTTCCTGGTTTGATGATGAGGTGGATTATTGGAGGATGTTTGTTCTTCCTGGTTTGATGAGGTGGATTATTGGAGGATGTTTGTTCTTCCTGGTTTGATGAGGTGGATTATTGGAGGATGTTTGCTCTTCCTGGTTTGATGAGGTGGATTATTGGAGGATGTTTGTTCTTCCTGGTTTGATGTGGTGGATTATTGGAGGATGTTTGTTCTTCCTGGTTTGATGATGAGGTGGATTATTGGAGGATGTTTGCTCTTCCTGGTTTGATGAGGTGGATTATTGGAGGATGTTTGTTCTTCCTGGTTTGATGATGAGGTGGATTATTGGAGGATGTTTGTTCTTCCTGGTTTGATGATGAGGTGGATTATTGGAGGATGTTTGTTCTTTTTTTCGTCGATTTTTTATCCATTTTTCATAATTTTTTGTCAAATTTTTATCACATTTTGTCACATTTTTGTCATTTTTTGTCATTTTTTGTCAAATTTTTATCATTTTTTGTCATTTTTTTGTAAAATTTTTGTCATTTTTTTGTAAATTTTTTGTCATTTTATGTCAATTTTTAGTCATTTTTTGTCAAATTTTTGTCATTTTTTTGTAGAAATTTTTGTCATTTTTTTGTCCATTTTTTGTCATTTTTTGTCAAATTTTTGTCATTTTTTTGTCATTTTTTTGTCATTTTTTTGTAAAATTTTTGTCTTTTTTTTGTCCATTTTTTGTCATTTTTTTTGTCAATTTTTTGTCAAATTTTTGTCATTTTTTTGTCATTTTTTTGTCAAATTTTTATCACATTTTTGTCATTTTTTGTCGCATTTTTTTCATTGTTTTCGTCTCAGTTCTGTCACTATTTTCACAGCTTTTTTCCAGAAGCTTTTGGATTGGGGTAAAGCCAAACTGGAGAAAATGTGCTCGGTTCAGGTGGGAGTTAAGGGGTTAAAATGATAACTCTCCGATCAGGTCCTCATCATTATTGGATTATTGGAGGATGTTTGCTCTTCCTGGTTTGATGAGGTGGATTATCAGAGGATGTTTGCTCTTCCTGGTTTGACGGACGGCGCTGAATCGAGGCCGAGGGAAAAGCGCAGAGACATTAAAGGATTACACGGCGTCGGCGTGTGCGGTTTTTATGTTTTCATTCTGGATCTGAAGCTCATTATCCAGAGCCTGATCGCTCATTCAGAGGATCTTAAATATAGAAGAGGATAAACATAAGCAGTTACAGGGACGTCACTGATATATATATATATATATATATATATATATATACATGCTCACCATTGTAGAGTTCATATGGTTTCATGTACAGGAGGCGATACATCGACTACAAGATAATATCGCAGCTGCTTTTGGGAAGATCTGCACATTTACAGTGTGGAGCTCATCTCCAGTGACAAGACATGTGGGAAAAGTGTGTGTGTGGAGGGAATAGAGAGAGAGAAAAAAGGAAAAAAAGGGAGATAAGAGGAAAAAATGAGCAAGGGGTATTGTGCAAAAATGGGGGGAAGTTGTATTTTAAGAAATGTCAGCAGCGACAGCGTTGTGTGAGTTTAAAGAGTGGAAGCAGTTTGTTTTTTCTTCATGAATATTTAACCGGCCTTAAATGTATTCATACATCAGTTCACCGGCGAGCTGGTGTTTGTGTGCAGCTCCGTCAGCGGGGAATCGTCTGACCTGATAAACACGTTTACTCTACAGGAATAAACAGCTCCAACGACCAGGGAACTCGTTTCTAACTCTACATATGCTCTTCCACGTTTACGCCTTTCAGACTGCAGAGTTTACTCACACAAACCTGTGACGTGAGGGCCACGTTTCTATGGAAAAGAGACACATTGGTTTCTTATACAGTTTTGCACAAATGTTTGTAAAATAGCAGCAAAGTTGTCGCCTCTTTTCCTTAATTGTGGCACAAAGTTTGATTTCCATGACGCACATTTCAAAGGTTGCAGAGACATGTTCTTACCTGAGTCAGACGAGTTGACCTGTACCTGTTGTTAGCATGTAGCCTCTCCTCCTCTCCTCTATGGGGCCAAACAAGGGGGATTTTTTTAAGTGGATAAAAAGGGGAACTATATTGTGAGGCGTAATAACACATTAGGAGCACTTTGACGTCTAAGTGCTCCTAATGTGTTATTTTTATCCACTTAGAAAATCAATCAGTCAGTATGAAAAAACGGTGGCCTGTTCCTTTAAGAATATATTAATACTAAAGAGTAGAAGTAGACCGATATATCGGCCGGCCAATATATCGGGCCGATATCCGGGTATTTGACAATGTTGGCTTTCGGCTAATATTTGACCAATATCTCCGGAACCAAAAGTGAGAAAGATGAGACGTCCCACGACCAGTTTATCCACCTCTGAGGTTCAGACTCTTTTTGTATTTGATAGATTTGATGTTTCAGACTTTTGTTTATAATTTCAGAACCATAAGAGACAGAGACTTACTGATTTTTGTCTTTCTCCATCTGAAGAATCTACTAAACATGAATGTCCCGGATAAACCCCTTTAAACATGTCCCTAATAATTTATTTATTTATTTGAGCATACATTTTGCTCAAAAGGAGTCGGCTGAAGCAAAAGCTTATGAGCGCCGCCCCCAACTCAAAATGATGAAACTTTTCATTTCTCACAGTACAATCAATGTAAACAAAACAACAACAAGGAACAATAGCAAAAAAAGATGAAGAACTCGCTTCCTTTCAGAACAGCTTTTTGACGCAAACCAAACTCACAACCACTGTTTGAACTGTTCACATAAAAACAGAACCAAACACTATTACAAGAACGGTCTTGTTTCCTGTAAGATCCTACAAAGCGAGTAACAAAGCGACCGTTCATATATTTCTTTCAGTTTCCAAAGCCAAAAATCAGCCAGACTCACTTGTTTTTATGACATAAGGCACATTAATACACGTTTTATACTCTTGTCATTACCAGGCTCAACACAATGTTAATATATGTGCATTTTTTTTGTGTTATTATTATTTATATATATTTTATTATGCACAGTGTCTGATGCACCCCCTGATGTTTGTAACAAAGATCAGCGCTGCATATTAGCTTCAGCCATCGGTCGTCAGTCAAACACTCAGAGTCTTGTTTTATTGTTTCATTAGTCTCCTCATTAGCCGCTCTCGTCTTCCTCTTAACAGATGACAGTTCCATAAATCACTTCTCCCCCGTCTGATCAGGAAATTATGAATGTTTTATGACCTGCATTTACGTACAGACTTTAGTAACAGCTCCTTGTTTTGAGGAATGAGATGTTCTTTTAGATTCAGTCCGTCTTCATTGAGTCGTCTCTAAAGTGTGGGACGTTCTGTTACTACGACTGTGACTAACTAAACTCTCTCTAAAACGTTCCCCTCTGTGCCGCCGGACGTGAAGTGCGAGCTCGTGGTTATATAAAGCCTGGTTCTGCTGCCTTGCCTAAACAGAGCCGTATTCATGAATGTTCCCGCAGTGCCGTTAATCTGCCGTGAAAGGGAGCGATTGGTTCGGAGGCGCTGGGACTCCCACGCTGCTCCGCGGGGACACGGATGTTCCGCGCCGGCCCACCGCACCGACCGAGCGGGGTTTTAATTGTTATTATTGTAGAGAATTAATGATGTTCCCTCGGTTTCCCTTCAGCGTCAGAAGCGCTAATCCCGGGGATGTGCGGGTTCGACGGCGGCTCAGGTGGTAAAGTGGCGATTATTGTTCCATCGATCTTCACCTCGAATCAGTCAGGAGCTATTTATACCCGTCTCTCATTACGTGCATCTTTTAGGTGTTTAAAGATGTGTATGAATTGTGTCTCAGGCTCTTTGAATCACTGACATCAATCTCAGACGCCTGGGATGATTCGTTGTTAAGCAGATCATCATTTTCAAGCAATAAGGGAAAGAAAAAGGATGAAAAGCGTGAAATAGTTGAATGCCTTGGACTAGGTATGAAAACCTTCGATATTTCATGAAAGATGAAGCGCAATCATCGTCATCAAAAAAAAAGAACAGCTGCTACAAAGCTGGAGTCTCCCGAACATGAAGGTGTCGGACCCTCCAGAGGCTGCAGTTGTGCATAAACCTTCTATCCGGCCTCCCCTAAACGGTTCATTGAAGCTGATGAACAGAAACGGCTGCAGTGGCTCAGAAATACATGAGACTCATTTTCAAACAGTCTTGTTCACTGATGAGGCCGTGTGATCCTGGATGGTCAGATGGATGGAGTAGTGGATGGAGGTGAATGGCCACGATGTCCCAACAAGGCTGTGACGTCAGTAAGGAGGGGGCGGAGTCATGTTTTGGCCTGGAATCATGGGGAGAGAGCTGGTCGGCCCCTTTAGGCCCTTTTAGGCTCCGTGAAGGTGTGAAAATGACCTCTTTCTGACTGACCACTGTCTTCTATGGTACAAAAAGAAGAGCCGTGTTTAGAAAACCTCTGTATCACTGGCTGCTATGGGCATAAAAGGAGAGAAACTCATGATGTGGACCCCCTCCTCCCCTGACCTCAGCCCTGTTGAGAACCTTTGGAGCCTCAAGCAAAACTTCTATGAGGGTGGGAGGCAGTTTTCATCCAAACAGCAGCTCTGGGAGCTTATTCTAACATCCTGCAAAGAAATCCAAGCAGAAACTCTCCAAAAACTTGCAAGTT
This sequence comes from Gobius niger, assembly GCF_951799975.1. Classification (NCBI taxonomy): domain Eukaryota; kingdom Metazoa; phylum Chordata; class Actinopteri; order Gobiiformes; family Gobiidae; genus Gobius; species Gobius niger. The sequence goes on from NC_136856.1 coordinate 1,722,512, forward strand.
TAATGGATTTAAGAATTTTGAAGCTGCTCAAAGAAGGTCCTCTGGTAAAATATAACTTGACCTGTTAAGATGTTTTTGATTGAAATGTTCAGTTCATTACAAGCTTTAAAATGTATTGAAAAGATGAGTCGTATAATAATTTGGAACAGTAGATTTTGAGTCTTAATAGTTAAAGACTTGAAAATGATGCTGACTCGTATTTCACAGTTTAGAAAATCAGAGAAAAATGTCATTTGCAGAATAATTTGGAACGCGGTGTAAACATGAGCTGAACTGAATCACAGAACATGAATTTTACAGCAGAAATGTGTTCAGAGCGTCATCACATGCATTTCCTCAGTTTGAACTTAATGTGTGATACTTTGATCGTGAAGTAAAAACACTTTGTGGGATTGTTTATTCACCTTTGGATGATTCTAACACTTCTTCATGTACTAAAGCTTGAAGAGTGAACCTCAAAGTCCTGACTTTCTGCCGCTCCTGGTGAAAGCGGTGACAGTGTAGTTGCACACAGATTGATTTCACGTTATCACATGTGAAATACGCCTCACTATCCCGGTCCGCCTCCCGGCTCCTCGTGCACAGCTGCGGCTTCACTCATCACTCAGGTTTTCATTGTCCCTGATGATGACAGGAAGTGAAGGTCAGCAACGCGCAGGAACAGTCTCCCCTCGTCCCATTAGCGTGTCCTTCAGGAGGCGGGGCTTAAGTGCAAGGTTTACGTCGGTATCAGCAAGTCAGATTGTCTTCAGCGCTCACGACCGTGTCCATGGAGCGAGTTCACAAACCGGAGCAAAGGAAAAACCTCCTCAAGTTTACAGATGACTTTCATTTTGCATCAGTGAAAGAAGTTTAAAGGAGTCTTACAAAACATTTAGGCAAATAGTTTTCTCTATGAATGAGAACTTCAGCGGCAGAACATTCAAACAGAAATGAAACTCGTCACTGCAGAGATCACAGTGACTTTATATATCTGTTGTTTCCAGGTCTTAAATTACAAATGGCGTTTCTGTGGGAGACAACAGAGTAGGGCTGCTCGATTATTGAAAAAATAATAATCACGATTATTTTTGTCATAATTGAAATCACGATTATTCAAACGATTATTTGATTCCTTTAAAAAAATCCAGCAAAAAAGTGACAAAAATCCAGCAAAAAAGTGACAAAAATCCAGCAAAAAAGTGACAAAAATCCAGCAAAAAAGTGACAAAAATCCAGCAAAAAAGTGACACAAATCCAGCAAAAAAGTGACAAAAATCCAGCAGAAAAATGACAAAAATCCAGCAGAAAAATGACAAAGTATGCCTTGATTAAGAAGAGGTCCCTGTTTCACACCTGCCCCCTGCTGGCCAGCCCTCACACCTGCGCAAGCAAACTGAGCTGCGCGGCCTGATGACATCATCACACAGCGCCGTTTGTTTTTATGTCAGACAAAAGCACGAGCCGTGGCACGGGAAAAGCGAAGGGAAAATAATCCCAGCGCCGTGAAATAACAAGTCTGCTTTGCAAAAAAAAAAAAAATAAAAAAAAAAAATACAAAAAAAAATATATAATACATTTTTTGCGATTATGCTAATTTTGTAATCGTTTACTGTTGTAATCGAAATCGTAATCGAATTTCGATTAATTGCACAGCCCTACAACAGAGACTTTTCTCATTTCAATGTGGTGTTAAATTCCACATACACATCACAGGACGACACAGTTCCACTTTCTCCATTTCTGTATGAACTGATCCTTTAGTTTGTTTTTCTGTGAGTTTCAAAACTTTTCGGTGCCATTTTAGCCCAAATACTTTACCATTAAAGCCACAAAGGCAAAATCTGTATCTTTGCATAATCCATTCATCCAGCAGAAGAATGAGGGAATGTTTGATATTCAAAACAGGAAACTTTAAAGTACATTTATGTCTGATTTTCACCCCGGAACACCAGGGCTGCACCTTTTTCACAAAAAACCTCATTGTGATTTTAATATTTCATGTTCAGCCTTTATATATGTTTTATTTTCCATGCAGTTGAGCTTCAGCTGCAGATGAACACCATGGTGCTCTGTTACATTTCAGCCTCATCTTTTTGTAAATTGTTGCTACAAAATATAAATCTGTATCAGCAAAGAGGCATTTAAGGAGCTGCTATAAAAACATGTTTAGTTTTATTTATTATGCTCTAATAAATATGGCGTTCTCTCACACTTTCTCCAAACTCAGCTGCATAAACACATCCTCCGTATCACAGGCTGCACAACTCTGCTCGTTTTATGAAAATCCACTTAAAGAGGGGGTATTCTGCTTTTTCCAGTCCCATAGCACCAGTCTATATCACACTACAATGATGACAAACCTTCTGTTGGTCTGTAAATGCAGTAAATTAGAATAACTGCCTTGTATAAAATGTCTCTCTCAAAATGGCTGCAGTGAATGTCTTGAAATAGGCCTCTGTCTCTTTAAGAACCTCTGAGCCTTTAGACACGCCCCCTCCACACGCTGTCTGTGGCATCAGTGGGGAGGGGGTTCTGCTGAGGAGCAGTGGTTGGTTACTCGGCTGGTGACCAAAGCTCGGAGGCGTCTCCAGGAGGTGGGGGCGTTCCTAGGAGGACTCAGGCAAACCTATCCCTAAAATGGCCGCCATCAGAGTTTTTACAGATTACTCAGAAATACGTGAATGTGCCAAGGCAACACTTCAGGCATGTTTTTAATGAGGGAATGACAGAATAACATGATGGAAAGCTGGAAAATGTCCATTTTGCAGAATACCCCCCCTTTAATACAATGATACATTTTCATCGTTCAGCCCCACTTAAAAAACTCTGCTCTGTCCCACACACATTCATTCACAAATATCAACATGTTTGGTATCCATGTGTAGCACGAAAGGCTGTGACCGAGATGACGCGTTAATCCTAATATGGTCGTTTCCTTTGGGGGCAGCAGCGGGACAGTAACAGTATAAATATATCTCCACTGTACGGGCTCCTCCAAACCTCCAGTGTGTCGACTCAAACGCTCACGTTTCTGTGATTCCAAATGTCAAACAACACGAGCGGACGTTTGTGGAGGCGTAAAGACAGAACGGGACGACATTCACGCGTTACACGAGTCTGCAGAGGAACGGAAACCACGAGGCCAGTTCAAACCCAGCGCCGCCGCCGCCGAGGAAAACAATCATCTCCATAGAGGCGTCTTCTCTGCAGCCGCGTGAGCCCGTCCGTCTGCACATGTTCATATGATGGAACTGTCATGTGTCTGTGTGTGTCCGGCCCACGCAGCTCCTCAGAGCCCCCCCCCCACACACACAAACACGCTCCAGACCTGCTCCTGTCCTGCTCCAGACCTGTTCCAGTCCTGCTCCAGTCCTGCTCCAGTCCGTCTGCACATGTTCTCATATAATGGAACTGTCATGTGTCTGTGTGTGTCCGGCCCACGCAGCTGCTCAGAGCTCCCCCCCCCCCTACCCTACACCCACACCCGCTTCAGACCCGCTCCAGTCCTGCTCCGGTCCTGCTCCGGTCCTGCCCCAGTCCTGCTCCAGTCCTGCTCCGGTCCCGGCTCAGCGCTGGATCGGACAGACTCCTTTAAATGAATGACTCAAGTAGAGGTTGACCGATATATCGGGCCGATCTCTATAGCAGAAAGAGGCTTCCTGGTCAAAGCCTTAAAATGAGCCTCCCGCAACTTGGTGATTTTAAATATTTGTGTTGCCGACTTTTGCAACAGTCGACCTCTGATTCCCAGAAGTGTGGACTTATTCCTACAGGACCTTTTTCCTGGCACGAAGTCCTGTTGTCGTCTTTTGAGCGGCTCTCTTTTTTTAATTTTTTATATTCTTTATTTTCAAAAAGTGGAGCATGACAATATGTTAACAATAAGACGTGTTCAGACATAATCCACTTTTCTTTTTGAGCGGCTCTTTTAAAAATGAACAGATCCCAAAGACTCCTCTCCCATCACTAATGTCTGGAAATCATCAGGCGACCCCCGGCTCGCTTGGAAACCACGACATAAAGAGCTCCTGGTTTCAGCCTCGTCTTCCCTCCCCCTCGTCTTCCCTCCCCCTCGTCTTCCCTCCCCCTCGTCTTCCCTCCCCCTCGTCTTCCCTCCCCCTCGTCTTCCCTCCCCCTCGTCTTCCCTCCCCCTCGTCTTCCCTCCCTCCTCGTCTTCCCTCCCTCCTCGTCTTCCCTCCCCCTCGTCTTCCCTCTCCTCCTTGTCTTCCCTCTCCTCCTCGTCTTCCCTCCCTCCTCGTCTTCCCTCCTCCTCGTCTTCCCTCCCCCTCGTCTTCCCTCCCCCTCGTCTTCCCTCCCTCCTCGTCTTCCCTCCTCCTCGTCTTCCCTCCCCCTCGTCTTCCCTCCCTCCTCGTCTTCCCTCCCCCTCGTCTTCCCTCCCCCTCGTCTTCCCTCCCTCCTCGTCTTCCCTCCCCCTCGTCTTCCCTCTCCTCCTTGTCTTCCCTCCCCCTCATCTTCCCTCCTCCTTGTCTTCCCTCCCCCTCGTCTTCCCTCTCCTCCTTGTCTTCCCTCCTCCTCGTCTTCCCTCCCCCTCGTCTTCCCTCCCTCCTCGTCTTCCCTCCCCCTCGTCTTCCCTCCCTCCTCGTCTTCCCTCCCCCTCGTCTTCCCTCTCCTCCTTGTCTTCCCTCCCCCTCATCTTCCCTCCTCCTTGTCTTCCCTCCCCCTCGTCTTCCCTCCCCCTCGTCTTCCCTCCCCCTCGTCTTCCCTCCTCCTCGTCTTCCCTCCCCCTCGTCTTCCCTCCCCCTCGTCTTCCCTCCCCCTCGTCTTCCCTCCCCCTCGTCTTCCCTCCCTCCTCGTCTTCCCTCCCCCTCGTCTTCCCTCCCCCTCGTCTTCCCTCCCCCTCGTCTTCCCTCTCCTCCTTGTCTTCCCTCCCCCTCGTCTTCCCTCCCCCTCGTCTTCCCTCTCCTCCTCGTCTTCCCTCCTCCTCGTCTTCCCTCCCCCTCGTCTTCCCTCCTCGTCTTCCCTCCTCGTCTTCCCTCCTCGTCTTCCCCTCCTCGTCTTCCCTCCCCCTCGTCTTCCCTCCTCGTCTTCCCTCCCCCTCGTCTTCCCTCCTCGTCTTCCCCCCTTCGTCTTCCCTCCCCCTCGTCTTCCCTCCCCCTCGTCTTCCCCCCTCCTCGTCTTCCCCCCTTCGTCTTCCCTCCCCCTCGTCTTCCCCCCTCCTCGTCTTCCCCCCTTCGTCTTCCCTCCCCCTCGTCTTCCCTCCCTCGTCTTCCCTCCCCCTCGTCTTCCCTCCCTCGTCTTCCCTCCCCCTCGTCTTCCCTCCTCCTCGTCTTCCCTCCCCCTCGTCTTCCCTCCTCCTCGTCTTCCCTCCCCCTCGTCTTCCCTCCTCCTCGTCTTCCCTCCCTCTCGTCTTCCCTCCCTCTCGTCTTCCCTCCCCCTCGTCTTCCCTCCTCCTCGTCTTCCCTCCTCCTCGTCTTCCCTCCCTCCTCGTCTTCCCTCTCCCTCGTCTTCCCTCCCCCTCGTCTTCCCTCCCCCTCGTCTTCCCTCCTCCTCGTCTTCCCTCCCTCCTCGTCTTCCCTCTCCCTCGTCTTCCCTCCCCCTCGTCTTCCCTCTCCCTCGTCTTCCCTCCCCCTCGTCTTCCCTCCCCCTCGTCTTCCCTCCCCCTCGTCTTCCCTCCCTCCTCGTCTTCCCTCCCCCTCGTCTTCCCTCCCCCTCGTCTTCCCTCCTCCTCGTCTTCCCTCCTCCTCGTCTTCCCTCCCTCCTCGTCTTCCCTCCCCCTCGTCTTCCCTCCTCCTCGTCTTCCCTCCCTCCTCGTCTTCCCTCTCCCTCGTCTTCCCTCCCCCTCGTCTTCCCTCCCCCTCGTCTTCCCTCCCCCTCGTCTTCCCTCCCCCTCGTCTTCCCTCCCCCTCGTCTTCCCTCCCTCCTCGTCTTCCCTCCCCCTCGTCTTCCCTCCCCCTCGTCT
>NC_136856.1:1728613-1815244 GCF_951799975.1 Gobius niger
AAACGAACGTCTCCATTTGGCGTCTGGCGGGTCTCCTCGCCGGAGCCGGTTATCGGCCGCGGCATCGATCACGGCTGGGAGTAAACACCGCCGGGCCCAAACTTTAAATACGGAGCGGTAATGACTTTACTTTGGCTCGGGTTTGAGGTTAAACGAGGCGGCGGCGGCGGCGGCGAGGCTCTGGCTCCGGTTTAGGCCTGACCTGCAGTGACTGGTTTAATAAACGCTGGATATTAAAAAGGCTTTGTGTTCAGGCTCATAAGCTCTATCTGTAAAATCATATTGGGTTTCCCTTTATCGGCTCCTCACCTCCGACTCGCTCATAAAGACTAAAGTAATGAAAGATATTCCAGATACAAAGACCTGTTTTCTGTCTTTTTCCACGATCTCAGAATGAAATGTGTTCCTTTATAAGCTTAAAGTCGGGCCGAGCAGATACAAAGTGATGGAATCGATAAAGCCTGGAGAAAACGAGGCGTCACTTCCTCTTCTGTGAACATGAGGGGGCGGGACATTCATAAAGTAAAAGTAACTTTACCCCCGCCTGACCCGAGCTTTTTTTTTACTGTTTTATTGTGTTATTGTTGCTCTTTTGTGTTTTTTTCACCACTTTTCAGTCGGGATGCGAGTACTTTGATGTAAGTACTCGCCGATACCGAATACCGATACGAGTACAAGGCATTTTCCTCAACGTTGTTACTTTTTTCACAGCAGATTGGTTTGTAATGAGTTAATTTACTCATGTACATTTCCTTAAGTAAAGTAGGCGACACATTTAAGAGCAGTTATATTAGAATTGTGCTGATGCCATTTATTTATTTATTTTATTTTCATTCAATATAATTTTTTATTTTTACGTCTCTGTCCATCATAGACAGAAAAGCTCATGTCCAAAAGCTCCCAATGCCTGAGCTTTATTCATTTAAGTGTTTTTGTTTAACAATAGTATTGAGATGTTTCTTAAATGGTATCTTTTCGTCTTTACTTCAGCTCCTGTAGATTTTCTCGTGTGTTTGTAGTAACTTAGCGAGAAGCTACAGCGTTTTCATTGTTCTGCTGCAGCTCATTTTCCCTCAATATAAACATGCTGTATGTCTTTAATCTGGATTTTCTGAGGACTTTTTAGTCGCTGGGTTAGTTTTTCAGATGAATAAACCCCTGGGCTTAAAACGGCGTCAGAATGGCCTAAACCGCTAGCCGCGAGTTAGCATCGTTAGCCTGTATGTTGTAAACACTGCAGACGCTGCAGCGAGTTAGCATCGTTAGCCTGTATGTTGTAAACACTGCAGACGCTGCAGCGAGTTAGCATCGTTAGCCTGTATGTTGTAAACACTGCAGACGCTGCAACGAGTTAGCATCGTTAGCCTGTATGTTGTAAACACTGCAGACGCTGCAGCGAGTTAGCATCGTTAGCCTGTATGTTGTAAACACTGCAGACGCTGCAGCGAGTTAGCATCGTTAGCCTGTATGTTGTAAACACTGCAGACGCTGCAACGAGTTAGCATCGTTAGCCTGTATGTTGTAAACACTGCAGACGCTGCAACGAGTTAGCATCGTTAGCCTGTATGTTGTAAACACTGCAGACGCTGCAGCGAGTTAGCATTGTTAGCCTGTATGTTGTAAACACTGCAGACGCTGCAACGAGTTAGCATCGTTAGCCTGTATGTTGTAAACACTGCAGACGCTGCAGCTCTAACAACATTAAGCTCTGGTTAAATCCAGCTCAGACTCTGGTTTAGAGAGCGCAGTCTGTAATAAAGTCAGCTCTCTTTGAACATTGTCGGAGTTGAGCCTGTCTCACATCCTCATGAAGTCTGTTCCAGATTTTAGCTTCAGCCTCAGCGTGTTTAGTCCTGACTCTGGAAGCACCAGGAGGCCCCTCCCCTCCCTGAGATGGTTCATACTAACATGTCAGAGATGGACTTTGGTGCTAAACCATGAAAAGACTTGTAACAAGCAGAGCTGTTTTAAAGTCTATTCTCTGAGTGACTGAAGCCAGTGCAGAGACCGGAGCACTGGACTAATATGGTCGTGTCTCCTGGTTCTGGATGTTCTGCAGCCGTTACAGTCGTCAAACACATGGATCAGATCAGTCTCTCTGGTTCTGACACTTTTCCTCTGATCTTATGTTTCTCAGATGGTAAAAAGCTGCTGATGTTATTGCTCTGATGTGGCTGTTTAGGTTCAGGTCTGTTACTCGTCACTTAGTCCCGGTCCAGTCCGGCCGTGGTCCAGTCCGGCCATGGTCCGGTCCGGCCGTGGTCCGGTCCATCCGTGGTCCGGTCCGTCCGTGGTTCCGTCCAGCCGTGGTCCGGTCCGGCCGTGGTCCGGTCCAGCCGTGGTCCGGTCCGGCCGTGGTCCGGTCCATCCGTGGTTCCGTCCAGCCGTGGTCCGGTCCGGCCGTGGTCCGGTCCATCCGTGGTCCGGTCCGTCCGTGGTTCCGTCCAGCCGTGGTCCGGTCCGGCCGTGGTCCGGTCCAGCCGTGGTCCGGTCCGGCCGCGGTCCGGTCCATCCGTGGTCCTGTCCGGCCGCGGTCCGGTCCATCCGTGGTCCGGTCCGGCCGCGGTCCGGTCCATCCGTGGTCCGGTCCATCCGTGGTCCTGTCCCGCCGTGGTCCGGTCCGGCCGCGGTCCGGTCCATCCGTGGTCCGGTCCGGCCGCGGTCCGGTCCGGCCGCGGTCCAGTCCGGCCGCGGTCCGGTCCGGCCGCGGTCCGGTCCATCCGTGGTCCGGTCCATCCGTGGTCCGGTCCATCCGTGGTCCGGTCCATCCGTGGTCCGGTCCATCCGTGGTCCGGTCCATCCGTGGTCCGGTCCGGCCGCGGTCCGGTCCATCCGTGGTCCGGTCCATCCGTGGTCCGGTCCATCCGTGGTCCGGTCCATCCGTGGTCCGGTCCGGCCGCGGTCCGGTCCATCCGTGGTCCGGTCCGGCCGCGGTCCGGTCCGGCCGCGGTCCAGTCCGGCCGCGGTCCGGTCCGGCCGCGGTCCGGTCCATCCGTGGTCCGGTCCATCCGTGGTCCTGTCCGGCCGCGGTCCGGTCCGGCCGTGGTCCGGTCCATCCGTGGTCCTGTCCCGCCGTGGTCCGGTCCGGCCGCGGTCCGGTCCGGCCGTGGTCCGGTCCGGCCGCGGTCCGGTCCATCCGTGGTCCTGTCCCGCCGTGGTCCGGTCCATCCGTGGTCCAGTCCGGCCGCGGTCCAGTCCGGCCGCGGTCCGGTCCGGCCGTGGTCCGGTCCGGCCGCGGTCCGGTCCATCCGTGGTCCTGTCCCGCCGTGGTCCGGTCCGGCCGCGGTCCGGTCCATCCGTGTCCGGTCCATCCGTGGTCCTGTCCGGCCGTGGTCCGTTCCGGCCCTGGTCCACTCCGGCCGCGGTCCCGTCCGGCCGCGGTCCGGTCCGGCCGTGGCCCGGTCCGGCCGTGGTCCTGCGGTGGAGGAGTGGTCAGACGCAGCTCTCATCTGTTACATAAATGAGGCTCATTTTTCACATTTCCTGTGAAGCTCCTGCTGCGCTGCCCCCTGTCTGTGCGGAGGTAATGGGCCGCGCCCTCATTAAACCCACGGCCGTGTCTTAAAGCAGAACTAAGTAACTCCTGCCCCTAGAGGCCACAGGCGCCACTGCAGGTGTCGTACATGTGGAGACAAAGGGACAGAGGGATGTTGTTCCTGTAAATACTGTTTAAGCGGCGCTAGCCCACAGTTAGCCTGTTAGCTTCTGCTTCATGATTCCATTGGTGGAATCCACCACTGGGCAGTTCCAGGAGGGGTGTATTGAATATTGAAAAGGATTTTTTTACTGCACACAGTATTATATTTGAGGGTTTCTTTGGGCCGTGTTGGGGGTGAGGATCCTTCCGCACCCCCCCAGTCACAGAGCGGCCGATGGAGTCGACTGGTCTGGTCTAATGTGCAGGTCATGGGCAGCTGGATGGCGTCAGGACACACCAGGGGATTTACTGCTGCAATAAAACACGGGGAACATTAGAAAAGCTTTTAATGAAGAGAGCACAGGGTTTATTTGTGGATTTGTAGACTTTTATTCCCCCACTCAGAGCGGAGGAACAGACGAGGAGCGAACAGGGAGGTGAGATATGAAGCGGCATAGGTCTTTGGAGCCTCTCAGCCTCCACCTGAACGAGCACATTTTATCCAGTCTGGCTTTACCCAAATCTGAAAGCTGCTTCAAACTAGTGTCAAAATAGCGAAAAAAATGAGACAAAAACAAGGATGAAAATGCAACAAAAGAGAGACACAAACGTGACCCAAAAAAGTGAAAAAAGAGAAACTTTTAACCTCTTAACTCCCACCTGAACGGAGCACATTTTCTCCAGTTTGGCTTTACCCGAATCAAAAAGCTTCTTGGGAAAAAAGCACCAAAACAGCAACAAAAAATGAGAAGAAAACAAGGATGTAAAGGCAACAAAAATGTGACAAAAACTCAACAAAAATGTGACAAAAATTCAACAAAAATTCAAAAAAATGTGACAAAAATGTGACAAAAACTCAACAAAAATTCAACAACAATGTGACAAAAATTCAAAAAAATGTGACAAAAATGTGACAAAAACTCAACAAAAATTCAACAAAAATTCAACAAAAATGTGACAAAAACTCAACAAAAATGAAAAAAAAAAGAAGAAGAAAAAGAAAACATACAAAAGTTGACACAACACAGCAACAACGCGAGGAAAAAGATCAGGTTTGTGGGTCTTAGCTTTCAAATGAGGTGCTACACAGCCAAAAGAGGACAGAACATTTGGTTTAGGCGGGTGGTAAGAGGTTAAGTAAGAAAAGTGAAAAGAAAAAGGTTTGTTTAGATGAGTTTTGTAGGTCTTAGCTTTCAAATGCGCCGTTACACTAGTAATAATAATAAATGGTAAATGGTAAATGGTCTCAACTTATAAAGCGCTTTTCCACCTACATTAGGCACTCAAAGCGCTTTACAGCAAGGATCCACTCACCCATTCATACTCGTCGTGCTACTACTACTAATAATAATAATAAATATATAAATAAAATAAATATATATAATAATGTCTTGTGGCTTTACAATCCGGTGTTACCAAGTTTCTCAAAGCGCTGCACTGTCGTCACTCTTCATTCACTCCACACTCGGTGGTAAGTTACTGTCGTAGCCACAGCTGCCCTGGGGGGGCAACCATTCTGTGCCATCGGCCCCTCCGACCACCACCAACCCCTCACTCACAGTATTCACACAGGCTTCAGGTGTTTCCAAACCGTCTCCCATCCAAGGACCGACCAGGCCCTTCCTGCTGCCGGGACCAGGCAGAGCAAAGGCGGTGTGACCTTTACACTGGCCATTAGATTTGGGTAAAGCTGAACTGGAGAAAGTGCACTAGGTTAAAGTGCAAGAGGTTAGGCTGTGCTATAGGAAGGTCCAAAAGTCCAGTTCGTAAAGTGTGTTGGTTTAAAGCTGTAAACCTGTGATCACAGCACGACGTAAACACTGAACCTGAACAGTCTGAGTGAGAGCTTAAATAAAGGCTCTGAACGCAGAGTTTCCGCTCGGCCTCGTGGACCCGCGTGGGCGGCTCCAGCGACGCCTGTAATTACGGCTTCCATTCACGAGCCGCAGCGAAACACGAGGGTTCAGCTTCACCGCGAGGAATCTGATCAACTTCAGAACTGACACAGCGACTCCAGGGAGAGAAACACTAACATCTCACAGATCAGGGAACACAGGCTTTAAAGGGACTATACGGAGTTTAAACATGTTCCTCCTGTAGACTGAGCTCAGACCTGTTCACCACAACTGCCTCTACAATCCTGCACTGTCACTCACAAGGTGTTACTATAGAAGCTGCAGTTACGCGTAAGACCTGAGGTGGCAGTAGTGAGTATCAAATGGCCATCTTGCTCCTTTAAAGGGGGGGTATTCTGCAAAATGGACTTTTTCAAGCTTTCCATCATGTTATTCTGTCATTCCCTCATTAAAAACATGGCTCAAGTGTTGCCTTGGCACATTCACGTATTTCTGAGTAATCTGTAAAAACTCTGATGGCGGCCATTTTAGGGATAGGTTTGCCTGAGTCCTCCTAGGAACGCCCCCACCTCCTGGAGACGCCTCCGAGCTTTGGTCACCAGCCGAGTAACCGACCACTGCTCCTCAGCAGAACCCCCTCCCCACTGATGCCACAGACAGCGTGTGGAGGGGGCGTGTCTAAAGGCTCAGAGGTTCTTAAAGAGACAGAGGCCTATTTCAAGACATTCACGGCAGCCATTTTGAGAGAGACATTTTATACAAGGCAGTTATTCTGATTTACTGCATTTACAGACCGACAGAAGGTTTGTCATCATTGTAGTGTGATATAGACTGGTGCTGTGGGACTGAAAAAAGCAGAATACCCCCTCTTTAACAAAGTCCATGTGCTCCTACAATGAAGAGACCCCGCCCTTTTTGAAAAAACAGGAGGGGGAGGGGGGTGGGAGGGGGGCGGGGCTACAGAATGCAGGAGGGGGCGGGAGGGATGATAAACTGCTGTCCCGCAACTTAGTCATTTCTCATTTTCATTTCATTTCTCCATTCTCTTTTCATGGTAATAAAACATCAGAAAAAGTTACAGTTGATTCAGTAATAAGTGTCAGGCTCAGGGGCGGGTCTAGAGGGGGGGCACCCCGAGTAAAGGTCCCCCCCCCCCACTTATATTATAGACAAAGCTACTATTCCTGTATCACAGGGCACCGTCCTCTCACCGTTTCTCTTCACCATCTATACATCGGACTTCATATACAACACGGACAGCTGTCATCTTCAGAAGTTCTCCGACGACTCCGCCATCGTGGGCTGTGTGTCTAAGGGGAACGACCTGGAGAACCGGTCAGTCATCCTAGACTTTGTGGACTGGTGTGAGGCAACCACCTGTGCTTGAACATCAGTAAGACGAAGGAGATGGTGATCGACTTCACGAGGAAGCCACTACCGCACACACCGCTGAACATCCAGGGGGAGGACATTGAGGAGGTGGACAGTTTCAAGTACCTGGGTGTTCACCTCAAAAATAAACTGGACCAACGCCCTGAACAAGAAGGGCCAAAGTCGCCTCCACCTTCTGAGGAGACTGAGGTCCTTCTGAGGAGACTGAGGTCCTTCTGAGGAGACTGAGGTCCTTCTGAGGAGCCTGAGGTCGTTCGGAGTGAGCAGGCCTCTGCTCAGGACTTTTTATGACTCTGTGGTGGCCTCTGCTCTCCACTACGCTGCCGTGTGCTGGGCCCCGGGCAGCACAGAGCGGGACAAGAACAGACTGAACAAGCTGGTCAGGAGGGCCAGCTCCGTCCTGGGCTGCCCCCTGGACTCTGTGGAGGAGGTGAGGGACAGGAGGGTGTTAGCCAAGCTCACCTCCATCATGGACAACACCTCCCACCCACTGCACGGGACTGTAGAGGAGCTGAGCAGCTCTCTCAGTGGCAGACTGAGACACCCTCAGTGCAGGACGGAGCGCTACCGCAAAGCCTTCATCCCCACTGCTGTCAGACTGTACAATAAGACTGTGAAGTAACGCCGACTGTAACAAGTGAATTTCTCCTTTGTGAGATTAATAAAGGTTTATCTTATCTTATCTTATCATTCTGCCCAGCCTGCATTTAAAGCAAAACCTGCGCAGGTGCCCCCGATATTCGACATTGTCACATGTGTTGCCCCCCCATGATTTTTTCCTAGATCCGCCCCTGGTTAAATGATGAATGTCTGCCCGTCCTCATTAGTGCTGGATGTTTATTTGGCATAAATAAAGACATTTCACACATTTCCTTTGAGCTTCATCGTTTTAAAGAGCTCAGTTCAAAGACACGGCAGAAGAACAGAATCTCACAGAGCTTCAGAAGTGCTGCTTTAAGGATAAGACTCTTTCTCCTGGACTTCAGCTGGAGAAGGATCTTCAGGAGGAGAAGGGTCTTCAGGAGGAGGAGGATCTTCAGGAGGAGAAGGATCTTCAGGAGGAGGAGGATCTTCAGGAGGAGGAGGATCTTCATGAGGAGAAGGATCTTCAGGAGGAGAAGGATCTTCAGGAGGAGAAGGATCTTCAGGAGGAGAAGGATCTTCAGGAGGAGAAGGATCTTCAGCAGGAGAAGGATCTTCAGGAGGAGAAGGATCTTCAGGAGGAGAAGGGTCTTCAGGAGGAGAAGGATCTTCAGGAGGAGAAGGATCTTCAGGAGGAGAAGGATCTTCAGGAGGAGAAGGATCTTCAGGAGGAGAGAGCTCGTTCCTCTCGCTCTGTTATGATTCTGTAAAGCCTGAGTTTATTTATGATCCAGGGAGTGTTTTGCAGAAACGATGGCCGGCTTTGGCGACAGGAGGATTCTCTCTGGGCTCCTCTCTCCTCGTGTCCTTGCTGTGTGTCCTCCCCCCCCCCTCCCCCCCTCCCCCTCACTATCTGTCTCCTTTGGGTCACTTCCATTAAGCGCCTTTGTCCCGGGACACTCTGTGGTCAGGGCTGCGTGTCCTTCATAGAGCTCCTCCCCCGTCGTCTGCAGCACAGTCCCGGTTATTAAAAGATGCTTCACAAACACTCCCTGCTCTTTGGTCCTCGTGCCGCTGACGGGGCCGTGACACCGAACACTCTTTCTTTATGAAGCCCTTTCAAAACGTTACTGTCCGGTCTCGATGAGCGACTGGTTCCAAAGGCGAGGGGGTTTGCAGTGTGTCTCAGCTGATCTGCCGACCCGAGGGCACGAGAGGGAACACAGGGCTGAATCAGGTCAGAGAGGGAGGGGGGAGGCCATTTAAGCATTTACGGACGGTCTGCCCCAGGACAGCTGTGGCTTCAATAACAGCTTGAGTGTGGAGTGAATGAATAATGACTCTGTAGCACTTTGAGGAACTTGTGGCACAGGCTGGGATTTAAAAGCCGAGCTGCAGCTGAGCAGGTCGTCTCAGAGCTTCACCCCCGACTTTACCCAGGACTCTAACAGTGACTTTACACCCCCCGCGCACTGGCTGAAGCCTGGCCCCAAAGAGCTTCTTTGTTATTTTTTCCATATGGCTGTGACCCGTGTGACGCTGGGAGGCATCAGCACTAAAAAGCTGAAACCTCAGTCAGACTGACGGCTCTGAGGCTCAGAGTTTGGTCTAAAGGCTGTGAGTGACTGAATCACTGAAGGTCCCACAGAACGGAGCGTTTACGCCACGTTTTTGTCACATTTTTGTCACTTTTTGTCATGCTTTGTAGGTTCTTTTTGTGTCTTTTTCATCGCTTTTTTCCGTCTCTTTTTAGACACTTTTTTGTTGTGTTTCTGTAACTTTGGGGCGACAGTGGCACAGATGGTAGAGCGGGTCGTCTCATGATCGGAAGGTCAGGGGTTCGAATCCCACCTCCTGAAAGTGCACATTGTCGTTGTGTCCTTGGGCAAGACACTTCACCCACATTGCCCCCAGTGTCTGCGTGCATTGGTGTGTGAATGAGAGCATGAATGGGTGAGTGGATCCTTGCTGTAAAGCGCTTTGAGTGCCTAATGCAGGTGGAAAAGCGCTTGTTTTTTTTTGTTTTATGCATTTTTTTTTGCTTTTTATGCTTTTTTGGTTGCGTTTTCATCCTCGTTTTCATGTCTATTTCGATGCTTCTATTTAAGAAGCTTTTAGATTTGGGTAAAGCCAAACGAGACTGTCCTCCAACAGAAAATGACACAAGTGCTCGTTTGTCTCATTCCTGAATTACGACCGTATAAGACGTTTGCTAAAACAGTGCCCCCAGGCTGTAATGTAATAAATGATGAGAGCGGTGAATGGTTGGGGAGGTGTGATGCCTTTGGCACAGCTGGACGTTCAGCTCCTCCACAGATGTGTCAGGGCTGAACATCTGGGGCTGATATTATCCCTCACATATGTTGCTATTGGGGCTCATTTTGCAAGTTTGCAAGAAGCTGAACTAAAGCTGGACTAGAGCTAAAGCTGGACTAAAGCTGAACTAGAGCTAAACTAAAGCTGGACTAAAGCTGAACTAAAGCTGGACTAAAGCTGGACTAAAGCTGAACTAAAGCTGGACTAAAGCTGGACTAAAGCTGAACTAGAGCTAAACTAAAGCTGGACTAAAGCTGAACTAAAGCTGGACTAAAGCTGGACTAAAGCTGAACTAGAGCTAAACTAAAGCTGGACTAAAGCTGGACTAAAGCTGGACTAAAGCTGGACTAAAGCTGAACTAGAGCTAAACTAAAGCTGGACTAAAGCTGAACTAAAGCTGGACTAAAGCTGGACTAAAGCTGAACTAGAGCTAAACTAAAGCTGGACTAAAGCTGAACTAAAGCTGAACTAAAGCCGAACTAAAGCCGGACTAAAGCCGGACTAAAGCTGAACTAAAGCTGAACTAAAGCTGAACTAAAGCTGGACTAAAGCTGAACTAAAGCTGAACTAAAGCTGGACTAAAGCTGAACTAAAGCTGGACTAAAGCTGAACTAAAGCTGGACTAAAGCTGAACTAAAGCTGAACTAAAGCTGGACTAAAGCTGAACTAAAGCTGGACTAAAGCTGGACTAAAGCTGAACTAAAGCTGAACTAAAGCTGAACTAAAGCTGGACTAAAGCTGGACTAAAGCTGAACTAAAGCTGAACTAGAGCTGGACTAAAGCTGAACTAAAGCTGAACTAAAGCTGAACTAAAGCTGAACTAAAGCTGAACTAAAGCTGGACTAAAGCTGGACTAAAGCTGAACTAAAGCTGAACTAGAGCTGGACTAAAGCTGAACTAAAGCTGGACTAAAGCTGAACTAAAGCTGAACTAAAGCTGAACTAAAGCTGAACTAAAGCTGAACTAAAGCTGAACTAAAGCTGAACTAAAGCTGGACTAAAGCTGAACTAAAGCTGGACTAAAGCTGAACTAAAGCTGAACTAAAGCTGAACTAAAGCTGAACTAAAGCTGAACTAAAGCTGAACTAAAGCTGGACTAAAGCTGGACTAAAGCTGAACTAGAGCTGAACTAAAGCTGGACTAAAGCTGAACTAAAGCTGGACTAAAGCTGGACTAAAGCTGGACTAAAGCTGGACTAAAGCTGAACTAAAGCTGAACTAAAGCTGAACTAAAGCTGAACTAAAGCTGGACTAAAGCTGAACTAAAGCTGGACTAAAGCTGAACTAAAGCTGGACTAAAGCTGAACTAAAGCTGGACTAAAGCCGGACTAGAGCTGGGTAACAGGAGCCAAGGGTTTCTGATAATTAAGATGATACAGAAAGCGTGACTAAATCACAGAGGCCTCATGCATATAAATGAGCTCCGAGGATTAAGAGAAACACGGATTTACTCTTCAGCTGAGGGGAACCTCCGCCGCCTTTCTTTACTCTCGTTTTAGTCTCATTTAATTCACAGGCTGATTCATTGAGTTTGGAACAACAACAAAAAGGCAATATTGATTGATTGATTGATTTAATTGAGTTGTTATATTTGCATTATTTGTGTTTCTCCCGGAGGCGTCGCTCGCTGCCGTCTGTCGGAGACAAACAGGTTTTCCTCTCTGCCGCCTCCGTGATCGATCTCCTCCTCGCTGAACCATCCATAACGCGCTCATTCAGAGGTGGTCCAGATGTGCCGCTGCAGGGACGACGGCACCACCTGCAGGACACAGCCGGGAATGTCTCTTACATGTTTACTTTGTTTACATCAACCTCTTAACTCCCGCCTCTTAACTCCTCACGTCATCAGATTTTTTTTGTTGGGTATTCAACTCATTTTTGTCAATTTTTGTCACATTTTTGGCTTTTTCTTAAATTATTTTTTTGTCCATTTTTTTTTTTTTTTGGACAAATTTGTATCACATTTTTGTCACTTTTTTTTTGGTCATATTTTTTTTTGGGTCATATTTTTGTCATTTTTTTGGTCAATTTTTCGACAATTTCTTGTGACATTTTTGCCACTTTTTTAGACATTTTTTATACATTTTTTATACATTTTTGTCAAATTTTGGTATTTTTTGGTCCATTTTTTATCGCATTTTTGTCATTTTTTTTGTCACATTTTAGTCATTTTTTGTCAAATTTGTATCACATTTTTGTCACATTTTTTTTAATCGTATTTTTGTCTTTTTTTTGTCGTTTTTTATCAATTTCTTGTGACATATTTGCCACTGTTTTATCCATTTTTCGTCACTTTTTTGTCAATTTTTGTCACATTTTTGTCTATTTTTTATTTTTTATTTTTGTCAAATTTTTGTATTTTTTGGTCCATTTTTTATCGCATTTTTGTCATTTTTTTGTCACATTTTAGTCATTTTTTGTCAAATTTGTATCACATTTTTGTCACATTTTGTCACCTTTTTTTTTATCATATTTTTGTCTTTTTTTGTCAATTTTTTATCAATTTCTTGTGACATTTTTGCCACTGTTTTATCCATTTTTCGTCACTTTTTTGTCAATGTTTTCTCAGTTTTTTGTCACATTTCTATCCTTGTTTTCGTCTCGCTATTTTCACAGCTTTTTTCCAGAAGCTTTTGGATTGGGGTAAAGCTGGAGAAAATGTGCTCGGTTCAGGTGGGACTTAAGGGGTTAAGAGGTTATGGCGCTGGTTTCTGGGTCCTAAAACTATGAAAAAATGAGTGAATTCAAAATGTGGTAAATGTGCATGTAGAGGAGGCCCTGTGTATATTTAATAAAAGTTATGGATTTGGAGTTTAAATGACGTTGGTATGAAAGGCTGAAGACAACGATGGATTCACAGACATGGAGGACGAAGCCATTGAAATGAATGGAGAGCAGTGCTGCTTTAGGTCCTATAACTATTAGATTAATATGTGAATTAAAAATGTGGTGAATGTGCATGTCCAGGAGGTCCTCTGGGAAGGAGACATATAATGGTTTCATATCTGAAGTCAGGACGAAAGGACAAAGACAGACAAACATGCAGGGTCGGCTCCTCTCCATTGAAATGAATGGGACTGTGCTTTCCTGTGTTTTCCTTCCCCACTGGCCTGAACGTTGTGCGTGACCTGCGTCTGTTCCAGGGGCCACCAAAGACATGGGGAAGATGCTCGGCGGCGAGGAGGAGAAGGACCCGGACGCCGCCAAGAAGGAAGAGGAGCGTCAGGAGGCTCTGAGGCAGCAGGAGGAGGAGAGGAAGGCCAAGCACGCCCGGATGGAGGCGGAGAGGGAGAAGGTCCGGCAGAGCATCCGGGACAAGGTAACACGACCACACCTTTGTCCTCCTGCAGTGTGTTGTAAAGTCAAATATCTGTGTGCCTCCATTATAGACTGTTCTTTTAGTTAGAACATTTGTTTAGCTGCTTTACTAGATCTTACTAAAAGAACCATCTATAATAGTTTATACTAAGAAGACAGTATGAACCTTCTGCATCTGTGCATCCAATTGTAACATTTGTGTTAATTTTATGAACTTTCAGGCATTTTTGGGAAAATGACCATGCAAGTGCCTATAAACTCTGTGTCCCTGTGGCGGGTATAGGGTTTAGGGTTTAGGGTTTAGGGTATAGGGTTTAGGGTTTAGGGTATAGGGTTTAGGGTTTAGGGTTTAGGGTTTAGGGTATAGGGTTTAGGGTTTAGGGTATAGGGTTTAGGGTTTAGGGTTTAGGGCATAGGGTTTAGGGTTTAGGGTTTAGGGTTTAGGGTTTAGGGCTTAGGGTTTAGGGTTTAGGGTTTAGGGTATAGGGTTTAGGGTTTAGGGTTTAGGGTTTAGGGTTTAGGGTATAGGGTTTAGGGTTTAGGGCTTAGGGTTTAGGGTTTAGGGTATAGGGTTTAGGGTTTAGGGTTTAGGGTTTAGGGTTTAGGGTTTAGGGCTTAGGGTATAGGGTTTAGGGTTTAGGGCTTAGGGTATAGGGTTTAGGGTTTAGGGCTTAGGGTTTAGGGTTTAGGGTTTAGGGTTTAGGGCTTAGGGTATAGGGTTTAGGGTTTAGGGCTTAGGGTATAGGGTTTAGGGTTTAGGGCTTAGGGTATAGGGTTTAGGGCTTAGGGCTTAGGGTATAGGGTTTAGGGTATAGGGTATAGGGTTTAGGGTTTAGGGCTTAGGGTATAGGGTTTAGGGTTTAGGGCTTAGGGTATAGGGTTTAGGGTTTAGGGTTTAGGGTTTAGGGTTTAGGGTATAGGGTTTAGGGCTTAGGGCTTAGGGTTTAGGGTATAGGGTTTAGGGCTTAGGGTATAGGGTTTAGGGTTTAGGGTTTAGGGTCTAGGGTTTAGGGCTTAGGGTTTAGGGTATAGGGTTTAGGGTTTAGGGTATAGGGTTTAGGGTTTAGGGTCTAGGGTTTAGGGTTTAGGGTATAGGGTATAGGGTTTAGGGTTTAGGGTCTAGGGTCTAGGGTTTAGGGCTTAGGGTTTAGGGTTTAGGGTATAGGGTTTAGGGCTTAGGGTTTAGGGTATAGGGTTTAGGGTTTAGGGCTTAGGGTATAGGGTTTAGGGTTTAGGGTTTAGGGTTTAGGGTATAGGGTTTAGGGTTTAGGGTTTAGGGTTTAGGGCTTAGGGTTTAGGGTTTAGGGCTTAGGGTTTAGGGTATAGGGTTTAGGGTTTAGGGCTTAGGGTATAGGGTTTAGGGTTTAGGGCTTAGGGTATAGGGTTTAGGGTTTAGGGTATAGGGTTTAGGGTTTAGGGCTTAGGGTATAGGGTTTAGGGTTTAGGGTATAGGGTTTAGGGTTTAGGGTTTAGGGTTTAGGGTTTAGGGCTTAGGGTTTAGGGCTTAGGGTTTAGGGTTTAGGGTATAGGGTTTAGGGTTTAGGGCTTAGGGTATAGGGTTTAGGGTTTAGGGTTTAGGGTTTAGGGTTTAGGGTTTAGGGTTTAGGGCTTAGGGTTTAGGGTATAGGGTTTAGGGTTTAGGGTTTAGGGCTTAGGGCATAGGGCTTAGGGTATAGGGTTTAGGGTTTAGGGCTTAGGGTTTAGGGTATAGGGTTTAGGGTTTAGGGCTTAGGGCATAGGGTTTAGGGTTTAGGGCTTAGGGTTTAGGGCTTAGGGTTTAGGGTTTAGGGTATAGGGTTTAGGGTTTAGGGTATAGGGTTTAGGGTTTAGGGTTTAGGGTCTAGGGTTTAGGGCTTAGGGTATAGGGTTTAGGGTTTAGGGTTTAGGGTCTAGGGTTTAGGGCTTAGGGTTTAGGGTATAGGGTTTAGGGTTTAGGGTATAGGGTTTAGGGTTTAGGGTCTAGGGTCTAGGGTTTAGGGCTTAGGGTTTAGGGTATAGGGTTTAGGGTTTAGGGTTTAGGGTCTAGGGTTTAGGGCTTAGGGTTTAGGGTATAGGGTTTAGGGTTTAGGGTCTAGGGTTTAGGGTTTAGGGTATAGGGTTTAGGGTATAGGGTATAGGGTTTAGGGTTTAGGGTCTAGGGTCTAGGGTTTAGGGCTTAGGGTTTAGGGTTTAGGGTTTAGGGCAGGGGTAGGCAAGTTTTCTTAACGGAGGGCCAATTTTTTTCATTGTATAAAGACCCTAGTCTCGCCAACCAGACTCCGCCTCTTTACAGAAGAGGCTCTGGCAACACTCGCGCTTTCAAAGGAAGTGATGCAGCGATTTGGAGCCACCGACCAATCAGAGCAGCTCCCTGAACGGGCGTCACGTTGTTGCGCCTTTGTTTTGTAGTTTTTCAACACAAGCTTCACGTAATGCTCCGGTTTGCTTGTGTTCTTAAGTGTTTCTGACATAAACGACAGAAGTCATTTCCTGAACTCCGTGTGGCAGGAGCGACATTGTTAACGTCCCAATGATACAACTTTCTTGTCTCTGTTTCTGTCGTCACATCCGCTCTGTTCTCATTGGCTGCTGCGCTTCGGTTGTCCCACATTAGTCCCGCCTCCAGCAGTAGCTTTTCTACGACAGGGTCGCCAGACTAGAAATGAACTTTTACCTTTAAAAAGATTTGTTTTTCACTTGAAATTATACAATATAATCTGAGTTAAGAGAATAATGACTTGTTCCATTGGTGATAAGATGTTTTATCTGATCTAAGACCAGACCAAAGCTACTCAAAACTTAGATTGAATCTCTTAATTCATAGGTTTCTGTCATTTCTTCCTTAAAATTATTATTATTTTTCAGTGCACTTTCTACAAATGCCAGAGTTGTACATGATATGACCTAATTGGGTGCATTGACAGTATTTCTCCCATTTAACCCTAAAAATGTTGAAGTACTTTCTGATTTGTGTCATAATGTTTCTCAAAATCATCTTGAGGGCCAGAGGTTCTGTGCTGGAGGGCCGGATTTGGCCTACCCCTGGTTTAGGGTATAGGGCCTTTAAGGTAAAGGGTTAGGGTTAGTTTGGATTAGTTTAACCTCATTCCTCGCCTGCACAAGCACATTTATTTTCCAGGCTTTTCCCAAATCTAAAACGTTCCTGAAGAAAGAGTTAAAATAGCGACGAAAACGAGCCATAAATGAGGCTGAAAAAGCAAGAAAAAGACAATAAAAAGAACTACACTTGGAAACACACTGGCTGTGAGAAGTTTTAGATTGGGTAAAGCTGGACCAAAGAGCTTTGTGAAAGTGGGTGTTAAGGGGTGAGCCTCGCGTTGTCCTGTGGAGGTGTGGAGCTCCACTGGCTGCTAATGTTCAAGCCTGGACAATACAGGTGAAACTCGGAAACTAATACATGATACAGACTCGTGCAAAGTGACAAGCCTTTGAAAACGGCTCACAGCTTGTACCAAACCCACATTCAAAATCTCAGAAGATCAGAACATTACATGAAATCAACAAAGAAAAAAGTGATTTGAAACAGAATCTAAATCCTGCATATGTACTTAGTCGTTTTACTTGAATGCCTTAATGTGGTTGTGTGGCTCTGCTGAGGTGTGATGAAGACCAGGATGTTTCACCTGAAGCCCATGTCCAGGTCTGTGTGTGGAGGCTCTGGATGCTCTGACTCCAGCCTCAGTCACTCGAGACTTGAGTTTTTGTCAGTGATGGTTTTCTGCACAACTGTCAGGTCAGCATCTGAACCATGATGCTGAATTCTACTGAACCACTGAGACCATTTAGAGCCTCAGGAACCCTTTGCAGATGTTTTGGATTCATGAACTGATGAAAAGGAGACACTTTGAGCCACAATGTAGTCCCTTCACTGCAAAAAGTATTTAACTTGATCAGTATAAACATCTCAATTTGAGCATAATAATCCAAATTGTAGTTGTTTTGACTAGTTAAGAAGTTCTCGGGCATTTGTCCTGGATTATTTCACTTGTTCTGAGATGTTTCTGACTCGTTTCGATACATTTCGTCCTTATTTCAGGTCATTTTCTTTGCCAATGGGGAAAGAAAATTGGTCTTATCTCATTGGCAATTTTACTTTCTCATTTCAAGCGAGATTTACCCTAGAACTGGTCTGAAATGTCCTCACACAAGCAAAGGAAACTTGGTCCGATCAGGAAAAGTGTCTAAATGAGTGAAAACCGCTCAAAACAAGATACATTTCCTCAATTCAAGTCATTTAAGCCAATGCTTGATATTTACTTTTTGTCGTGTTTACACAAGATCCTGATCTAAAGAGGTTCTGAATGTGGGTTTTTTACAATATGAGAGCCAAAATCATCAGGCAAAGTGAGATAAATCAAGCCTTTATTTGTTATATTTTTGATAATTATGGCTCACAGCTTGTAAAAACTGCACCAGGAGCACCAGGAGCACCAGGAGCCGCCGTCTTCTTCTCGGGGAAGTGCCTTGCTAATCCGCAGGTGTGAAGAGCCGCTGTAAGTGCTGCTAAACGTGATCTCTGAAATCCCACGGAGCGTTTCAGCCTCTCGGTTCTTTGCGCCGTGTCTCTAAAGTCTGTGTGAAGCAGATGGAGACAGAGGATCACGCTGGGAGTTTGGGGGCACTTCCAAAAAACACAAGCAACAGTTCCAAAAGCGCGGGGATGGGGGGGAGCAAGAGAACAAGTGTCCCGCTGAGGAGAAAGCAACAGCTCGGTCTGCAGGAGCAAAGCTACGACAGACTTCACTGGTGCTCAAACTGATTTTTAATATGAAAGACTTTAAAGGTGCAGCAAACATAAGACTGGACTCTAACAAAGCTCCTGTACCTGAGTCTCTTCCTGATGGGGAGGTGGGGGGTGGTGAGTCACTAAAGCAAAGTCTCGAAAGCAAGTCCAAATCCTGAAGGTCCAAGTCCCGGGTAAGTCCCAGGCAGCTGGTCCTGGGGTCAAGTCACGTCTTGCTTTAGCCGCAAGTCTCAAATCACAAAGGTCAGTGTTACAGCTGGATTATTGATTCTTCTTTTCAAAATGTGTTTCGAATCTACTTGATAATATGGGTAATTTCTCAAGATTTAAATAAATATACAGTATATATGTGGTTATGGCGAACCAACCGGACATTGTGGTGGTGACAAAGAGCAGAGGAAACATCACCACGACTTCAACATCAGGAAAAAGGAACAGGAGACACTAGAGAAACACCAGGGGCTCAGAGAAGAGCTGGAGAAAACCTGGAGGGTGAAGCATCAGTGGTGCCCGTGGTCGTTGGGGCACTCGGGGCAGTGACCCCCAAACTGGAGGACGTGGCTCCAGCAGATCCCAGGAAATACATCAGACATCTCTGTCCAGAAAAGATACTGCGCAGAACCCTCAAGCTCCCAGGACCCGAGCTCGGAGGAAAAAGAGAGAGAGTTTTTTTTATATACTGTAGTCTCTGTACACACTTACTGGGACAACATTTTAAGGCAAAAAAAGAAAGAAAAAAAAAACATATTTTCAACATGAGCTGCTTTTCCCTGCAGTTTAACAGATAAATATAAAATAATATTTTTTTATTTTTGTTAGTTTCTGTCAGTGGTTCCCCTGTAATGCCCCAGCCCCTGTATACTCGGATTCGCCCCTGCCCTCAGTCCCGCTGTCACTTATGTTTGAACTCCTTAACCCCTTAACTCCCACCGGAACCGAGCACATCTTCTCCAGTTTGGCTTTACCCCAATCCAAAAGCTTCTGGAAACAAGCTGTGAAAGTAGCAACAAAACTGAGATGAAAACAATGATGGAAATGTGACAAAAAAGTGACGAAAAATGGATGAAAAAGTGGCAAAAATGTCACAAAAAATTGACAAAAATGTGACTAAAATGTGACAAAAAAAATGTCTAAAATGTGACCAAATGTGACAAAAAAATAAATAATATGACAAAAAAATGACAAAATTGTGACCGAATAATGCTAAAAATTTTATAAAAAATGGACGAAAAAATGACAAAAAAATTTGACAAAAATGTGACAAAAATGTGATAAAGAATGACAAAAAAAAAATACAAAAAAAGTTACAACAATGAGTTGAATACCCAACAAAAAAAATCTGATGACGTGAAGAAAAAGATCCTCTTGGTTCAGGCGGGAGTTAAGAGGTTAAAAACACCAAACCGCCCCCAAGATTTTTGTCAATGAATCCAGATCCTGCCACCTCGTTCTTCTGGAGGCTCCTCTGTCCCGCAGACGCAGTTCATTGTTTTGAATGTGTTCCTGTTCTTAATAAACGTCTATGATTCTTTATCTTCAAAACGTAATGTAGCCAAAGAAACATTTCAAAAGTCAAGCCCTGTTGGAGCTTTGGTCGAGTTAGTCTCAAGAATTGAAAAAATCTTACATTGTCTCATCCAAACCCCAAAATCAGGAGCTGTTTCTGCAAAGGAAAAAGTCCAAAGCCGATTATTGCACCACATTTGTGTAACCGTCCCGTCTGACTGCGCCTCTTGTGTTGCTCTCTCCTCAGTACGGCCTGAAGAAGAAGGAGGAGAAGGAGGCGGAGGAGAAGGCGGCCATGGAGCAGGCGTGCGAGGGCTCCCTGACGCGCCCCAAGAAGGCCGTCCCCAAAGGCTGCGGGGACGAGGACGACGAGGACGAGGAGAGCATCCTGGACACAGTGCTCAAGTTCCTGCCCGGGCCCCTGCAGGACATGTTCAAGAAGTAAAGGAGGAGCGAGGGCGGGGTCGAGGAGCAGGTCTGAGGGTACTTCGCAAGAACCCAGAGAAAATCTGTCTGAAAGATCTGAAAAAGTGAGTTCTTGCGGAGTATCTGTATCACCCTTTATAAAAAGCATTGGCGATGGGGGGAAAAAGGGAAGGGGGAACTTGCCAAACTGTTAGAGGCTACACACTGCCTTTAGAGCTCTTTTCTACTCTCAAAAACATTCTTCCTCGTAGTTCATAACTCTGCATTACTGTGCACTCCTCCGTTTGCATGGAGAGCTGGTCTGTGTCCACCACGCCGGCGAGGAGCAGACCAAGGGAAACCGGACGTTTGTTTCTCACTTGTGGCTTGTTTTGTTCAGGTTTCTTCTGCAGGTTTTGGTTTTGTAGGACATGTGCCTTCACAGCAAACGTCCACGAGGGTTTCATTTTACCGTTTCAGTTACTTTCCCCAACGCTGAACTCCTGAATGCGGATGTGAAGGCGAGACACGGCAGGTGGAGACAACCATTCTCCACATTTTTGGTTCGTTTATTCCCTCCTTAAAGCACAAACACAAATCACCAAACCAGAGGTCGACCGATGTGGGTTTTTCTGAGGCTGATGCCGATTATGGGGGATTTTTTTTGGCCGATGTCTGGTCTAATCCTTTATCATACGGCTCTTCACAATACAAGTAGAAGCTCCGTTGACTTGAATGGGATTGTCCAACGTTCTACTGGTCATTATTTTTCTGATAGAGGACCTTGTAACGCAGGTCTTTCATATCAGTCCAGTAGAGGGCGCTGTCTCTGTCCTCGTCACTGTGAGGAGTCGGGGAATCACTCGTGAAGTTAACGAGTCCGACTTTCAGCTTGCCCAGAGATTCACCACCATTCCTCCAACTGCACCTTTAACTAAGGAGCTAGCAATAAGTAGCTAGCCTAGCTGCTACTAGCCTAGCCACACTGCTGGAATCACAAAAAAAGCAACGCGCAAACTTTTGGGAACTATTTGCCACGGAAATCATGAAATAAACCTTTGGGCCTCATGAAAGTGTATGTTGTGTGTTCAGTTGGTGAATGGCCGGATAATATTAGGAATATACATTATGTAACATCTTCATGATGTTTCTGTTTTCCCCTGGGGCCCAGGGACGTGACTGACTTTAATCTTTCCAATGCAAAAACAGTCTTTTTCAGTCCTGGAGATATTGATTTTTATCAGACATTAAGGGATATTGTGAAATCCCCAAATATCGGCCCGATATATCGGTCGACCTCTACACAAACTCTCCTTTACAGTGTTTCCTGTCCGTCATAAACAGTGACATGTTTGACGCACAGAATCCTCCCTTCAAGACTCTCTGATCCAAATATAGTCATTTCCTCTGATGAAGGAAATCACTGTTGTTTTTTGACTAAAAATTAACTTATTCAAAAAGTAAACAAGATGATGAAACATACGTCAAATTTGTAACTAAAATAAAAACCCGGCTTTATCAATTATCTATATTTGGTCGTCGAAAACTGACAATTGTGTCAATGTTTGAGCCTAAAATGCCTTATTTTATATGAAAACATTTTAACTTTTTCCCCACGTTCATGTCCATGATCTACAACACGGATGTTTCTAAAGTGTTTCCTCGTTTCACCTGCTTTGTCTCGCCTCAGATTTACTTCCACCCAAAAATGTAACGATCTTCCAAATTTGGAAAAGATTGATTTTTCTCCTGAGCGTGAAACTGCCAGAGCGTTAGACTGCCACCTGCTGGACATCAAGGGTTTTAGAAACACACGTCCATTGAAATCCACTTTTGCCGCCGTGGATTATGGGTAGTGTAGTCTTTTTCCTCATAGACAATCAAAGAGTGTCAGGTGACGGCGAGGGGGCGGGGCTGCACGCGTCACCACTTCCTGGTTTGTACATTTACAGCTGTTTCTTTTTGTTCCTGTTTTTATGGATTTACACGAATGCAAAACCACAAAGCAATGTCTGTGCTTTACGTTTCTCCTGAGTTACTTCATGAATGTGCTGCCAGGTTTCTCTTTCACCGCCGCCGGGTTTGTGACGCTCACCGAGCCGGAGCATTTCCGCCGAGAAAAGTTTAAATCGATCATCGTTGAGACCAAAGAAAAACAAACTGGTGGGAGTTTGATGGTTTTCATTTGACACGTTAGAGGCTCAGCCGTCGGTTTTCGGTCTGAACTTGTCGGAAACTGGTTCTAAAGATGGAGAGAGGTGAAGTCACTCAGTGTCGCCCCCTTCAGTCCGGTTACATTATGTGCAACTTTCTAGACAAAAACAACAGAGAAAAGAGGAGCAGGACAGACTTCAGACCCGCTCATCTCAGCGCACTGTCCCATCCAGACATGTTTGGAGTTTCCCACATTATGCTCATGTTCAGGGCTGGACTGGCAGAAAAAATCGGCCCGGACTTTTGGGTCAAGACCGGCCCTCTAAAAAAACAGAAAAATATTCAATGCAATAGTCGAGGTGATAAAACAATGAGCCCTTGTCTTGAACTAAAACAGTATAAGCTACGAATCGAGGACAATAGTTGCATTTTGTTTCAGCCGAATTCAAGCTCACGCCTCAGAGACTCAACACTTTAATCTTGTCATTTATAACTTGAAGGAACTTTTGTAAAATGACTTAACAATCTTAAAATGTGCATTCCGTTAAAGAAGTTCCACTCGCGACTGCAACACAAATAAACTTCTCAAAACCAACCAAACTGTAGATGAAGATGAAATGATAAAACTCACCACAGAGTTACAGAGCTGTGGAGTGAGAACAGAAGTCCCAAAAAGACCAAACATTGTAAATCCTTTCAATGGAAATAAGATTTCCAAACTGCACTGACGACGAGGGGCAAGACGGAGTCACCTGACAACTCCCAGCATGCACTTCTTTGCAAACATTTGTCTAAAATGTATAAAAAATAGAGGTCTGAGGTTCTGTGGGTCCTGGAGGGAGTTACAATAAACTATTTCCTCTTATATTCACAATGTGAGGGGCATGAGTGTTATGTCCCAGAGGCCCATCGCTCATTATACCAGATTATCTGTGAACCATGACTCAATAAAGCGCCACTAGAGGGTGTCACATCCCTCTAGTGGAGGAGTTGTGTAATTGCGTCTGAGTAATGACAGAGATTCTGATGGATTCTCCTGTTAATTGTGGGTCGGTGAAAGGAAATCACAGGCTCAATCTGACTGGCCCAATCGGCCCAAAAGTGCGTCGACCCACCGGGAAAACTCCCAAATCTCCTGATGGCCCGTCCAGCCCTGCTCATGTGTGAAACAGACCTGTCAGGTTTTGGATTTGAGAATACGGGACATTTTTGAGCCGTCCCACCAGCCCAACCAAGCTCCAACATGGGTCAAAATCAATGTGCGAGGAACAGGCTTCTGTATGGTCCTCATGGAGCTGACATTGCTGTAATACCGCCCTCTGGTGGCCAGGGGCGACTCCAGGAGACACTTGGGAGCATTGATTCTAATGGGACGTTTTTAACCACGCCAGTTTTTGTTTATCAGCCCGAAATTTGGAAGCATTGACTGGCTCCAGAGCCTGTCAATCAAGCTCTGGAGCTCTGTGGAGGCTCCGCCCACCCCGTGAGTGCAGGGCTAACTAACTAACTAACTAACCGTCTTCTTTGTGTCCATTAGCTGAGATACAGCAAAAAATAGCATTGTTCATCTAGAAGAACAATCATGAAGCTTTGATAATCCAACGATTTGATCAAAACAAGGAGGAAATGACACTTCTGTCAAACACAAGTGCACAATGAGGGACCATTATGTGGCCATAGTTCCCGGCGTCCGCTGACCTTCAGACGTTGAAACACATGATCGTCTTCAGGCAAAGTAAAACCGTAACTATTGGTGCATGAAAGCCTCACCTCTCCATCTTTAAATCCAGTCTTTGGCGAGCGCTCGCTCCTCCAGCCGACCTCCGAGTCCCTGAACGTCTCACCAGTTTCTTAACTCCTTCAGATCTGACTTTCTCCTGCTTTGACCCGTCGTCATTCATATTATATCAGCATTTAAATATTATACTCTAATGGTGAAGTGAAGCATGAACCGGTGGCTTTTCATAACTTTGTTACTAGAAAAAAAAATCATTGATAAAAAATATATATAACGTACTTTAGATTGTTTTTTTTCTATAGCGCAGATAGGACTTTTCACTAGACAAAGCCATATTGTTAGACTGCAATAAATCTAAAAAAAAACAAAAAAGACGAGTGTATTTGAGAGTTAAGTGTTTGTATACCCTCAGTACACGTGTGCCGTACGTAGAGAAGAAGCCATCGTCGTGTCCGCTCGTCCGTGTCGTGCGTGTGCGTCTTTTCGTGCGTCTCAAAACTGTGTTTGTGAAAAGTCTCTTTAGGAAATAACGTGTGTTTGGATTGTCCGTGTGTCGTGCGCGGGCGGAGCCGCCAGGGGGCGCTCTGCCGGGTAAAGAAGTACTCTCCATTGTAGAAGCATGCAAACGTTTGGTACTAAAGAAGAAGAGACGCTCACCGAGAAGATGGCGGGAAAAAAAAAGAGGCGATTTCCTGTTTGTGTTCGGTCTCCGTGGCAACAGAAGGATTTATTTTTGCGGCTCGTTTTTGTGCGTCTTTGTGGGTTCGTTTAGATCCGGCCATGATCACACGGGACACAGGGTCGAGTTCTCCAAGATGCAATGGTAGAAGTCTGTGGCAACAGGAGGACACAACACATGTGGAAGAACTACACTGGGCTCGACAGCGCCCTCTGTACAATGAGAAGGAAATTGTTTGGGCAAAAGATGTGTTTCTCAGAAATGTATCACATTTAGCAGAAAAAGGTTAAAAGATATATCCTTATTTTTACGGTGTTGCCATGGTGACTGCAACACCGGCAACTCCCCATGTTATTCTAATGATTAGAATAACACCATAACGGGAGATTTAGAATAACAGCATTTATTTATTTGAGCATACATTTTACTCAAAAGGAGTCGGCTGAAGAAAAAGCTTATGAGCGCCGCCTCCCCCCAACTCAAAATGATAAAACTTTTCATTTCTCATAGTACAATCAATGTAAACAAAACAACAACAAGGAACAATAGCAAAAAAATGAAGAACTCGTTTCCTTTCAGAACAGCTTTTTGACGCAAACCAAACTCACAACCACTGTTTGAACTGTTCACATAAAAACAGAACCAATCACTATTCCCTCGAAGACCAAGTTGTTTCTCCTGTTCTGCCCCTCCAGGTCCTCCATTTTACCCGTCACAGTGAGCAAACTATCACAAACCTTGTATACATCGGCTTGTAATATGTGTTCTGTGAGTTTTGCGCTCTCCTCCTTAAGATTGTCCACCTCACCTTGCATAAACTGCAGGCTCGTTTTGAGCTCCTGAACGTCCCTTGTTAGCAGGTCCATTTGTAGACTCCACGATGATCTTTATGAATCCCTTAAAGTTCTCTTGTTGTTGATGGAGAAGCTCCTTGAACATATCCTTTTGTTGGTCCATTCATTCGCCAACTCGACTAAGGCTCACGTAATCCTCCTCCGCTGCCGAATCCGGCTGTTGCTTCGCCTCTGTTTTTGGCAGTTGTGGCATTTTGCTCTCGTCTCTCAACAGGACTCAGCATAAACGAGTTGAAATGAATGTCCGATCCCAATTTGTACAGTTTTAAATGCAAAAAAGCAGACGATTCACCGGGCTACAAACTTCCCGTTACCACGCACTACAGGAAGCACCACGCACTACAGGAAGCACCACGCACTACAGGAAGCACCACGCACTACAGGAAGCACCACGCACTACCAGAAGCTTTACGGGAGATTTAGTATAAAACCATAACAGGAGATTTAGAATAAAACCATAGATTTATGTGTCAGACAAATCTCCTGTTATGGTGTTATTCTAATCATTAGAATAACACCATAGCAGGAGTATTATGTGTCCGACATTATGCTAATTACAGCAAGTTAGCGCCCTCTGTAAGGGTGTGGATTGAGGAGGCAGCTTTGGAGCATGTGCTTGTGAATGAAAAAGATGTTGTGCGCGTTATCGCCCTCTGCAGGTTGGAGCACATACTTACATGGAGAGGCTAAAGTGTTGTTTTGATGTTTACTGAAAAAGATTAGCCTAGGATTAGGTTTAACAACGGCAAATGTGATGTAGGTTGTCTTTCACTCACACATATTTGTATAAACTAGAAGGTCTTGGCTTTCAAATGAGGCATGACACTGGCATACAGGCTGCAAGCTCTCCTGCGATGTGAGATTTGGATGTGCATAATTGCTAACCCTCAGATGGTAGGTTAAAGGACAATAAAAAGCAGGCCCAGGATCACAGAGGAGCAGTGTTTTCCAGCTTGTCTTGGACTTTTATTTAATGTAGACAGTGTGAAGGGTGTTTCTTATAAGGACATCATGACAGTAGGTCCTGTATTTAATGTTGAACCAATAATAACCCACAGTAATGATCTTCTTCTGTGCTGGATCTGGCTTTATGACAAGCTTTTGCACGTCAAATTTAAGTCAAGATTCTAAACTCAAGGACGCGCTGCTTTGTCTTTCCCTCTTACACATAAAGTTCCCTTTCATGTAACTAACTGGACAGAAGAGGTATAATATCCCTGTGTGATCATGGCCAGGAAAGGATCATGGGATGAAATGGGCTCAGTGCAATTCCAGGAAGTTCCTCTGATCGAAGAGACGACTTTCTCCCCAGTCCATGTCCGTGTCAGCGTGAGGAGTCCGTGTTTTATGTAAAAACTCCATCCAAACGTGTGTGTTTAACCACCTTCGCAGAGACTGGCTTCACTGCAGACGTACGGGACACAGTCAGGGTTAAATAGTACTAACCCCTTGACTTATTAACTTCAGGGAGAAAACCAAGAGGAAAATACAAAACCAGATCCCAGAAGATCCCCTCATTAACCCGTCAGTGTTCTGTGTTTCCTGCACGTGATCCAGTCTCTCGGGGGAAACGAACTCGAGGCGTCGCCGACGGTGAACTGCCTCTGAAAAGGGCTATGAACATTAGCTGTGTCGTGTCTGTGTTTTCGTGTCTCGTCCCGGTCCAGTCGTCGTCTGTCGCGTGAGGTTTCGTGTCTGCGCCGCAAAAAAAAAGGGAATTTCAGTTTCAAACGATGAGCTTGGATGTTTTGACGGAGATTATTTGGCTTCATTGCTCAAATATTGCTCCGATATGAGTAAAAGTAACAGTGGTACTTAAGATCTTAGACCAAATGCATTTTCTCCAGTTCAGCTTTACCCAAATCTAAAGGTTGAAGCCTATGGGCCAGTGGAACGCCTCATTTGAAAGCTAAGACCCACAAAACTAATTTACACAACACATCTTTTTTCTTGCCTTGTTGCCGTGTTTTAGTCACTTTTTTGACATTTGTTTTAATTGCTCTTTTGTGGTGTTTTGTTACTTTTATGTCATATTTTTGCCACTTTTTTGCTAATTTTTTGCCACTTTTTTGCCATATTTTTGCTAATTTTTTGACACTTTTTTGCTATATTTTTGCCACTTTTTTGTCATATTTTTGCCACTTTTTTGTCATATTTTTGCTAATTTTTTGACACTTTTTTGCTATATTTTTGCCACTTTTTTGTCATATTTTTGCCACTTTTTTGTCATATTTTTGCCACTTTTTTGCTAATTTTTTGCCACTTTTTTGCCATATTTTTGCTAATTTTTTGACACTTTTTTGCTATATTTTTGCCACTTTTTTTGTCATATTTTTGCCACTTTTTTGTCATATTTTTGCCACTTTTTTGCTAATTTTTTGCCACTTTTTTGCTAATTTTTTGCCACTTTTTTGTCATATTTTTGCCACTTTTTTGCTAATTTTTTGACACTTTTTTGCTATATTTTTGCCACTTTTTTGTCATATTTTTTCACTTTTTTGTCATATTTTTGCCACTTTTTTGCAAAATTTCTGTCTCTTTTTTTGTCCATTTTTTGTCACATGCCATAATCTTCCCCCTTTTTCCTTATTTTTCCAAGCTTCTGTCTAGCTTTGTGCAAACATGTGACATAAACCGTACGGACAAATGAGCTTGAAAATTTAATCAAAAATGACTCAAACCAAGTCACATCCTCTCTGAGTGAACACATCGAAAAACTGTCCAACTGAGATTCCTAAATTCAAGAAGACTCTTCTTTTTGCGGCGCATTTACGAGGCGTTTTAGCTAAAAAATATTGTAAAAAAAATAAAAAATGAGGGTCTTCATCTAGATTTGTTCATCGATATTAGAGAAGTTTTATGGGATGAATGGAAATCCTGTGAGGAGGGATAAAAGTCCACAAAGACAGTAACAGTAAAATAAAGTTAATAAAATAAATCCATTCTGTTGTCAGGAGGCGTCAGCACATTCTGAAAACTAAAACTGCCATTTTTAGAAATGTTTTCAGTAGAAAAATCATCCCCTTTGTTATTTTTAATGTTTTCTCTCTTGAAAAGCTCAAAAGGCCAGTGTGGAGGATTCAGAGGCGTCGATGGATGGATGAAGGGGAAATTCTAAAAGGAAAGCCTCATTTAAGAAGCTGTGGTTTTCTGATTTGGACGTGATTACAGATTTAAGCCGAGTGTCTGCACTTACTCACTGACCCAAACATAAAGGTCACACACTCTAATGTTTCACTGCTTTGAGAACTCAACTTGCTTCTTAATAACACAATGTCCAGGTCCATATGGAGGTTTTTCACAGCGGCACTCACTGCTAACGTTGCATATGTAGCATGATAACATTAGCTTCTGGTTAGCATTGTCTGTTTTTTATTATCTTTTTATTTCACATAGTAAACAAACAACTCACAACACAATGTATCATGTCCCGCCCACTTCCCTTTCAGGAAAAAGAACCACGAATGGTCTGTTTTTCAGGATTTATACACTCTTCATGTCTCGGTGTCTTTATTTTGGCAAACAAATATATGTATGATTCAGTATTTGTTACAGTAACGGTGGAGGAATGGGAGCAAACACTTAAAAACAATGCTAACCAGGCACCTAGCCTTAGCTTCATGCTACATAAGCTAACGTTAGCAAAGAGCTTCTACTGAACAACATGCTGTGGATGATGGACCTGGTTTTGGCTTGACTTTATCGGCGTGTGATCAATATGTTTATGGTTAAATTGCGATTCCCAGAAGAGTTTTCTTCCCCCTCGGCTCGGCTGATCTCTGAAAGGTTTAGGACGTTCTCTCCTCCACATCTCGACTCCTCTCCATCCTCCACATCTCCATCCTCCACATCTCGACTCTTCTCCATCCTCCACATCACGACTCTTCTCCATCCTCCACATCTCCATCCTCCACATCTCGACTCTTCTCCATCCTCCACATCTTGACTCTTCTCCATCCTCCACATCTTGACTCTTCTCGATCCTCCACATCTCCATCCTCCACATCTCCATCCTCCACATCTCGACTCTTCTCCATCCTCCACACTGGCTCCTCTCGATCCTCCACATCTCGATCCTCCACACTGGCTCCTCTCCATCCTCCACACTGGCTCCTCTCGATCCTCCACACTGGCTCTTCTCGATCCTCCACTCTTCTCGATCCTCCACACTGGCTCTTCTCCATCCTCCACACTGGCTCTTCTCTGATACGAACTTTCTGCTGAAACTGCCACGCCTGCACATTCCTCGTCTGAAGTCATTCCTCGTCTTGTATTTGCACTATAGTGGAAGTATCTTGGTACGAAGCGGCATCGGGGACTTACTGTACATTCCTGCAGGTCTGCGTACTCTGCATAGATGATTATATATATATATATATATATATATGCTACTCTCCCTTTAGATTTCAGAATAGTTGCTTTTTTTTAAGTGGAACTTTATCGGCAACTACTGGGACCAAATTGAACATGTTTACAAAGGGGGCGGGGTTTAAAGAATGTAAAAAATAGCGAGTTTTCCTTTGAGTTCTTCTTACTTTCGTGCATGTCATATACTCTGTGTGGAGCCCGATCACGGTGGAAACGTCTCATTGTCTTTTGGAGATAAATGCATCAACACCAATAAAAACAGGTTTGTTAAAAGATGGTGTGTCTGTTTGTCTCTTCCATTACAGTTACAGATTACTGAGTACTCTGTTACTTATTCTGTTACTCTGTCCAGTCACAGTAAAACATATGAAACCCTTTAACTCCCGCCTGAACCAAGCACACATTCTCCAGTTCAGCTTTACCCAAAAAAGACTAACGCCTCATTTGAAAGCTAAGACCTACATGACTGATCTGAACTACTTAGTCACATTTTTTGTCGCTCTTTTGGCTTTTTCATATTTTTTTGTTGTGTTTTCATCCTCAGTTTCGTTGCTAGTTTTAATTTTTTTTTAAAGAAGCTTTTAGATCTGGGTGAAGCCGAAGTGGAGAATACGTGCTCGGTTAGAGTTAAACTTATTTGCCACTTTAAAGGGAGTATACGGAGTTTAAAAATGTTAAAACTAAGTATTTTCCTCCCCCTGCATGTTCCAGCCATGTCCTAATGTGTAGAATGAGCTCAGACCGTCATGCACGAGCTTAATATTGAAGGTGCAGTTACAAGTATGACCTGAGGTGGCAGTAGTGAGCATAAAATGACCAACTTACATCTAATCTCTTTAAGAATGCAACTTTGCAACATCGCACCAGGAACGCAGCAGAGACCATAGGGATGTTAGGGATTTGACCTAATCTAAGTCATGTGGTTTTATGTGCAATAGTATAAAAATGAATACAAAAAATGTACTTTCTTACCTCAAAATCATTTTTTTTCTCTATAGAATCTGCATGAACCTGTTTACAACCTTGACACACACCATGTGGGATCAGGGAGGAAGTAAACACTGATATGATCATGTGACTCCTGTCTTAGTGGTGGAATTGGTGGTGTTACAACTGTCCCCATGTTACAACCACACCCGGTCTTCCATACTCTCAACTGAAAGTAAGAGTATCTGTACCCGAATACAGCGACTCAACAATAGCATTCCAAATACATGTATTCTGTTGTGTATTTGTTCTTTTTTTGTCATCAAAAGACCTCAGTCATCCAGGAAAACACAGAGTCTGCGTCTGAAACCATCACATTAAAGCCTCTAAGCTCTAACACTAACAACTGACCCTTGACCTTTGACCTGGGGTCACCTGTTAGATCTGTGCAGTTAGAGAACTAGAGCTTCAGAAGCATTTGCACAATCCGTCCATCCTTAAACAGGGGAAAGGGAAGTGACATCACCAACAGCTGTTTTTCTTCTTCTTTAAAGTTATTGGTGGAGTGCAGGCCAAACAAAAGCGCATGTCGCCCCCTAGTGTCCAACAACAACATAGTGTCCAAACCAGATGTTCCTTCACATTTCCCTTTAGGGTTATTTTATCTTAACAGCTGTTTCATAAAGCTATATTATGCAAATGATCCATGTGGCTTAAGTTTCTACTAAATGAAAACAAAAGCATTTAATCTGTTTCCTGAGTTTCCTCTTTAACACTGACATGTGACTGAGCTGTGGGGACGACAACATGGATTTATCACTTTTATAAAGTTTGGCCATTGCAGAATCGTTTTTTTTTTTTTTTTTTTCTTATTAAATGTGCTCCTGTCAATCAGCAGTAGTTGCGCATGAATCACTGAGGGTGGGGCCGAGTGGGGTGGGGGGATTGGTGGCGCAGTGGCTTATGGGATGGCACATAGCTCCTAATCACCGGTTAGTTAGCACCAGAGGTCCCTATGTGACAGAGTGGAAGGCTTTAGCTTAACATGTACCACATTAAAGAAAAGGACCACAGGTTCGTTCATTGAAGAGGCAAGTCGTTCCAATAGTTTTATCTAATTTATTTTCTAGATCAATAAAATATAAGTTTCAGTCGTCAGTGTTTCAGTTCCAATTCAGTGGGTGTCTTTAACCAAAAAAAAACAGAAAGGGATGACAAACACCCGCTTATCCCGTTCTTCGTCGTTTCAGAGTTCACAGAGACACTCTTCGGCATCACGTCCGGGTCCACAAAGCAGCAGTGGTGGTGGTTGTTTTGCAGGCGGCTTGAATTTTCCCTAAAGATGAATAGTGTTAGCCTCTAAACCTATGCTGGTCTACGTTACACGTGCAGCGCACATACCGCTTTTGGATACATCATTCACGCGGGGACGTCATGCCATACCCATAGCTGCACCAAACACAGGGCTCGGATTAGGGCTAACAATTCTGAGGAAAGTCACGCTAAAGTAAGTAAGTAAGTTTGTTTTTACCTGCTCACGAGAGCCCGAAGCTACACCACCTCCACACCAAGCAGACAGACAAGAGGTCAGAGGTCGAACGCAGGTAGACTGTGCCCTTTTATATGGCGCCCCAAGCGGACGGTCGGAGTAATATAGACAGCTCGCACTGTTACACCTATGCTAAAGTGGCTGTGATAGTTAGCATTGAGGCTCCTCCCCCTAACTCCTTCCTAACTGACAGACCGATTCGGACGTTTCTTATCATGGCGGACGCTGACACACGTCTGTTTTGGCGTTAGACCTCTGACCAATTTACTGGTTTCGGACGCAGCAAGAGTCGATTAAAGCGACACAGTTTTGACAATCTCCGCCCCCCTCGCCCTCCCACCACTCCTACATTTCCCAAAAAAGAGCAAAATTATGTAAAAATTATGTATGCCGCCCGAACCAGGCACAGTTTCTCAAGGAAAAAGCTCTGTTTCAATGAGTTTTGTTGGTCTTAGCTTTCAAATGAGGCGTTACTCTGGCCTATAGGCTGTAAACCTTTAGATTTGGGTAAAGCTGAACTGGAGAAAATGCACTGGTTAACCTCTTAACTCCCGCCTGAACGGATCCCATTTTCTCCAGTTTGGCTTTACCCAAATCAAAAGCTTCTTGGGAAAAAAGTACCAAAACAGCCACAAAAAATGAGAAGAAAACAAGGATGTAAAATGTGACAAAAATGTGACAAAAAATGACAAAAAATGACAAAAATGTGACAAAAAATGTGACAAAAAATGACAAAAAATGACAAAAAATGACAAAAATGTGACAAAAAATGTGACAAAAAATGACAAAAATTTGACAAAAATGTGACAAAAAATGACAAAAATGTGACAAAAATTCAACAAAAATTCAACAAAAATTCAACAAAAAATGACAAAAAATCAACAAAAATTCAACAAAAATTCAACAAAAAATGACAAAAAATCAACAAAAATTCAACAAAAATTCAACAAAAAATGACAAAAATTCAACAAAAATTCAACAAAAATTCAACAAAAATTCAACAAAAATTAAAAAAAAAAAGAAAGAAAAAAAAAACATAAAAAAGGTGACACAACACAGCAACAACGCAAGGAAAAAGGTCAGTTTTGTGGGTCTTAGCTTTCAAATGAGGTGTTACACAGACCTATATAATGGCCAAAGAGGACAGAATGCATTTGGTTAAGGCGGGTGGTAAGAGGTTAAGAGGTTTTGCTTGTCCTCAGTCAGAGGCTTCGGCCGAGGTGCGGTGGCTCCCTCTGGTGGCCGCGGCCTGACGTCACACACACAGAGCAGCAGGCGTCGCTTTATCAGCCGCTCACAGACACAGACTTCTGAAGAACAACAGAAAAACGTGACTGTCTTCCACAGAACCGCCTTATCTGCGTTATCTGCGTTATCTGCTTCAGGGAAACAGTCACACCACGATCAGGGCGTTTCTGAGAGCGACATGTCACATATTAACGAGAATCCACCTCACAGATCACAGATGAATGAATGAACTAATCCTCATCATAATGAAATCACCACAATCATGTGTTTAAAGAAATCCTTCTGTTTTATTGTGCAGAGCAAAAGCATTCACAGAAACAGACTTTATTTACACAGAGACGCTCGTCCTCAGTAAAAGTTTCTATATTTACATCATGTACAGATACGACAGAGATATTTACAAATAGCTTGGCAGGTTAAGAACCTTTGACTGTGCATTCCTTTGCAGCAAAGTGAATCGATTAAAGTGACAGAAGTCGAGCTGTTCACTGGGAAAATGACTTAAAGAGAAAAATGACAAAAATCAAATGGATAAAAGTGAGTTTGAGACGAGTTAAAAATGATTCTGATACAAAAGAGCTGGTTTTATCTCTGCTCAAACTTTAGATTTAAACTCCATTTCTGTCATTCCCTCCTTAAGGTGATTCTTTTTCCAGTGTTGCATAAAGCGAACGCTGTATTAAAACATTCATCATCATAAAAACACTTTTCTTAATATAAGAAACACTATGTACAAGGCGGCGTGAGTGCAGCACCTTTAAGACTTTACTAAACTAAACTCATCTGTCCTGGATTTGAGGAAATCATTGAAAAAAATCCATTAGGCGAGTTTTTTTTCTTCACTTTAAAGCAGAACTAAGTAACTCCTGCCCCTAGAGGCCGTAAGCGCCACTGCAGGTGTCGTACATGTTGTGTTTTGTACTCATTAATCGTCCGTGAGAGTAAATCCTACGCTGACAGAAAAGACAATGGAGATCATTTGTTTTCACTCAAACTTTGTTTAAGTGGTGCTAGCTCACAGTTAGCATGTTAGCTTCTTCTTTGTGATTCCATTAGTGTGTATTGGGGAAAGCTGCAAGTGTGGTTTTCTGTCCAGAGACACCAGGGGGCGATGATCCCTTTAACCCTTGCATCACCCCCAGAGGGACGACGGGGAGGGTTTATTAAAGTCAACAAGTTACTGAGTTCTGCTTTAAACGTCGGAGAATTTAACACAAATGCACAACAAGGCACGTTTGGAACGGGACAAAGAAACTTTGAATAAAACGGCAACGAGAAGAGAATCCTCTTGAAGACGATGAAGTAGAAACATCTACCAGGGCACTGAAAGCATTAAAAGTCAGTAAATTTAATTAAATTTAAACTACATTAGATTCAAAGTGGCATTAACTGCACTGTACAGGGTCATTGAAACACATTCAGCTGCAGTTTTTCCTGTTTTGTTCAAATCTCTCTCCTCTGTTTAATGAAACGTTTACAAATTGTATAAAATTAAATATGTGCAGATTTGTTTCTGCATTTGTGGCATTAAAATATAGGAATTAAAAAGCATTAATTTAGGCACATGTTCTCCAGCTTGGCTTTACCCAAATCTAAAAGCTTCTTGAACAGAAAAAACAACAAAAAAACTGCAAAAACAGGACAAAAAAGGAACAAAAAGTGGTAAAAAAAAAAGGTCGGTTTCAGTTTTGTAGGTCTTAGCTTTCAAACGAGGCTGACCTGGAAGAGCTTGTGAACTCCAGTGGAGAAGCTCGTAGATTTGGGTAGTGCCGGGCTGGAGAACATGTGTTTAAAGGCATCGGCTGGTGGTAAACCGGGACCTGTGACCGGATCAAGACAAACTTTTAGATTTATTTGATTTGAGAGGGGAATCTGGAAGATCAGTGGCTCAAATCAAGGACAACACGTGTAAATGTCATGACAAAAGAGATGCTGGTTAATGAAGTAGATCACAGGTCATGGTGTTAGTCTTTCCTTGGGTTTGCAGGACACTGAAGATGAGGACGTCCTGTCTGCCCAGCTAAGCCCCGCCCTCCTCAGAGTCACACCTTTGACCTCTGAGGAGAACATGTTCCACGCAGTGATGAGACGTTCCTCAG
Organism: Gobius niger; assembly: GCF_951799975.1. NCBI lineage: Eukaryota > Metazoa > Chordata > Actinopteri > Gobiiformes > Gobiidae > Gobius > Gobius niger. Next base: position 1,763,984 of record NC_136856.1, read on the forward strand.
AGGCTCCGGAAGAACTGCAGGGACATCTCGTAGGTGAGGAACATGGTGGCGCTCATGGGGAACCCTCGCACGGCGTTCACCGAAGCCCCGCGGAAGAACACCTGCGAGAAAGCGAGACAGAGAAGAGGAGATGATCAGGAGAACGAGGAGAGCTTTCAGTCTATGTAGTGGATGAGACAGGCTGGACATCAGTAAAAACAACAAGCTGTCACTGTCAGCACTAAAACAGCATGCTAGCAACGACGGTGCTGGGTGAAGACGACCTGGAGAAAATGTGCTCGGGTAAGGAGTTCAGAAACTTCTGCCAGGGTATTTAAACTTCTGTATACGAGCCCCATGTGTATTTCAGTGATTGTTTTGTCCAAACTAAACGGTTTTAACCTCTTAACACCCGCCTAAACCGAATGCATGCTGTCCTCTTTGGCTATAGGCCTCGTTTGAAAGCCAAGACCCACAAAACTGATCTTTTTCCTTACGTTTTTGTCATTTTATTGTTGATTTTTTGTCAAATTTTTGTTGAATTTTAGTCACATTTTTGTCGCATTTTTGTCACATTATTGTTGAAATTTTGTCACTTTTTAGTTGCGTTTTTGTTGCATTTTTGTTGCATTTTTGTTGAATTTTGTCACTTTTTTAAAAAAGTTTTTTTAGACAAAAATGTGACAAAAACGCAACTAAAAAGTGACAATTTGAACAAAAATGTGGAAAAAATGCAACAAAAATATGACAAAAATGTGACAAAAACTTGTCGCATTTTTGTCACATTATTGTTGAAATTTTGTCACTTTTTAGTTGTGTTTTTGTCAAATTTTTGTCGCATTTTTGTTGAATTTTTGTCACATTTTTATTGAATTTTTGTCACTTTTTTTGTTTTGTTTTTTTAGACAAAAAATGTACAAAAACGCAACAAAAAAGTGACAAAAATGCAACAAAAATGCAACAAAAATGTGACAAAAATGTGACAAAAATGTGACAAAAATGTGACAAAAACGTTGAATTTTTTGTCACTTTTTTGTTGCATTTACATCCTTGTTTTCTTCTAATTTTTTTGTGGCTGTTTTGTTGCTTTTTTCCCAAGAGCTTTTTGATTAGGGTAAAGCCAAACTGTAGAACATGGGATCCGTCCAGGTGGGAGTTAAGAGGTTAAACATAATCAGACATGTGACCTTATTGTTTACAGTTTATGAACCGTCTTAAACTCTAAACTCAAATAACTCACAGCATTAAGTCTCTTTTGTAACACCCATAATCTCAGACGATGTAAAGAATCCTGTAATCCTTTGGTCCGGATTCAAACCTGACCTTTCAGTGTTTGAATCGCACACTCGACCTTTGACCTGGAGGTCCGGGTGAAGAGCCTCTCCCTGACCGGCTTCAGAGAGTCCAGAATAGACCAGGAAGTGGCTGGATGTACCAGATGAAACCGTAGAGGGGGGGCTCCTGTTGCTGAAGCGGGACGGGGGGGGGGGTTCCTGCCCTGAGGTTCTGGGTATCTGGGCCACAGCAGCGTCGGAGAATTTGATATCATCGTCAGGCCCGGGGGCTAAATCCGGCCCTCCAGCACAGAACCTCTGGCCCCCAAGTTGATTTTGTGAAATGTGATCATATAAAGAGATCTGTTAAAGGGGCATTATTTTTGTTTTAAGTGCACCTGCGGGATCCACATGTTCCGACTCTGTGATCCTCATGTTCCGGCTCCGTGATCCACATGTTCTGACTCCGTGATCCTCATGTTCCGACTCCGTGATCCACATGTTCTGACTCCGTGATCCTCATGTTCTGACTCCGTGATCCGCATGTTCTGGCTCTGTGATCCGCATGTTCTGACTCTGTGATCCTCATGTTCTGACTCCGTGATCCGCATGTTCTGACTCCGTGATCCACATGTTCTGGCTCTGTGATCCGCATGTTCTGACTCTGTGATCCTCATGTTCTGACTCCGTGATCCGCATGTTCTGACTCTGTGATCCTCATGTTCTGACTCCGTGATCCGCATGTTCTGACTCCGTGATCCGCATGTTCTGACTCCGTGATCCACATGTTCTGACTCTGTGATCCGTATGTTCTGACTCTGTGATCCACATGTTCTGACTCCGTGATCCACATGTTCTGACTCTGTGATCCTCATGTTCCGACTCCGTGATCCGTATGTTCTGACTCTGTGATCCACATGTTCTGACTCCGTGATCCGCATGTTCTGACTCTGTGATCCGCATGTTCTGACTCCGTGATCCACATGTTCTGACTCTGTGATCCACATGTTCTGACTCTGTGATCCACATGTTCTGACTCCGTGATCCACATGTTCCGGCTCCGTGATCCACATGTTCTGACTCTGTGATCCACATGTTCTGACTCTGTGATCCACATGTTCTGACTCTGTGATCCTCATGTTCTGACTCCGTGATCCACATGTTCTGACTCTGTGATCCTCATGTTCTGACTCTGTGATCCACATGTTCTGACTCTGTGATCCTCATGTTCTGACTCCGTGATCCACATGTTCTGACTCTGTGATCCACATGTTCTGACTCTGTGATCCTCATGTTCTGACTCCGTGATCCACATGTTCTGACTCTGTGATCCACATGTTCTGACTCCGTGATCCTCATGTTCTGACTCTGTGATCCTCATGTTCTGACTCCGTGATCCGCATGTTCTGACTCTGTGATCCGCATGTTCTGACTCCGTGATCCACATGTTCTGACTCCGTGATCCTCATGTTCTGACTCCGTGATCCTCATGTTCTGACTCTGTGATCCACATGTTCCGGCTCCGTGATCCACATGTTCTGACTCCGTGATCCACATGTTCTGACTCCGTGATCCGCATGTTCTGACTCCGTGATCCACATGTTCTGCCTCCGTGATCCACATGCTCCGGCTCCGTGATCCACATGTTCCGGCTCCGTGATCCACATGTTCTGACTCCGTGATCCTCATGTTCTGACTCCGTGATCCGCATGTTCTGACTCCGTGATCCACATGTTCTGACTCTGTGATCCTCATGTTCTGACTCCGTGATCCGCATGTTCTGACTCCGTGATCCACATGTTCCGGCTCCGTGATCCACATGTTCTGACTCCGTGATCCACATGTTCCGGCTCCGTGATCCACATGTTCTGACTCCGTGATCCACATGTTCCGGCTCCGTGATCCACATGTTCTGACTCCGTGATCCTCATGTTCTGACTCCGTGATCCGCATGTTCTGACTCCGTGATCCACATGTTCTGACTCTGTGATCCTCATGTTCTGACTCCGTGATCCGCATGTTCTGACTCCGTGATCCACATGTTCTGACTCCGTGATCCGCATGTTCTGACTCCGTGATCCGCATGTTCTGACTCCGTGATCCACATGTTCCGACTCCGTGATCCTCATGTTCTGACTCCGTGATCCGCATGCTCCGGCTCCGTGATCCGCATGCTCCGGCTCCGTGATCCGCATGTTCTGACTCCGTGATCCGCATGTTCTGACTCCGTGATCCACATGTTCCGACTCCGTGATCCTCATGTTCTGACTCCGTGATCCGCATGTTCTGACTCCGTGATCCGCATGCTCCGGCTCCGTGATCCGCATGTTCTGACTCCGTGATCCTCATGTTCTGACTCCGTGATCCGCATGTTCTGACTCCGTGATCCGCATGCTCCGGCTCCGTGATCCGCATGCTCCGGCTCCGTGATCCGCATGCTCCGGCTCCGTGATCCGCATGTTCTGACTCTGTGATCCGCATGTTCTGACTCTGTGATCCTCATGTTCTGACTCTGTGATCCGCATGTTCTGACTCTGTGATCCGCATGTTCTGACTCTGTGATCCGCATGTTCTGACTCTGTGATCCTCATGTTCTGACTCTGTGATCCGCATGTTCTGACTCTGTGATCCTCATGTTCTGACTCTGTGATCCACATGTTCTGACTCTGTGATCCACATGTTCTGACTCTGTGATCCACATGTTCTGACTCTGTGATCCGCATGTTCCGGCTCCGTGATCCGCATGTTCCGGCTCCGTGATCCGCATGTTCTGACTCCGTGATCCGCATGTTCTGACTCCGTGATCCGCATGTTCTGACTCCGTGATCCGCATGCTCCGGCTCCGTGATCCGCATGCTCCGGCTCCGTGATCCGCATGTTCCGGCTCCGTGATCCTCATGTTCCGGCTCCGTGATCCACATGTTCCGGCTCCGTGATCCTCATGTTCTGACTCCGTGACGCTGATGTTGGATAATCTGTTTTGCAGCGTGTTATTTAACAGCAGTGTGTTCCCATCGACCGGCCGTTATGGTCACATGACGCTGTTTGGACAGATGTGACCCCTGGAGCCGACGCCACGGCCTCAGATCAATACCATGTTATGTGTCAATATTGATCCTTTACAGACGAGCGTTTGTACAGAAGAACATGGAGGCCAAAGCCGTTCACACACGCGGATCAGCAGAAGCTTCAACAATGCAAATAATAAATGAACATTATTATTCATCTGTTTTATGGTTCTGATGATTTGTCTGAACTGCTGTTTTCACTCGAACACTTTACACGCGTGTTCAGTGGGACACGCGTGTTTAGTGGGACACGTGTCCGACTGTATAAATAAACCTGCTCCAGTTGAAGCGCATTCAGAGAAACGTCGTGAAACAGAATCTGTTGCTCCAGGACGTCCCACTGCCGTTCGCTCTCGTGTGCATCACATGACTTCACCGGGTCAGGTACCCCCTCTCTCCCCCCTCCCTCTCTCCCCCTCCCTCTCTCCCCCTCCCTCTCTCTACCCCCCCTCTCTCCCCCCTCCCTCTCTCCCCCTCCCTCTCTCTACCCCCCCTCTCTCCCCCCTCCCTCTCTCCCCCTCCCTCTCTCTACCCCCCCTCTCTCCCCCCTCTCTCCCCCCTCTCTCTCCCCTCTCTCCCCCCTCCCTCCCTCTCTCCCCCTCCCTCTCTCTCTCCCCCCCCCCTCTCTCCCCTCTCTCCTCTCTCTCTCCCCTCTCTCCCCCCCTCCCTCTCTCCCCCTCCCTCTCTCTCCCCCCCCCCCCCTCTCTCCCCCTCTCTCCTCTCTCTCTCCCCTCTCTCCCCCCCTCCCTCTCCCCCCTCTCTCCCCTCTCCCCCCTCCCTCTCTCCCCCTCCTCTCCCCCCTCTCCCCCCTCTCTCCTCCCTCTCTCCTCCCTCTCCAACAGGGGTGCAGTTGGTAGAGCGAATCGTCTCATGATCGGCAGGTCGTGGGTTCAAATCCCAGTTCCTGAAGGTGCCTACTATTGTTGTGCCCTTGGGCAAGACACTTCACCCACCTTTCCTCCAGTCCGCTGGTGTATGAATGAGAGAGTGAAAGGGTGACGGGTTCCTTACTGTAAAGCGCTTTGGGCCTAACATTACCATTTATCTTCCTTCTCTCCTCTTCCCCTCCCTCTCTCCTCTCGTCACCCTCCTCCCTCTCCACTCTCTCTCTCTCTCCCCCTCTTCCCATCTCTCTCTCCACTCCCCTCTCCCTCTCCCCCCTCCCCGTCTCTCTCCCTCCTCTCTCCCCCTCTTCCTCTCTCTCTCCTCTCTCTTTTCTCTCTCCCCCCTCCCCCTGTCTCTCTCTCTCTCTCTCTCCTCTCTCTCCTCTCTCTCTCTCTCTCCCCTCCTGTCCCCTGATCCTTCACGCTCAGAGCGATAAACCACCTGTCTCTCTCTCTCTCTCGTACAGGACTCTGAGCCAAACTGTCCTCACTGTGGAGGTCACCGAGTTTGAAGCAGAAAAAGTCCCATAATCAACGTCCAGTCAAACACATGCAACTTCTCTGCCAAACCTGAACGCTCCCGTCGACAGCTTTTGGGCCGAGCGAGAGTGATTTCAGCCAAAAGCGCAGTTCGATTTATTTACTTGGGCCAAAAACTCAAATACTTTCAACAGAACAACGCAGTAAAGACAGTTCAGCAGCGTCAGACTTCTCCAAAACGTTCACATCTCATTCCAGTGTGAGTCCAGTTAAAAGACTGAAAGATAAAGAAAGACCCTGTCCGTACCTGCGCCCCCTCGGTCCTGTAGCTGTGCAGGATGCAGTGCAGGATCCCTCTGTACTTCCTCTGGAGCTGAGCGTCCGCCTGCATCCGACTCTTCACCACGTCGGCCGGAGTCGCCGTCACCCACGAGATGGAGCCTGAGGAGGTCATGACAACATTAAAGAGGGGTTGTATTCTGCTTTTTTCAGTCCCATAGCACCAGTCTATATCACACTACAATGATGACAAACCTTCAGGGGTCTGTAAATGCAGTAAATTAGAATAACTGCCTTGTATAAAATGTCTCTCTCAAAATGGCTGTAGTGAATGTCTTGAAATGGGCCTCTGTCTCTTTAAGAACCTCTGAGCCTTTAGACACGCCCCCTCCACACGCTGTCTGTGGCATCAGTGGGGAGGGGGTTCTGCTGAGGAGCAGTGGTTGGTTACTCGGCTGGTGACCAAAGCTCGGAGGCGTCTCCAGGAGGTGGGGGCGTTCCTAGGAGGACTCAGGCAAACCTATCCCTAAAATGGCCGCCATCAGAGTTTTTACAGATTACTCAGAAATACGTGAATGTGCCAAGGCAACACTTCAGGCATGTTTTTAATGAGGGAGTGACAGAATAACATGATGGAAAGCTTGAAAAAGTCCATTGTGCATAATACCCCCCCTTTAAAGGTTTGCAGGCAAAGCAAAATGCATTTCCACTTGGTGAGGAGTAGCAGAGCCACTCTCTGTGCACATTCTCCCCATGCATGAGTTTGGGCTTTTGAACTGGCGTTTTGAAGCAGACACATCAGAGTCCTCATTTTGGCAGCGTTCTGGTCCCATTATGGCCCAACATGCACGTACGTTTCTTAATTCTGAGGGGCCCTTGACTACGTTAGGCCCCTGGGCTCCAGCCCCTGCTCGCCCTTTGGATAAGGCGGCTCTGGCTACAACGCTCTGTGATTGATAAATACCAAGACATCAGAACGGTGTTTTCTTAAGTTTCTGAAACAGTGAAACAGCGCCCCCAATTTGACGCTGGTGGCCAAAAAGTGTACTGCATCCATACATCCATATTTACCATTGAGATTGAGAATGCATGGGAGAGAGTTGGTAACCAGATGCGGTGCAAAAGTAGGTCACTCTCTGGCGGGCCAACGTAATTGCTCCAGCCCGCGGGCCCCACTTTGGGCACCCCTGGTTCCAGACGGTTACTTATGATCATTTATGATACTATTGTACAAGACTGCAGTTTTGGAAGGGATTGTTCTTCGTACTGCCGTCCTAGATCAAACTGAAGGAGAGAGCGAGCACATTTTCTCCAAGTTCTGCATTATCTAAAGGTGTTTGACCTGAGAGTTTACAGCCTATGGGCCAATTTAATGGTTCATTTGATAGCTAAGGCCCACAAAACTCACACATTCTTGTTTTTGTTGTCACCTTTTAGTCGTTTTTGCCACATTTTTGAATGAGACAGAAACGTGACGAGCATGTGATGAAAAGGACAACAATGAGGAAAGAGTTTTAGGCCTTAGCTTTCAAATGAGACGTTACCCAGGCCTGCAGGCTAGAAGCTCTCAGGCTGATGTCGATGGGATTTGTTTTTAGGTCTTTCTAAATCCTCTCCCTCGTTCTCTCCCTCTCAGCCTCTGATTTACTGACCGCAGCCGGACGCCACATATTTCGCTCCAGTCACGTGTGTTTTCATCTCAAAAGTCCAGCCCCCCCCCGAGACCGTCTCCAAACACGGGTGGACTCGTGAGCGCTCTGATTGGCTGCTCCCCCCACGCCCCAAACGCCACAGACTCACGGCTAAACTCGAGCCCACAGTGGGGTAAAAGCGTTTCACCGACATGTGGAAGTCATTCCTGGAACAACCCAGTCTGTGGAGTCAGAGAAAGTGTTTTACAGCGACGTGAAGGTAATGACTGCGGACGGGAAAAGCTCCATGAAAGTGCCCGTTAAAGCCACACTTAACAAGGATTTAGTGTTTATGTGTGAGAAGAATCACATCATTTAGCACAAAAAATGCTCCATTGTCTCAGTTTCTGATAAACACACTGACCCAAAGTAAAGAGTGAGCTGTACGTGGGCTTGACAGACGCCCGAGGCCAAGAGCGATCTCATGTAGACGTGAAAATACTCATAAAACTGATCCGGAATCAAGAAGAATGTTTTGCTTTATCGATCCTTGGTTTTCGATACCGATACCTGAACGATACTTTTTCCAATACTCAAATAGTTCTTGTCTAGAACGAGAACAGAACAATAATGTGTGGAAGATCTGCACATTTACAATATCAGGCTCGTCTCCAATGTCAAGAAAATAAAAAATTGAACAACTTGAGGGGAAAAAATAGCAAAAATGAGGGGGAACAATTGGGAAAATTAGGGGGAAAATGGCAAAAAAAAATGTTTAAAAAAAAATCTGGAAAAATTAGAAAAATAGGGACATTTAGGAAAAAAAGGAAAATAAAAAGGGAAAATTTGGGAAAAAATATTTATTTGAGCTGAAACAACCAAGTCACTTCCTTTAGTGCTGCCCTTGGAGCAACAGCATCAAAACTTTGACCTCATAACCTTTTTTCAAGAACTTGCTTTCTATACATTTTTTCCGGACAGTGTTTAACTCACGGTGGGATAAATCAAGTTTTTAGTTTGACCTGATGCTAAAGGAAGAACATGAGGCAGCGTGAAGTAAAGGTGGAAAAAACCACCCCTCACTCACTGCTTTTCTTAGTCACAAAGATGGCCGCCTCGTCTCATGTACACGTGGTAAACTCATAAACTTGGTACTTGGTTTTCGATACCGACACCCGAACGACACTTTATCCAATACTCAAATATTTCTTGTCTAGAACGAGAACAGAACAATAATGTGTGGAAGATCTGCACATTTACAATATCAGGCTCGTCTCCAATGTCAAGAAGAGTGTGAAAAATGGGGGAGAAATTGGGGCAAAAATGAGAAAAAAATTAGTTAATGAAAAATAGAAAAAAAAATAACAACTTGAGAAAAAAATAGCAAAAATGAGGGGGAACAATTGGGAAAATTGGGGAAAAAATGGCATTTTTTTTTTTTAAATCTGGAAAAAATAGAAAAAATAGGGACATTTTTTTTAAAAAAAAGGAGAAAAAAAATGGGAAAAATTTGGGAATAAATATTTATTTGAGCTGAAACAACCTGCCCTTGGACCAACAGCATCAAAACTTGGATCTAATGACCTGCAACAACTTGAGAAAAAAAATGAGGGGGAACAATTAGGAAAATTAGAAAAAAAATGGCAAAAAAAAATGAAAAAAAATCTGGAAAAAATGTTAAAATGGGGAAATTAAAAAAAAATAGGGAAAAATTATTTATTTGAGCGGAAACAACCAAGTCACTTCCTTTAATGCTGCCCTTGGAGCAACAGCATCAAAACTTTGACCTAATGACCTTTTTTCGGTACCTGCTTTCCATACATTTTTTCGATGCCAGTAGAACCTAAACAGTTTTTCCCGATACCAGACTGGTATAACGGTGCCCAGCCCTAAGTGCACGGCAGAGGAGTTTGGGGGAGAGACACAGGCTGTGTTTGGGACTCCGGACAGTGTTTAACTCACGGTGGGATAAATCAAGTTTTTAGTTTGACCTGATGCTAAAGGAAGAACATGAGGCAGCGTGAAGTAAACTTGTAATAAACCACCCCTCACAAAGATGGCCGCCCCGTTCGGAGCAGGGCTGTCCTTGCGCCGGGGGCCTGGGGGAGGATCGGGGCCTCTGTGTTTGCTCTTGTTTGAAATTGTGTTTTGTCTCGTCTGGGCCTTATCAGCCGCAGTAGCAGGTTCTTCTGATAAACGTGTGTGCCTCAGCTCAACACAAAAACGTATCAGTGGAAAAACATCTGGGGATAAGACGAGGCAGACGGAGAGAGTCACCGGAGCGACTGCATGACCAGAACAAAAAAAAAACCTCTTTCCTCCTCCTCATCTGTGAAACTATATTCACTCAAATAAATGAAACATCCTCAGCTACAGACCTCAAGAACCTGAGAGATTAGCCTCTTAACTCTCACCTTAACCGAGCACATTTTCTACAGTTTTACCCAAATCTAAAAGCTTCTCAACTGGAGCTTACAGCCTATTGGTCAGTGCAACGCCTCATTTGAAAGCTAAGGCCTACAAAACTGATCTAAAGGGATCCATTTCCTCACTTTGTTGTTACGTTTAACACGTTCTTTTTCATCTAATTTGTTGCTTCGTCACTTTTTTGTTTTCATCCTTGTTTTTTGTCGCTATTTACACTTTTTTTCAAGAAGCTTTAAGATTTGGGTAAAGCCGAACTGGAGAAAAAGTGCTTGATTGAAGAAGAAGAAGAAGAAGAAGAAGAAAAAGAAGAAGAAGAAGAAGAAGAAGAAGAAAAGAAAAAGGAGGAGAAGGAGAAGAAGAGAGAATAAGGAGAAGAAGTAAGAGAATTAGAAAGAGAAGAAGAAGAATGAGGAGGAAAGAAGGAAGGAGGAAGGAAGGAGAAGAAGGAGAAGAATGAGGAGGAGAAGAAGAAGGAAAAAGGAGGAGGAGAAGGAGAAGAAGAAAGAGAAGAAGAAGAATGAGGAGGAAAGAAGGAAGGAAGAAGGAAGGAGAAGAAGAAGAAGAAAAAGAAGAAGAAGAAAAAAAAGAAGAAGAGGAAGGAAGGAGAAGAAGGAGAAAAAGAAGAATGAGGAGAGAAGAAGAAGAAGAAGAAGTAGGAGAAGAAGAAGAAGAAGAAGAAGAAGAAGAAGAAGAAGAAGAAGAAGAAGAGTTCAGAGGTCAAGGTTCTTGAAAGGCCTAACTTCTACATCGGGGTGAATGTCTGAACCCTAAAACTCCACCCGGCTCCGGGCCTCACCTGCGATCCCCCCGGCCAGCCAGATGGAGCAGGGGTGGGGGGTGGCGTTGGGGTCCGGCGTGAGGAAGTCGCAGATGAGCGTGTAGGGGATGAAGTACAGGGCGTATCCCGGGACGTCCCGCAGAACCATGGCCCCGGCGCCGCGGTACAGCCCCGACACGCCCTCCGCCTGCAGGACGGAGCTGATGCAGTGGACGGGCCCCCGGTACAGACGGGACGAGGGCAGGCTCACCGAGTGCACCGTCATGTTGGTGTGACCGGCCAGGTGCAGGTTCTCTGTGGGGGGGGGGGGGGAGGTTACAATCAAGGCCTTAAACTCTCACCTCTCACCTGAACGGAGCACAATCTCTTAAACTTGGATTCACCCAAATAAAACATTACGGAAAAAAGTGAAAAAAAACATGTCAAAAAGCGATGAAAATATGATGAAAAAATGACAAAAATAGAATATAGTATTTGAGCGTTAAAAAGAATTAAAGTTGACTTGCTTCAGCCTGTATACACGCCTTTCAGTCATGTGACCTTTGTTGTTATGGCGGCCATTTTGAAAGTAGAATTATGCAGTACTACAACATGCAACAATATCTCAGGATGAAAATGAAAGACGACTGATCGACAGTGGCATTTTTATGTGTAGTCACTGCTCAAGAAGATATAAACTGCTCAAGACATTAGCTGATTATCACAGATGTGCAGCAGCTCAAACATGGCTGCGCCGCGTTTATGCTAACATGCTAATATGTTCATGCTAACATCAGAGCAACGCAGATAAAGCCTGTAATATGGATGTAAGTTTATTGAATGGATGGGTAGGGCCTTACACATGCCTTTCAATCATGCGACTTTTGTTTTTCTGGTGGCCATTTTGAATACTGAAGTAGAATTATGCAGTACTACAACATGTAACAATATCAATACTCAGGATGAAAATCAACTGATCAACAGTGGCATTTTTATTTACTCGTCATCACTGCTCATGAAGATAAGAGTAAAAACACGCACATTTAGATGAAGAAACCAGTGAGTCAGTGCTTAAAAACGTTAGCATGCTACTAGTTAGCATTAAGCTTCAACAGCTCAGCTCTGACCTCTCCAAGAGAAAACCCTGAACCACAAACATCTGGCCCTGGATACAACATGTGTCAGAGGTCAGAGCTGAGCTGTTACTGTAGTATTTCCTTTATTGTTTATTGACAGTTGCTAACCAGTAGCATGCTAACGTCTTGATCAGCTTAAACACTGACTCAGACTGAGACTCTGTCGACATGACTGAGCTACATTTGCTGCTTATATCACGTCTCTGGGGCTATGATCACGACTACAGTAGATATAGTTACATGTTGTAGTACTGCATAATTCTACTTCAGTATTCAAAATGGTGGCTGGAAACGCATGTATAAACCCTGACAAATGAACCGTAGGCTGGTTGCTCAGTGCGGATGACAACTTTAACACCTTTGACAGATAAGAGATAAGATAAAGTGACATTAAATCAGATTTTCTCTCTGGCCTCATTCACCTTCAGCCAAATGTTTTATCAAAGTCATTTTACAACAGGAATCTCCACACTTAAACTCCTGACCCTGTGATATTAAACGTACATGACCCCAGACGTTTCCGGCCTTTTTGCATCATAAACGGGTTTTATTTGAGCCTTGGCCAAAGTCCCTTCACGACACACAAACAAAAGTCTCGTGCCTGAAGTGGTCGTTTCAGCCACGACAGCAGAAATCTGAGCCAGAGCTTTTCCGTCTCGTAAACCTGACCTCGCCCGGTGTTTTATCAACGGCTTCACGAGAACCTGCTGCCATCTGTGTCACGAGGTCAGCAAGTAAAGAGGCCACGTTTGTCGAAAAGGAGATTCATTCCCTCCAAATGTCCGTGCAGCGCCTGAAGAGCTCTGTGTAGATCTTAAAGCTGCACTATGCAACTTTCATGCCAAATGAAAGGTGGCATTAGTGCGTGTTTGACCTCTCAGCGACCTTCGGCTGAATGGGTAGTTAGCTTGGCGCCTCTCACTGGCCTATATGGACAAATGCATGGGAATTCCACAGCTCTGAGAGGGAACATGGAACACATTCTCTGTTATAGCTGCTGATCCGTTAAAGGTACTGAGCTCATCTGGGGCTTAATGTGAAGCTAATGAGTTGGGGCAGTTTTCTTTTTACATTTGAAAAGGTAAAGATAAACACAAAAGACAATAATGCACTCATTTTTGAAGCGCTTTTCTTATCTATATGACATTTATTTAGCATTTTTGTAGATATATTGTTTAATATATGGAAAAAGAAAAAGCTAAAGCCCAAAACTGTCATATTCCTTTGTTCCTCATCATGTCAGCTTTCTTTGTTCTAAATTTCATTCATCTGTGACTCTGTATGTGACCACAGCACTACTTTGGAGAGAATCACAAAGTTCCGACTGAAGCCTGTCCCGTTGAAGTGGTTTTTGGGGTCCCACAGCCGAACGGGGCCGAGTTGCAATGGGGGGGTCCCCACTGGTAATGACCCAAGATATACTCTATTGAAAGATTCTAGTTTGGAAAAGGGAGCAAAAATGTGCCTGAGGAGCAGTGTTAATTTCGTCGACTAAAATATTTAGTCTTAATTTTAGTCAAAGTGATATTTTTGACGACTAAAATTGGACTAAAACTAAATTAAAAGTTTCTCATGAGACTAAAACTGTGACTAAAATGTCCAGATATTTTAGTCGACTAAAATCAGACTGAATAGAAATTAAAAGGAGAGACTAAAATCATCCAAACTTCTATTGAGCGTCTGAAAGAGCCTCAGATCAGGTAAATTCACAATTAAATGAACAGATCTGAGCTTTGTTCATGTGGAGCAGCTCCATGAAGCAGAGGAACAACATTAAATATGATTATAATGAATATTATAAATGCAAAGTCGACTTAATTAGTCTTAAATTTAGTCGACTAAACTGACATGCAATTTTAGTCGACTAAAACTAGACTAAAATTGAAACGTTTTTTTTTGACTAAATCTCCACTAAAATTAATTTACATTTTAGTCAAAAGACTAAGACTAAAACTAAAATAAAATATGTCAAAATGAACACTGCTGAGGAGGAGGTCTGGCTCCCGGACTATTACATTACATCCTCTGTGAAGCTTTTTTTAGGGTTTCTGCAATGGAATGTCTTGTGTATCCATGGACACAGATCCAGCATCAGTGAAAACCTACCAGAAACCCTAAAAAAAAAACATTTAACCACCAATGTTAACCACCCATACAGCCGCTGGGTCACGGAAAGGTCAAATACGCATCATTATTAAAAAAAAAAAAAATCCATAAGAAGTTGCATAATGCAGCTTTAAAGTAGAACTGGGCCCCTGAGCACAGTCAAAAATGGTCAAAAATACAGTATATATATATTACATACATAATTTGAAAAGTGAAGAATGTAGAAGTAAAACGTATGTCCTCCCCCATCTTACAGTTTGTTTCTTAAGATAAAAACGATCGACCTTTACATTTCCACTCAGGGTTTAAAGTTTCGTGGGTTCCATAACAGACTGATGGGGAACTAACGGTACCTGTGAGCAGAGTCTGCGTCTGCATCTGCAGCCGGATCTTGACCAGGTCCACCGGGGCGCCCAGTCCCACCGAGGCCAGCCCCGTGAGCATGCTGGCCACGGTGAGGTCCAGCAGGGAGCAGGGGCGGCGCCCGTCGCCATAGCGATATTTACTGATCAGCCTCTGCGTGTTACTGAAGATCCCGAACACCACGGAGTTGTAGACCGTGATGCTGGCCAGAGGGAACGACATGCCTTTGAAGAAGCCCATGGCCTGTGACACACAACGGGAACTATTATAGAACAACGGGAACTATTATAGAGCAGGACCATTATAGAGCAGGAACCATTATAGAACAACAGGAACTATTATAGAACAAAGATATCAGCGACAAACAAGAGGAACTATTATGGAACAACAGGAACTATTATAGAACAGGAACTATTATAGTAGGCGCATTGAGTTGCCTTGTGTACGAAATGTGTGGTATAAATAAAGTTGCCTTGCCTTGCCTTGCCTATAGTACAGGAACTATTATAGTACAGGAACTATGATAGAACAACAGCAACTACTGTAGTACAAAGATATCAGCAACAGTCAAGAGGAACTATTATAGTACAGGAAATATTATAGAACAAAGATATCTGCGACAGACAATAGGAACTATTATATAGGGATGCACCGATACTGATACCAGTATCGGGTATCGGGCCGATAGCACTTGCTTGTACTCATTCATGAAGTCCCGACACCAGAAACCGATACCACTCGAGAAAATAAAACAAACTGTAGAATAGTTTAGTGTAAATCCAATATTCCACATAGAGCTGACTTTATTACAGACGACACTCCTGCAGTGTTTACAACATACAGGCTAATGATGCTAATGTTGCTAATGATGCTAATGTTGCTAATGATGCTAATGTCGCTAATGTTGCTAATGTTGCTAATGATGCTAATGGTGCCAATGTTGCTAATGTTGCTAACATTGCTAACACTGCTAATGTCGCTAATGTTGCTAATGTTGCTAATGATGCTTATGGTGCTAATGTCGCTAATGTCGCTAACATTGCTAACACTGCTAATGTCGCTAATGTTGCTAATGTTGCTAATGTCGCTAATGTTGCTAACATTGCTAACACTGCTAATGTCGCTAATGCTGCTAATGTTGCTAGTGTTGCTAATGATGCTAATGATGCTAATGCTGCTAATGTCGCTAATGCTGCTAACATTGCTAACACTGCTAATGTCGCTAATGTTGCTAATGTTGCTAATGTTGCTAATGTTGCTAATGCTGCTAATGTCGCTATTGTTGCTAATGCTGCTAATGCTGCTAATGTCGCTAATGTTGCTAATGTTGCTAATGATGCTAATGTTGCTTATGATGCTAATGTTGCTAATGCCGCTAATGCTGCTAATGCTGCTAATGTCGCTAATGTTGCTAATGTTGCTAATGTTGCTAACTAGCCTCTAACTCGCCGCTAACAGCTCTGGCGATTCTTACTCAGGGGTTTATTCACCTGAGAAACTAACCCAGCGACTAAAAAGTCCAGAATATAGAGATCCAGCATGATTATATTGAGCCAAAATGAGCAAAACAATGAAAATGCTGAAGCTCCTGGATAAGTTACTATAAACACAGGAGAAAATCCACACGGAGCTGAAGTAAAGGAGAAAAGAGAGCATTTATCTGCAGTAATAAGTAACATCTCAGTACTATTGTTCAATACAAATACATAAATGAATAAAGCACAAGCACTGAGGAGCTTTAGGACATGAGCCGTTCTGTCTGTGATGGACAGAGACATACAAATAAAATGGCATCTGTTTAATTCTGATAAAACTTCTCTTGAAAGTGTCGCCGACTTTACTCAAACGTAAATGAGTAAATTAACTATGATGCGATCTACAATGTGATAAAGTAGGTCAGCGATTTCCCGAGACTGAAAACCGCTGTTTCCAAACACTGCAGCAACGTGAGCGACGTCTCAAACTGAAAAACATCTGTCCAGCTGCAGCGAGCCATGTGACCGAAGCCAAACAAGAGGAATCTGCTCCACGTGGGATCCATTCATCTGTTCACAGCTTGTGTTTCAGGAGAAGATCTGCTGCTACGTCGACTCACCGTCTCCTTCCTGTAGATGGTGAGGACACAGTGGAACATGTTCTTGTAGCCTTTTCCAGCCTGGAGCCGAGTCTGAGGAGCACAACATAGTTCTATTTAGAAGGAGAAGGAGAGGGAGGAAGAAGGAGAAGAAGGGGAAGGAGAAAAAGAAGAAGGAGAAAAAGAAGGAGGAAGTGAAGAATGAGGAGAAGAATAAGTAGGAGAAGAAGGAGGAGAAGAAGGAGGAGAAGGAGGAGAAGAAGGAGGAGAAGAAGAAGGAGGAGAAGGAGGAGAAGAAGGAGGAGAAGGAGGAGAATAAGGAGAAGGAGAAAAAGAAGAAGGAGGAAGTGAAGAATGAGGAGAAGAATAAGTAGGAGAAGAAGGAGGAGAAGAAGGAGGAGAAGGAGGAGGAGAAGAAGGAGAAGGAGGAGAATAAGGAGAAGTAGGAGAATAAGGAGAAGGAGGAAGTGAAGAATGAGGAGAAGAATAAGTAGGAGAAGAAGGAAGAGAAGAAGGAGGAGAAGTAGGAGAAGAAGGAGGAGAAGAAGGAGGAGAAGTAGGAGAAGAAGGAGGAGAAGAAGGAGGAGAAGAAGGAGAAGGAGGAGAAGAAGGAGGAGAAGGAGGAGAAGGAGGAGGAGAAGAAGGAGAAGGAGGAGAATAAGGAGAAGTAGGAGAATAAGGAGAAGGAGGAAGTGAAGAATGAGGAGAAGAATAAGTAGGAGAAGAAGGAAGAGAAGAAGGAGGAGAAGTAGGAGAAGAAGGAAGAGAAGAAGGAGGAGAAGTAGGAGAAGAAGGAGGAGAAGAAGGAGGAGAAGAAGGAGAAGGAGGAAGTGAAGAATGAGGAGAAGAATAAGTAGGAGAAGAAGGAAGAGAAGAAGGAGAAGGAGGAGAATAAGGAGAAGGAGAAAAAGAAGAAGGAGGAAGTGAAGAATGAGGAGAAGAATAAGTAGGAGAAGAAGGAAGAGAAGGAGTAGAAGGAGGAGAAGAAGGAGAAGAAGAAGAAGAAGAAGAAGAAGAAGAAGAAGAAGAAGAAGAAGAAGAAGGAGAAGAAGAAGAAGAAGAAGAAGAAGAAGAAGAAGAAGAAGAAGAAGAAGAAGAAGAAGAAGAAGAAGAAGAAGAAGAAGAAGAAGAAGAAGAAGAAGAAGAAGAAGAAGAAGCCCCCCTCCACTTCCCCATGTCATACCTTGACCGTGTCCAGGGGATGTCCCACCACCACACTCGACGCTCCTGAGGAAACACAGAGAAATGCAGCTGAAGTGAGAGGCTGTTGTAGGTTCTAAATGTCTTCACTCTTTTCATGAAGGAAACCTCAAAACTAAACGGTTGCTTTATATTATACACATATACTGGTTTATATTACACACATATACTGGTTTATATTACACACATGTACTGGTTTGACTGTAAAGAGACTGTCCCGAGGAGAGGAGAGGGTGTTTGGATGCAGCACGTGGACACAGTGAAACCGGAGATCTCAGGGTTTGGTCTGGTGAAGGAAAGTGGAGCAGTGGAGTTTACAGTAACGCCTTCTTCATGCTGCTGTGGAAGAAGCTGGATCGCAAAGGTTTAACTCGAGACAAAAGCAGTGGCTTCAATGTATGTCTCCAAATCCAGATCCAGGCCATAGAATCCATAATAAACGGCTGTGATGTCTAAACTACTGCAGCTTTTATACATAAAAAGACTCCATAGAGACACCATATTCAGCCGTTTGTAGACAGTATCATATTTCCTAATTGTGGCCATTAAAATACGAGTTTCCCTCCAGCAGCTCCATGACTGTGGCCCTGCTCTGGGGCGAGATAAGACGGAGGAAAGTATTTATAGAAAAAGGATGTGTGAACGACACCAGATCCAGGATATGAGGTTTCGTGAACTCGAAGAAGCTTCTCCTCAGTTTGGTTGGAAGATTTGGATCATAAACACCTGAAAGTTTAAAAGTTACGCTGGATCTCTGGACTTTAAAAAGAAGAGTTTATCTTGGCTCGTGCAGAACTCGGTGCATCCTGAGGTTTAACATAGAAAATCAAACTTGCCAAAGTGTCAAACCCTGAAGTAAAGGATTTCAATCTTTTACTTTCATTATAATGTGTTTTAAAAGGATCATATTGACCAAAGCCTCGGACAGTAAAACTAAAGGTCATTCAGACTGAGCTGGACATTCACAGATGTATTAACAAGATAAGTGTTAAATGAGGACGGAGGAGGAGGATCTGTGTCACAACATATCAGAAACTCACATGCAGATACTTAAAACACAGAGCTTTACTCTTGTACATCTCATAGTAGTTTTACCATATGGTACTTTTTCTTTTACTTGAGTAATTTTATAATGAAGTATCTGTAGAAATAAAATGCAGCTTCACGTAACACATAAAACTAGATTTAGTTTGTTTTTATAAATACGAGGATTTTACGTTTTGTTTCTCACCATTTTTGTCACAACTGAATTTTAAATCTGACTTTTACGCTCGAGAAGTTACTCTGTAGGACGGGGCAATATGGCCTCAAATCTATATCGCAATATAAAAGAAATATAACGATATAATTGACGATATAATTGACAATGGACAAATGACTTCAAAGTCCTAACCTTACGTTTATTGGGAACATTGATGCAAAGGTATTTCAAATTCAATATTTTTTTATTTCCTCACAAATATGATCCACTCAAGCACTTTACATCCTTCATCATTTGACTGTTTAAGCTCCTGCCTGACTCTTACTGGAATCATTATTTCGGTCACTACTTTTACTTCTGCTGGTTCTTGAGTCGTCTTCTGTTCTCTCTGTTCTCTCTGTTCTCTCTGTTCTCTCTGTTCTCTCTGTTCTCTCTTCCTCCACACCACATTCACTGAAGAACTGAAACTCTGATCTCTTTAACACTTTAACAGATTTATTCTGTCGTGACTCTAACTCTGGGCCCCTCATTGAGCTCGTTCTGTTTCTTTCTCTCATTCAGACTCACATTTGGCTCCGGTCCCGGACTCTTGGCAGAAGATCCTGTTCACCCAGAAGAGCTGATCTCACTTGACTTCATTCACCCACATTCACAAAACCATCTGAGTGTGTCCGACCCTCACTGACACGGCGCTAAAGCAGCTACAAATATGACTTTTACATTTAACTCTTTCTGTATTTCTGTAGAAACGTGGAGCGCCTTCGGGAAGGGTTTGGAGACTTTGGATTTGGACTAAAAACATGTCTTCAGCCCCCAGTATAGAGCCCTGTGGTTCAAAGGGGCGTACCACAGGGCTCTATACTGGAACCTTTGCTGTTTAGTCCTTTTATAAATGATTTGCCACTCATCTGTCCCGGTGTAAATTGCCAACTTTATGCGGACGATGCTGTTTTTCATTTTGGTCATCGTGACCAAAACAGTGAAGATGGCGGCCGCGACACAACGATCTTTCACCAAAGAAAAAAAAGAAAGAGTGGTGCGCACTGAATGGGTGCTGCTGCCGGATGCTCTCTCATTGAATGCAATTTCTCCATCTGTGAGATCAATAAAGTACCATCTTATCTTATCTTATCTTATCTTTTTATGCACCTGCTACGTCACCGGAACAGCGGAGATTCTGTCCAAATGCTTGGCTGAGGTCAACAGTATCAATGTGTTTTTCTATTAAAAGACAAAATGTAGAGCAACATTTTCAGATTAATTTGCAAAGCCAAAATATAAAATTAGTAACAGATTTTAAATACCTTGGATTGGTCCTCGACCCCCAATTAAAATTTGACAAACAAAATATCGAAAACTATCCAAAGCTTAACTTATTAGACACTATATTCCAAACCAGGCCCTCCTGTACATGACGCTGTGATATTCTCACATACATCATACTGTATGACAGCAGGAGCCCAGGCCACGCCCTCACACACTAAACACATCAGGTCATTATACAATCAAACTCTAAAGATCATGGACAAGAAGCCGATCCGCTTTCATCACTGCAATATTCTCCACAAGTATAAACTGTGATTTATGTTTTCTCAAACTAACTTTCAGATGTGTCAATAATCTGCACCTGAGCCTCAGTTCATTTATACAGAGACAAAACAGCAGCAGAGTCACAGAGGCTCCATCAGTAATACCAGCATAGTTCCTTACCGCAAGACTGCATTTGAAAGTTCATATAAAAGGGCAAAGTTATGGAACTCATGACTCGCTGAACTCAAAACCATGACTGAGTTTAAAATGTTCACCTCTACAGTTAAGTCTGGGCTGAAATTGAAACAGAATTGTGCCCATTTGTAAATGTGTAAATAGCACTGAGTTTGTGTGAATGATTTATATAGTGTATATAAGTAAGTTTTTAAGATAAAATTGAAAATGTTAATGTCGTGTAGAAAGGCCCAACCAGGGACTGGAGCTGAAAATTAGCACCAGCTAAACTCTTTTAGCATCGCATCAGTAACAAGCTTGTTTTGTACTATGTTGACTTGCAATGTCCCTGTCGAATAAATCAATCAATAAATCAATAAAATAAACTGTCTGTGTTTAAAACCTGGAGCCACATGAATCGCCTGCTCTCTGAAAACTGTCTCAAACTGAGCAGAATAATCTGAGCTGTTTCACTTTCTTATTTTGAGCTCCATGACCTCTGACCTCAGAGAAATGACCTCAAACAAAGTCCGATCAGGTAAAAAGTCTAGATGGGTGAAAACCGCTCAAAACAAGATTCATGTTCTCTGTTCCCAGGCCTGATGTTTTTGCAGTGCTGTCCTTCACGATCAGGTTTTCCTCCACAGAAGCCGCAGACCTGAATTTCACTGGAACAAACACGACCTGAGAAGATAAGCCTGCATTGATCTGCTCCCTTATCTCACACAAAACTTACTTCATCATCGGAGTTTGTGCTCATTTTGAGCAGGTTTGGACTCTATTATCGCCCATGGAACAAGAAGGACTTTTCTCACCTCTGACTTTTTGTCTCATTTTAAGTTTTGGTTTTAATCTTATTTAATGTATCTGATGTTTGCTCCACTGACTCTTATTACAGGACAGGTCAGACCTGCTCAGAAGCAGCATTACTTTATTCAAGCACATTTCAAAACATTTAAGATAAGATAAGCTTTTTCTTCCAGTGTTAAGTCCTATTATTCAGAATCTACTTCAGAGCTTAATGACCTTTGAACCCGACAACATCATTTAAACATAACAATATGACTGATCTCTGTGTCCTAATGTATTACAGAAAGTGAGTCCAAACAAATATGCACAGCACAAAGAAAAACCAAGAGACTCAGCCCTGATGAAGAGCTGGTGATCGACACATGTTGGCTCGGTCATTTAAATAATTAAAGGAACAGGCCACCGTTTTTACATACTGAGATATGTTCTTACCTGAGCTTTGACGAGTTCTTTAGGACCTGTCTGATCTTCCCCCGTGCCTTCAGTCACGTAAACACAGCGCAGACGGCGTTAGCATTTAGCCTCTCCCTCTCTCCTCTATAGCTCCAAAACTGGTGAAGATAGAAGCTACCAAGCTCTTCCACGTTTTCCCTATTTAAATAAGTGTTCCACTACAAAGTATAATTAAACACAATTAAACAATGTGGAATCCGCGCAGTAATCTTCACTTTTTTGTGCGGATGCCAAACTACTCCTGGTATTATTACGCCTTACAATATAGTCCCTCCTTTTATCCGCTTAGAAAATCCACATTGTTTAATTGTGTGTAATTATACTTTATCAGGCAACACTTCACGTAACCATATTTAAATTGTGAAAACCTGG
Organism: Gobius niger; assembly: GCF_951799975.1. Lineage (NCBI taxonomy): Eukaryota > Metazoa > Chordata > Actinopteri > Gobiiformes > Gobiidae > Gobius > Gobius niger. The sequence continues at coordinate 1,786,182 of NC_136856.1, forward strand.
AAGAGCTTGGTAGCTTCTATCTTCACCTGGTTTGGAGCTATAGAGGAGAGAGGGAGAGGCTAAATGCTAACGCCGTCTGTGCTGTGTTTGCGTGACTGAGGACACGCGTGAAGACCAGACAGGTACACATGAACTCGTCTAACAGATCTCAGTATGGAAAAACACTGGCCTGTTCCTTTAAATAGGTTAAGACTAATAATGTATCTCAAATCCCTTCAGAAAAGATCAAATATGTGCAACATATCAACAAAAAATAAGCATGAGTTGACACTTTTCTCTTCCTATTATCCACTTTTATGAGCAAACACAGTCAATCCTTGCCATTGTTACGCTTAAAACACCTTATTCTCACATTAAAACTTGAAACAAAACAGCTTTTGTCTTATGCCCGGATGTAGATTACTGACATTTTTGAAAATCAAAGCGACTCTCCAGTGTTTTTGCTCATGTATTCCACATACTCTTATGGAGAAACAGCGCCCCCGGCGGCCGCTCAGGGTCCCACACAGATAAACAAACACACACATGCTCCTGCACTTCTCAGTTATCAAAGCAAGTATATCAGTAACACACAGTCAGATCGATACTGTCATGTCAGAATGACGACTCACAAGGGTTTTGCAGGTAAACTTTCTCAGGGTTTGGGAAACTCAAAAGTAGCTCAATTTAAAAAGGGTTTTGCAGATTTGTGGCTAAACAAACGGGGAAAACGTTTAGGAATCTGGTCTCTAAGGCAACCTGTAAAAGTGGGTAAGACAAGACCACAGTGTGTGAAAAGCAGCGTTACATCTGCAGAAAAGTAACGCAGTCACCTCCACGTGCACGTGTTTAAGAGTAATGAGAGAAACTCCGCGGACTCACCTCCGATCCATCCCGCGATGAAATCATCCAGCCGAAAACTTTGCATCTTTCACTGGAGCTCCGCGCGCCTCCAGTGCATGGGGGGTTCAGCGCAAATGAAACCTCTCCAAATGCGCAAATGAAACCTCTCCAAATGCGCAAATGAAGCCTCTCCAAATGCGCAAATGAAGCCTCTCCAAATGCGCAAATGAAACCCTCTCCAAATGCGCAAATGAGACCTCTCCAAATGCGCAAATGAAACCTCTCCAAATGCGCTAATGAACCCTCTCCAAATGCGCAAAACAGCGGCTCCAGAACGAGAGTCGAGCAGAGAGATTTATCCGCGAGGGGCCCCGTTGTTGGCAAGAAAAGAAAATAAAGCCTTCATTGAGGGCAGCTTTGATAAAAAGGAAAAGTGACAGCGCTGCGGACCAATCAGGAGGGAGGAGAGGGGCGGGAGGAGGGAGGGGGAGAGGGGGGGGGAGCCTATAGGCGCAGAGCCATGAGGAGCCCACACAACAACACACGAGGAGGGGGTTCTTTTTCCCCCGTAGTTGTGGAATTAACCTCTTCACCCCCACTTTTTCTCCAGTTCGACTTTACCCAAATCTATAAGCTCTTACTGCCTATAGGCCAGAAGTAACGCCTCATTTGAAAGCTAAGACCTTTTGCATTTTTGTCACTATCTAGATTATCTATCTAGAAGAAGAAAAATGATTTAAAAAAAAGAGAGACTCAAAAATGTAACCAAAATTGTTGCAGGAAAGCAATAATAACACCAGAAAAAAGAATGAAGAAAGTAACAAACAAAAAAAAAAGAGAAAAAAAACACAAGCTGAACTGGAGGAAATGTGCTGGATTAAGTGTGTGTGTGTGTGTGTGTGTGGGGGGGGGGTAACGGCCACATATTCAAAAACATGTGGATCGGTTTTAAAGGATCTGTATCTGCTGTTTTAGCCTTTCCAAAGTAAAGTATAGGCATATATATGATATATTGTACCTCTACCACTATGCAGTACTATTTTTGATCTCTGAGCGCTCACTTACAGGGATCTCTCCCCCGGCTTTAGAAACCGGGAGGTTTTCACAAAAATCCCAGAACACAGGCAGCGGTTCATGTGGGGGGTGAAGTTTTGTAACGTCTGATTCAATCAAGTCCAAAATAGACAAAGGGAGACAATAAAGATAAGACAGACTCACAATTTATAAAAAGTGGAGCTGAATGAAAAGAGGAAGTGTTTAAAGTGTAAACGCTGTGTTTGTTTTACTAAGGTACTAAGGGTCAGGTCATTGTTTTTCACATTCACATCATCATCAAGTATTAAAGTAAACCTGGAGTAAACGACCTCACTAAAGCAGAACCCGTTTCCTCTGGGGCGGATGAATATTAACCTGAAGAGCGATAAAGAGATAAAGAGAGGTCAAAACAACGAGGAAACACTAAACTCACTCTTCCATTATAAGCACGACCTACTTCTTCAGCCACGCTGCAGGGGAATAGGAAAACTTTTTAAATATACAAATATCACTTTCAAACTTGGGCTGTCGAGTACTCACATGAATATGAGGAAATAATGCATTGTGAGTTTTCTGTCATTTCATGTTTTCATATAAAAATAAGAACTTTTATGCTTAAAAACGTTTTTTTTTTTTTCAAGAAAATCGTAATAGTGGTTGGAGCCTGGTTTAAAGGAATGGTTTTATTTTGTTGATATATTTGTTATTATACTATATTGTGTCTCCCCCCCCAACATGATACTACAGACTTATTTATCAGCCCCATTAGACTGCTATAATATACAGTAATAAAAGTCATAGTTACCTAAATCACTACATCCGGGTTAGCAGAGATAAATGCTAAGTGCGCAGCAGCTACGCTAACCCAGGAAGTGCCGACTTTTTAATTTTTTAACTTCTATTTATGTATTTAATTTAACATCAATGCAAATTCATAGAATTTACTACAATATGCTCATTTTCAATCAAATTCATCTTACACATAGATGTAACATGTTCATGTTCAAATTAACAATCTATAAGACAAAACAACAACAACAAAAACACAGTCTGCTAATTCACAATAAGATTGTATTTTTCAAGAAGAGTGATGGAATTAATTAGTTTTTTATTATTTACATTCATTTTCTCAAGGGAGGCCAAATTAATGTTTAAATCAGATTCTTTCAAGTGGAACCATGAGGGTATTTTTTTGTGGATATAATGTTTTGCTAGTATCATAATTAAGTATATTATAAATGTTTCATCTGAAGTGAAGGTGGTATTATCAAAGGTCAGTAAAATATGATTTTTTTTGTCAATGTAATACTCTTACTAAATATTCTTGTGAGGTAGTTCTGTACATCAGACCAGAAAGTGGGAGGTTAAATCATAGATGCTTGAAGTGATATTTCTTTTACCGTCACTATAAGAAGAGAAGTCAGTGTTCAGAGCTGTGTTTTGTTGCTTCAGTAATTCTTCTCCTTCTGTACGAGCTCCAAACACGTCTCTCCACAGGTCCTGGATGTTCTGCAGAAGCTCCGCCTTGGTCCAGACGAGCCGTGAGTCGGTGTTTCTGGTAGTTTTCCACAAAGTGTGACCCGTGTTTGTTATCTGGAGTTATCTCGGGTGGAGCGTGTCAGTGAAGCTCAAACGTTTATAAATGTGTTTGTGAGCAGATAACATGCACAATCTGGAGCCTTTGACTGTTTATTGTTAATGACAGGGGTTCTCAACCTGTGGTCAGGGGTCACTGATAACACATGGGTGAAAACAGATCCTCAGGTGGAGGTTTTCACTTCTTTCTGCTGTTGCATTTTGCTTTTTAACTTCTTTGCCCCCGCCTGAACCGAGCACATTTTCAACTGTTTGGCTTTGCTCAAATCTAAAAGCTTCTTGGCAAAAATGTGACAAAAACGTCCACAAAAAAGTGATATAAAAGCGGTGAAAAAAAAAAAGTAAAAAAAGTGAGGACAACATGGCAACAACGCAAGGAAAAAGATCCAGATCAGTTGTGTTGGTCTTAGCTTTCAAATTAGATGTTACACTGGCCAATAGCTCTCGCCGAACAGGAGGAAATTAGCCGTTAGCATTATCCTGCTCAGTTTATTTTCCCTTTAGCTGTTAGCATTAACCGGCTCAGTGTATTTCTCTATAGCCATTAGCATTAGCCTACACAGTGTGTTTTCCCTTTAGCCATTAGCATTAGCCTGCACAGTGTGTTTCCCTATATCCATTAGCATTAGCCTGTTCAGTGTGTTTTCCCTTTAGCTGTTAGCATTAGCCGGCTCAGTGTATTTCTCTATAGCCATTAGCATTAGCCTACACAGTGTGTTTTCCCTTTAGCCATTAGCATTAGCCTCCACAGTGTGTTTTCCCTTTAGCCATTAGCATTAGCCTGCTCAGTGTATTTCTCTATAGCCATTAGCATTAGCCTACACAGTGTGTTTTCCCTTTAGCCATTAGCATTAGCCTCCACAGTGTGTTTTCCCTTTAGCCATTAGCATTAGCCTGCTCAGTGTATTTTCCCTATAGCCATTAGCATTAGCCTCCTCAATGTATTTTCCCTATAGCCATTAGCATTAGCCTGCTGAGTGTATTTCCCTATATCCATTAGCATTAGCCTGCTCAGTGTATTTTCCCTTTAGCCATTAACACTAGCCTGCTCAGTGTATTTACCCTTTAGCTGTTAGCATTAGCCTGCTCAGTGTATATCCCTATATCCATTAGCATTAGCCTGCTCAGTGTATTTTCCCTATAGCCATTAGCATTAGCCTGCTCAGTGTATTTTCCCTTTAGCCGTGAGCATTAGCCTGCTCAGTGTATTTTCCCTATAGCCATTAGCATTAGCCTGCTCAGTGTATTTACCCTTTAGCCGTTTGCATTAGCCTGCTCAGTGTATTTTCCCTTTAGCCATTAGCATTAGCCTGCTCAGTGTATTTCCCTATAGCCATTAGCATTAGCCTGCTCAGTGTATTTCCCTATAGCCATTAGCATTAGCCTGCTCAGTGTATTTACCCTTTAGCCGTTTGCATTAGCCTGCTCAGTGTATTTTCCCTTTAGCCATTAGCATTAGCCTGCTCAGTGTATTTCCCTATAGCCATTAGCATTAGCCTGCTCAGTGTATTTCCCTATAGCCATTAGCATTAGCCTACACAGTGAGTTTTCCCTTTAGCCATTAGCATTAGCCTGCTCAGTGTGTTTCCCTATAGCCATTAGCATTAGCCTGCTCAGTGTATTTTCCCTTCAGCCGTTAGCATTAGCCTGCTCAGTGTATTTTCCTTTCAGCCGTTAGCATTAGCCTGCTCAGTGTATTTTCCTTTCAGCCGTTAGCGTTAGGTTACCGTGGCGACCGTTTGACGACCATGTTACGGTTTTAGAAGCCGGGCCTGATAACGGGTCATCTCTGAGACAGTTTCTCCCGCTTTACCCAAATCTAAAAGCTTTTAGAGCTCACAGCCTATAGGTCAGAGGAACGCCTCATTTGAAAGCTAAGACCTACAAAACTGACTATGACTTTTGTGTCATGTTTTTGTCTCTTTTTAATCTTCTCCAGCACAGTTTTGATGCTCGTTTTCAGCTTTTGTGTCACTTTTTAGAAAGTTTGAAAGAGCTTCGTGCAGTTTGTGCCATATTTTATGTGTTACTACTTTTTATAACTGAGTAATTGTTTATGTTTTTAGGGAGTCCTGGGACAACAGATAAAAATAACCTCTTCTTTACAAAAATGTTCATTATGCACAATATCCCTGTCAAAGAAACTCATAGAGTAAATGAATAAAATATGTTTTAAAATTAACAAAACATTTTTTTTTAATATTGTACACAAAGTATTTCACCTCTTAGCCTTTAACCTCTTAACTCCCGCCTGAACCGAGAGCATTTTCTCCAGTTCAGCTTTACCCAAATCCTGTAGGTCAGTGTAACGCCTCATTTGAAAGCTAAGACCTACAAAACTAAATTGATCTTTTTCCTTACATCATCAGATTTTTTTTTTCATCACTTTTTTTGTTGGGCAGTGGTCTCATTTTTGTCAAATTTTCGTAAATTTTTTGTCATTTTTTTGTACATTTTTCGCCATTTTTTTCTCAATTTTTTCACATTTTCATCCTTGTTTTCGTCTCAGTTTTGTCGCTATTTTCACACCTTTTTTCCATAAGCTTTTGGATTGGGGTAAAGCTGGAGAAAATGTGCTCGGTTCAGGTGGGAGTTAAGAGGTTTTAACCGAGTGCATTTTCTCCGGTTCAGCTTTACCCAAAACTAAAAGCTTCTCGACTGGAGCTCACAGACAATAGGCCAGCGTGACGCCTCATTTGAAAGCTAAGACTACAAAACTGATCGAGCGTTGCCGTCACGTTTTTCACTTTCTTTTTCATCTCATTTTTGCGTTTTTGTCACATTTTGCTGCACTTTCATCACACTTTTTGTCACATTTTTGATTTTTTGTTGTGTTTTCATCTTTTGTGTTTGGCTAAAGTGAATCTGGAGAAGAAGCGCTCGGTTCAGGCGGGGGTGAAGAGGTTAAAACCAAAGCCTCTGTGGCCTTAAAGACGAGCTCAGGAAGTCGACTTTGTTTTTTTTCTGCTGCTCCACGTGAGCTGCTGTGTGCTCGCTCTGAGGGGCCTCTGAGGGGCCTCTCTGAGGGGCCCCTCTCTCTGTCAGGGATAAACTCTGAGATAAGAGGCCCGTGCCGTGAAGGGTCCTCAAACACACATGTCCCAGACGTGTCACCCACACCTGACATGGAGTCACGAGTCCCGCCCGGCAGCCTCTGTGCCCGGGCTGCAGGACAGACCGGGACACAGCTGCGTCTGGACAGTGTGAATACGTTTAGGAACCTCCTTCTCCTCATCGTCGCCCGTGACCAGGAGCGTCCGAGAGGGGCAGTGAGGAGGGAACCATCCGAAACCATCAAATTACAGCCTCTATGTCCCAACCCGAGCTCCTGACCCTTGACCTTTCATAGATACAGACGGCATCTCTGGAATCGCCCATATATGGTCATGTTTGAAAACAGTTAAGGGGGAAAACAATTTTGAAAAAATGTAAATTGTCTCTAATTATTCAAAAACTACTGTAACAAACGCTGAATTATGAATATATTTTCTACTAAATAATGATACAAAGACATGGGGAGGAGCAAAGTGGTTCAACAGCCCATAAATACATGAATAACGGAGAATGCTAACTTGATGCTACATGTTAGCATCGGGCTACTGCTAACGGTTAGCTAGCGCTGGCTACAACTGCCGTTTTTTCACTTCTACTGAACAATCTGCTGTGAGAAAATATCCAAATGGGCCCGATTTACACTTGACTTTATTTATGTGATAAATAAGTTCATATTCCACCATGGCTGAAAAGAGGAAAATGGTGTTTCTCTATAGATTCTATTTTCCCCCTTGGCGAAGCCACGCCCCCTTCTATGACGAGATGCCGTCTGTATCTATGGGGGTCATCTGTTGGATATCTCTATGCAGTTAGTGAACTAGGGCTTCAGAGCTATTTGTCCAAATGACAAAAATGTGACAAAAATTTGACCAAAAAAATGACAAAAACTTGACAAAAAATGTATGAAAAAGTGGCAAAAATGTCGCAAGAAATTGACAAAAAATGGACGAAAAATTGACAAAAAAATTACAAAAATGTGATAAAAATTTTACGAAAAAATCACAAAAACTTGGCAAAAAATGACAAAAATGTGACAAGAATGTGATAAAAAATTTACGAAAAAATTAGAGATTTCTTACAAAAACTGCATTTCTCCCAAAGAGTTGTGTTGGCCCCGCCCTCCACCTGACATTATGACATCATCACATTCTAAATCGTGAACGCCTCCTATACCTGCTGTTCTTCTTTAAGGTTATTGTCAGACTGCAGGCAAACAGAAGCACATGTCGCCCCCTACTGTATTACATATGCAACGACATAGTGTCCAAATAAAGACACCAGATGAGCATCACATTTCCCTTTATCCTTATTTTATCTCATCAGCTGTTTCATAAAACTACAGCTACAGTTTGCAAGTTTCTGATTCTCTTTCTTCCTCGTAGTGAATGTTGGACGGCTCGGACCTCTTTACGACTCTGCTCGTGCACTTTGCTTTTATCACTGACCGGCCCATACGTTTACAGACACGTTTCAATAATATGTAAAGTCCAGCTGTGTCCAGGGCTGTGCGTGAAGCCACTGTGACGTTTGGTAAAAGTTCTTGTAATTCCGGGAGTCTCTTGGAACACTTTGTCCTGAGCTCAGAACACCGTGCTGCTTTAATGGCTTCTACGTCATTTACGCCGTTTCCTGAGTTTACTCTTTAACACTGACACGTGACTGAGCTGCGGAAACGACAACATGGATTCGTCACTTTTATAAACTTTGTGCAGAATCTCATTACATATTTTTTTATTAAAGCAGTGCTAAGTAACTCCTGCCCCTAGAGGCCGTAAGCGCCACTGCAGGTGTCGTACATGTGGTGTTTTTTACTCATTCATGGTCAGTGAGAGCAAATACTACGCAAGCTAAAGAACAGGAGCTGTGAGGAGCCTCAGAGCTTTACGACTCTGCTCGTGCACTTTGCTTTCATCACTGACCGGTCCATACGTTTGCAGATACGTTTGAATAATATGTAAAGTCCAGCTGTGTCCAGGGCTCTGTGACGTTTGGTGAAAGTTCTTGTAATTCAAGGAGTCTCCTGGAACACTTTGTCCTGAGCTCAGAACACTGTGCTGCTTTAATCGCTTCAGATAAGGCAGAAACAAGGAGCTGAAGGAGGTCACATGACTGGACGCTCAAAATAGTGTAGTGTATAGTAATGCCTTATATTCTAGATACACTGTCTTATTCCTTTGAAGAACTACTTCACGTTACAAGTATTAAACATCTATGTGGAGCCTTAATTTGCTGATGAGCTTCATCCATGTGATGTGAACAAAACTACAGTCCAGTAAAAACCTTCCTTAACCCCTTAACCCCTTAACTTCTCCAGTTTGGCTTTGCCCCAGTCCAAAAGCTTCTGGAAAAAAGCTGTGAAAATAGCAACAAAACTGAGACGAAAACAAAGAAGGAAATGTGACAAAAAAGTGAGAAAACATTGACAAAAAAGTGACAAAACATTTATAAAAAAGTGGTAAAAATGTCACAAGAAATTGACAAAAAATGTGATAAAAAATGACAATAAAAATGTGACAAAAAATGACAAAAATGTGATAAAAATGACAATAAAAATTACAAAAAAATGACAAAAACTCGACAAAAAATGACAACAAAAATGTGACAAAAAATGACCAAAAAAAATAACAAAAAAGTTACAAAAATGAGTTGAATACCCAACAAAAAAATGATGTAAAAAAAATCTGATGAGGTGAGGAAAAAGATCCTCTCGGTTCAGGCGGGAGTTAAGAGGTTAAAGGCCCCACATGTGACGGTTTCTAGTTGTGGAATGAAACTGGTTTGATCCTAAACTCAATAGTGGAAAAGATACAGTGGGTTGCATAAGTATGCCCCCCCCCCCCTTTAAACTTTTCCACATTTTGCCATAAAGGCCAGATTTGTGCAGTGTATGATACTAGTTGTTCTGTGGACAGTTTCCCCCACCTGAGCTGTGTCTCTCTGCAGTTCCTCCAGGGTCATCACAGGCTTCTCTGTAACAGCTGTGGTCAGTCTGTCCTTGTTGGGTCAGTGAGTTTAGGAGGACGGCCGGGTCTGGGTAGGTTCTCAGTGATGTCAGACTCGTGTATTTAACTGGACACAGAGAGATGTTTCTATAACCTAACCCAGATTTATACTTCTCAGTACCTTCATCCTGGACCTGCCTGGTGTGTTCTTGGACTTCATGATGCTTCTGCTAACAGACCTGAGACCGTCACAGACCTGAGACCGTCACAGACCTGAGACCATCACAGACCTGAGACCATCACAGACCTGAGACCATCACAGACCTGAGACCATCACAGACCTGAGACCGTCACAGACCTGAGACCATCACAGACCTGAGACCATCACAGACCTGAGACCATCACAGGTATCTGAACATTAGAAACACACAGACTCTGACATGTGATCACTCAGAGATCATCAGGAAACTTCTGAAGGCCGTTGTTTCTTTAAAGGAAAGGGGGCGGGACTTCTGCTGTATTGTTTACCTTCACAGCCGCGTGTTCCCCGTCCCAGCTCCATGTTTTTGGCAGTGGTGTAAACAGCGCTGACCTGTGAGACCTCGGACCGGCTTTTATTTGCAGAGCAAACATTTCATTCAGAGAACAGGGAGGATCGATGAAGCGACGTCAGAGCAGGAGGTCGACACAGACGATGGGGCCTGAGCTCGTCCTGGTCCTGGTTGTTTCTCGTTTTTCCCGGGGCCGCACTGGGAGCAGGAGGCGACACAAAGCTCAGAAAACAAGTGTCAGTCTGAGCACTTTAGTGGTTTAGTGGCACAGCTGGAAGGACCGTCCTGTGGAGGTTACATGTTCGGGTTCACTCCTCACGTCTGTCACTTATCAGTCAATAGTAACGACAGTGCAGCGCTTTGAGATACTCGGGAACACAGGCTTGAAAAGTGCAATGCAACCTCTTAACCTCCACTTTATTAACCTCTTAACTCCCACTTTATTAACCGAGCGCATTTTCTCCAGTTCGGCTTTACTCAAATGTAGAGGGTGAAAACACAACTAAAAAAGTGACAAAAAAATCTACAAAAGATCGACATAAACGAGCCGGAAAAGCAATGGAAAAAAGTAAGTAACAGTAAAAAACAGTTTTGTAGGTCTGAGCAATCTGGGTATTTCTGACGTTTCCCCCAGTTACGCCGTCGGCCATATTGGCATCGTGGAAGCTGTTCATTTAATTCCTATGAGTGACTGCAGCAAACTCACAGGCTGGTGTTTATTGTCCGGTTTCACCAAAGAAAATCACATAAACTGAGGTGTTTCTGAGCTTGTTCTTACAGATGTGCATTTACTTTACTTTTTTAAATTTATTTATTTTTATTTAGCCTTTATTTAACCAGGCTAGTCCCATTGAGATCTTGAGAGACCTGGCCAAGATGGGCAGCAACACTTGGTTTCCATACATTTACACATACACATAAACATACACAACATTAGTTAAAACATTCACACAGCGATGATCTGGACTGGACTGACATCACAAGAGACTTGAAACTATTCAAAGAAATAAGGTCCGTGATTTTGAAGTCCTTCTGCAGGAGGTTCCACGTAAATGGAGCCGAATAACTGAAAGCATCTTTCCCAGTTCAGTCGCACAACAGGCACAACATAGTGAAGGCGTCATTAGAACGAAGACTACGCTGACTCTGCTTCACTTTTAAAAGACAAGATAAATAAGAAGGCACCTTCCAAGAAGCGCCTTGTGAATAAAAACATACCAATGAGAAAGTGGACGAGCCTGAAGTCCAACCCAATTCACTTTAGAGAATAACAAACAGTGGTGAGTAAGAGGTGGACAGTTGAAGCGCAGAGCCCCATGACACACACTGATACAAACTGTCCAACAACCCAAGACACTGTACAGGAGCTTCATATACAACACATCGCCATAGTCAAGAACAGGCAGAAATGTGGCTTCCACCAACCTCTTCTTCACAGTCAAAGAAAAGCAAGACTTATTTCTATAGTAAAACCCCAGTAACACTCTCAACTTTTTAGTTACATTTGGAATATGCAGGCCTGTGTAATCGGCTTCACAGACCTGTAATAGAGGTTTTGGTCTGAACGGTGAAGCCAGTGCCGACTATAGCGAGGCAAGAATGCTCGTTTCATGGCATTTATATCATTTCTGATGCTCCTTCATCATAAACACATTATTAGCAGATGTTTCGTGGCCGTTAGACGTGAACCCGACTCACAATTAGCTGAACAAACTGAAAATGTGTCAATGTTTGGATCAGAAGCCACTTTTATTTGTTCATTTTCTTATTATCCATTTCATTGCTGACTCTAACCAGGCTTTGACTTCATCTAAATGAGGTCGATGGTCGACAACAGCTGGAAACATCTGCATTGTTCATAATCTGCGATGTTCGAGGCTAAATGCTAACGCTACAGGAAATATAAACTGATCAAACACAGAGTTGTAAAGGTTTCCCAGAGCAGCCGGTTTAATAACTGTTTCCGGAGGTCGTTTCGCCGTCTGTGCTTCTGTGTTTCGTTTATAAAGCGTCAAATATAAAAACTACAAAACCTCAAAGCTGCTTTAGAGTCAAGAGGAACTGCCTTACTAACCTTGTATCAATAGGCTCAAAGAAGCTTTCAGATTTGGGTAAAGCCAAACTAATTTTACCCTTAGCGTCTCAGATGAATATATGAAGAGTACGAGTGGGTTTTGTGTTTGGTTTCCACATGTGCACACATTCCAAAAAAAACATAAACAATGTACAATATAACAAACCATAAACAAGTAAACATGTATGACTTGTAAGTATTACCTCTTTTCCCCTTCAGTCTGGGAGCTAAAATCAAGTGCCATGTTCCTCTCCACACATTTAAACACATTTAAAGACTGTGGCTGATCAAAGAGCCATCAAAGTCCATAATGCATCCTGCAAATACCATATGTTAGCACAGTAAATGCTATATCTATATATCATCACAGTACATGCTATATCTATACATCATCCTGTATTATAATGACTTGATTCAGAAATCCCCTTATTCTGTCTTGATCTATTTTATGCACAACTTTATTTTCTGCATTTCCCTCTTCTTCTCTTCTCTTCTCTTCTCTTCTCTTCTCTTCTCTTCTCTTCTCTTCTCTTCTCTTCTCTTCTCTTCTCTTCTCTTCTCTTCTCTTCTCTTCTCTTCTCTTCTCTTCTCTTCTCTTCTCTTCTCTTCTCTTCTCTTTTTTCTTTCTCTATGTTCGTTTTGTTTTGGTTCTCCGTCTCCCTCCTGGCCTTTAAACATGTGAATATGTGTTTTACAAGTACACACGTACCTCTGCAGTACTTTTGTAATTACATTTCGGTTGAATAAAAAAATGTTAAAACATTTAAACACTTCCTGACTCTGCCCACAGGAAGTGATGCCATCGGACAGGAAGTACTTTTTTCCCGTTTTCCGAAAAATGTGACAATAAAGCAACACAAGACCAACAAAAAATGTAATGGAAATGTGGCGAAACCAAGACAAAAAAGCAACGAAAAACATGGGGAAAAAAACCCTACGAAAACACACAAAAAAAACATAAAAAAACACACAAAAAACATGCAAAAAAACAAAAACACGGTAAAAAAAACAAAAAAAACAAAAAAACGTGACAAAAAAAACATGACAAAAAAAACATGACAAAAACAAAAATAAAATAAAAACATTTTAGTCACAGTTTTAGTCTCATGAGAAACTTTTCCTTTAGTTTTAGTCCAATTTTAGTCACAAAAATATCACTTTGACTAAAATTAAGACTAAATATTTTAGTCGACGAAATTAACACTGCTTGGCCTATAGGCTGTAAGCTCCAGTCCAGAAGCTTTTAGTTTTGGGTAAAGCCGGATTATAGGAAATGCTCTCAGTGAGTGATTAAAGTGTCAAACATACAGTCAGTTCCTTTAAGTTTCACCCACTTAATAAGACGACATTATTGCTTTGACAAAATCTAAAAACGTGTTGATCCCTCACACTTTGTTTAGGATCTGTGTTATTTCCATGGTCTCCTTTAAAACACTAGTTTCCATCAGAACAAATCTCTCTTCCTTTCCTCCATCCTCCTCCCACAGGAAGTACTTCAAAATATTGTTACGTTCACTACAACTCTCAAGTAAACTAATAATCATGCACAAAGACCAGACAGGTACACATGAACTCGTCTAAGCTCAGATCTGCGTATGGAAAAGCGTGGCCTGTTCCTTTAAGGCAGACCCAGATGAGACCGGTTTAAACTGAACCTTTGTGCTGTTGTTTGTCTTGGACGATCCTGACGTCTGTGTTTTTGCTTCGTACAAACCGACCGGTGTCACTGCCCTGAGCCTGGGTCACTGTGGGTCATTTATTACAGGGAGTTTCCCACTGGAGAAATGTCCAACACTCACAGAGGAGAGACGTTTGTTTACCTCTTAAGCCCCGCCTTAACCAAGTGCATTTTCATGTTAAGACCTCGAGGTATGTTCTAAGTTACAATACAAAAATCTTAAAGGTGCATTGTGCAACCTTTTCCATTTGTTTTGCAGGTTTTATGGTGAACAGTTGATCCTGGAGCGTCACGGAGGCCACTGTGCACCTTTAACCTCTTATCCCCCACTTTAACCCGAGCACATTTCCCCTGTTCGGCTCCACCCAAATCTAGAAAAAGAAAAAAAAAGCATCAAAATAGCTTAAAAAACGACAGCTAAAAAAGAGCGACAATAACGAGTCGGAAAAGCAACATGAGGCGTTACACTGTCCTATTTCAGGACGGCCCAGTTGTTCCCAGCTTCATGTGGAGATCTTCACATTGTGGATCTTTCACTAAGACTCTGATGTGGCTCTTTAGGCCTGACAGAAGGGCCTGATTACGTGAGCCGCATTCACGCGTCCGACGGAAACACGCCATGTTTCTCGTTTGTTTATGAGCGAAAATGTTTGGTTTGCTCTGTCCTGAACCGAGCACATTTCCTCCAGTTTGGCTTTACCCCAATCCAAAAGCTTCTGGGAAAAAGCTGTGAAAATAGCAACAAAACTGAGACGAAAACAATGATGGAAATGTGACAAAAAAGTGAGAAAACATTGACAAAAAAGCCGCGAAAAATTGATGAAAAAGTGGCAAAAATGTGACAAAAATGCCACAAGAAATTGACAAAAATGTGACAAAAATGTGACGAAAAATGACAAAAATGGGAGAAAAAAATGACAAAAATCTGATTAAAAAAATGTCACAAAAAATTGACAAAAAAATGACCAAAAAATGACAAAAATGTGACAAAAAAATGACAAAAATGCGATAAAATTTGACAAAAAAATGACAAAAAAATGACAAAAATGTGACAAAAAAATGACAAAAATGTGACAAAAAAATGACAAAAATCTGATGACGTGAGGAAAAAGATCCTCTCGGTCCAGGCGGGAGTTAAGAGGTTAACAAGTTCAGTGGGAGAGGAACAGATTCTCTCTTACAAAAACAAAACAACTAAGTGACGATGTTTGACAAGTCTGGAGGCATTATCTCTGTATAGAAGTAGAAGTTTTTAGATTTGGGTAAAGCCGAACTGGAGAACATGCGCTCAGTAAAATAATAATAGTGTTTTCTAACGATATTCTGTCTCTAAGTGAAACGTCTCTTATTTTGAACACAGCCAGAATACTGTAAACTGAACCTTTGTGCTGTTCCTGACGTCTGTTCGGTGTCACTGCCCTGAGTCTGGGTCACTGTGGGTCATTTATTACAGTGTGTGTGAGTTTCGCACCAGGCTGGAGGAGTAACCTATTGCACATGTTTTTACCACTAGCCTACCCAGACACGAGGAGAACATGCAAACACCCCCTCATGAAGACTCGAAGGTTCTAGATTTGATGTAAATGTATTTTTGGTGAAGCTGAACCTTGTCTTTGGGGCGTTAGCTCAGCGCTAATGTCGCCTTTGTTTGCTATGGGAGATGCTAACGGCGCTAACCTGCATGTGTTTGAACGGACTAACAGCAACGCTCCGAATGTTTAGTTAAAGCGAGGAGGGGGGAGTCCAGCTGGGAATCGAACCCGGGACCTTCTAATCACTGCGCCACCGTGCTCCAGAGTAAAGACGACAGCTCAACCCCTTAACTCCCACCTGAACCGAGCACATTTTCTCCAGTTTGGCTTTACCCCAATCCAAAAGCTTCTGGGAAAAAGCTGAACAAAACTGAGATGAAAACAATGATGGAAATGTGACAAAAAAGTGACGAAAAATGGATGAAAAAAAAGACTAAAAAATGACAAAAATTAAAAAAAAAATGACAAAAATGTGACAAAATGTGACAAAAAAATGACAAAAATGTGCCCAAAGAATGATACAAATTTGATGAAAATTGTACGAAAAAATGTAAAAAATGTAAAAAAAAATGACAAAAATGTGACAAAAATTTTATAAAATGTAAAAAAAAAATTACAAAAATGTGATAAAAATGATAAAAATTTGATAAAAAAAGATGAAAAAATGACTAAAATGTGACAAAAATTATAAAAAAAATTACAAAAATTTGATAAAAAATTTGACAAAAAAATACAAATATTTGACAAAAAAAGACAAAAATGTGACGAAAAAGGATGAAAAAGTAGCAAAAATGTCACAAAAAATTGACCAAAAAAAAAAAGATACAAATTTGATAAAAAATTGACGAAAAAATTGACGAAAAAATTACAAAAATGTGATAAAAATTTGACCAAAAAAAATACAAATATTTTACAAAAAAATGACAAAAATGTGACAAAAAATTGATTAAAAAATGGACGAAAAAATGACAAAAATGTGATGAAAATGTGACAAAAAAATGATACAAATTTGATTAAAAAAATACAAATATTTTTTAAAAAAATGACAAAAAATGTGACAAAAAATTAATTAAAAAATGACCAAAAAAATGACTAAAATGTAACAAAAAATGACCCAAAAAAAAGCATCAGCATTTAGCCTCTCCCTCTCTCCTCTATAGCTCCAAAACAGGTCAAGATAGAAGCTACCAAGCTCTTCCACGTTTTCCCTATTTAAATATGGTTACGTGAAGTGTTCCACTACAAAGTATAATTACACACAATTAATGAGTTGAATACCCAACAAAACAAATGTGATGACCTGAGGGAAAAGATCCTCTCGGTTCAGGCGGGAGTTAAGAGGTTAAAAACCTTTATCTCTTCATGAACCTCTTTTCGTCTGAGAGCAACAGTGACGCCTCACATGTGAAGAGGTTAAACGCCGGTGCTTTTGAATGTGACGTCCTTATCTTTGGTACAGGATGTTCTTCATAAACCGCACCGACCACTTGGCTCAGGTTTTATCTGCAGAACAAACAGGAGGTCGACACACACACGATGAGGTTCTTTAGGTTTGCTCCCGTCCTCACGTTCAAACCCCACAGTCAGCCGCAGTGCCTCTCTCTGACACCAGGGGGCACAACAACACCAGCCATCACACGCACCTTTCAAAGTCAAACCCACGATCAGCCGCGTCCTTCTGAACATGTGGCCCAATAAAAGCCTTTTAGATCCACGATGGAGGACCATAAATGTGAGATATGGAACAAATAATAACACTGTGAAAAGGTTTGGGTTTTTACTCACACTTTTATGACAAAGATCCACAGATGTTCAGCCTCTTATAACATCCTGGAAATGTGGAAAACCTCTTAATCTCTCAGTACAGCTTTACCCAAAACTAAAAGCTGCCTGACTGGAGCCTATAAGCTTCATTTGAAAGCTAAGACCTAAACAACCTAAACAGATCTTTTTCCTCATTGTGAACATCACTTTAAAGAAAAGACGAAAAAAGTCACATTTTAGTCTTATTTTTTTCCACAATTGAAATGCTTTATTTTCTGGGGGGTGAGACATGCAGAGGCAGACTGTCCTGTGAGCAGACACCGCCCTCTTCTGGTCGTGCTGAACTCTCGCACCCGCAGGTTTGTCCACATATAGAGTCAAATCAGACAAACTCTTTGCATCTTTCATTTCTGTGACAGCAACTCTGAAAAGTGCTTATAAACTCAAGTAACATGTTCATTTCGAGGCTCCCTCATTGTTTGAATTAAAACATAAATAAATCAGGTTTGCCTTTAACCCTAGAACATCATTACCGGGTGGTTTTCACCCGAGCAAATCCAATCTGTGATGATCCTGATCTGAGTTCCTCTGAGTGTCCTGGGTCTCTGTCTTGGACGTCTCTGATGGCCTGGGTATTTCTCCTACAGCCTCATGTTTCCATAGTGATGAAGGTCGGGGAGGGTTAGTGCATTTATTTGTTTCTTTGCTCCTGTGTCTCTGGCCTCACAGTAAGTGAGGAACACACAGTTATTTATATTTAGTGTCTCTATCTCTCTATATGACCCGCACAAACAGGAGGACCCACATATCCCCTATTTTAAAACAGCTTCATTGGCTGCCAGTGTCTTTTAGGATCAAGTTTAAAGTTCTGGTTCTAGCCTTCAGAGCCGTGCATGGTCAGGCTCCTTCTTATCTCAGTGCTCTGGTCCAGCCTTACACCCTGTGAGGCTCTGAGGTCTGAGGATCAGGCTCCGTCTTATCTCAGTGGTCTGGTCCAGCCTTACACCCTGTGAGGCTCTGAGGTCTGAGGATCAGGCTCCTTCTTATATCAGTGCTCTGGTCCAGCCTTACTCCCCTGTGAGGCTCTGAGGTCTGTGGATCAGGCTCCTTCTTATCTCAGTGCTCTGGTCCGGCCTTACACCCTGTGAGGCTCTGAGGTCTGAGGATCAGGCTCCTCCTTATCTCAGTGCTCTGGTCCAGCCTGACACCCCTGTGAGGCTCTGAGGTCTGTGGATCAGAACCTGCTAAAGGTTCCACGTACGAGTTTTCGCACTAGAGGCTTCCGATCCTCCCAGGCTCTGGAATGATCTTCCGCCCTCTTTGCTCTATTGACTCTGTTGATTCTTTCAAATGCGAACTTAAGACACATCTATTTGTTCAAGCTTTTAATTAGCTACTTTTGGGCTGCTATGATTTCTGTGTTGTTTTGACCCCTTTTTATATTGTATGTAACTTCTGCTTTTAACTGTGTTGTGAAGCACTTTGTGGCCTCTGCCTGTGAAAGGTGCTGTATAAATAAAGATTACTTACTTACTTACTACTATCCTGAAGGACACGGAGCTTCACCAGAGAAGTCTCACACATCCAGGAACGACTGGACCAAAAAACAGCTTTACATCTTCAAATTTTTGTTTTTCTTGTTCCGAAATTCCAAAATTCATTTTTCTCTGGTCTCATGATGCTTTTCTTTCATTTTATTCGACATGACACAGTTTCATATAAAAGAACATTTAGTACAAGTTCTTTTATCGGGTGTTTTATCTCGGGTAAAAATCACCTGCATTAGTGACGGGTTTATGGATTTGAGCCATAGAGTTCTAGCGTTAAGGGAGGTTCATTTGTGAAGCACAGTTCCCTCACAAAGAGGTTAACGGTGACATAAAATAACAAAAGGGCAGATAAAACATTTACAATAATCAATGAATAGCACTGAGAGAGACAGACTGAACCTGCAGCGTCACAAACATCAGCACCGACATTAATCCCTCCAGCTCCAATCGTTCAGGAAGATGTTTTTGATTAATCTTCTTTGTCCGCCCTGTCTCACACCACAGAATAAACAGAAAACCACACACTGTGAACCATGACAAACATCCAGGTACTTTATTATTGGGTTATTAGTTACTTTTTAATTGGCAAATTAACAACAGCACTTTTCATCAAAACTGTCCTTTTTAGGGAAAAGTGGAGGAAATCCCAGTTCTTTAAGGCGACATTTGTACCAGTTTGAAGTATTTAACCTCTTAACTCCCGCCTGAACCGAGAGCATTTTCTCCAGTTCAGCTTTACCCAAATCCTGTAGGCCAGTGCAACACCTCATTTGAAAGCTAAGATCTACAAAACTCATCTAAATGGATCTTTTTCCTCACGTCGTCAGATTTTTTTCAATCTTTTTTGGGGGGGGGTTTTCAACTCATTTTTGTAACTTTTTTGTTACAATTTGTCATTTTTTTTGGTCTTTTTTTGTTCATTTTTTTGTCACATTTTTTTTAGTCAATTTTTATTATTTTTTTGTCAATTTTTTGTCATTTTTGTGTGTGTTTTTTTGGTCTTTTTTGTCATTTTTTTTAGTCAATTTTTAGTATTTTTTTTGCTTTTTTGTCATTTTTTGTCACATTTTTGTCATTTTTTTGCCACATTTTTTTGTCACATTTTTTTGTCACATTTTTGTCATTTTTGTGTGTGTTTTTTTGGTCTTTTTTTGGTCATTTTTTAGTCAATTTTTTGTTATTTTTTTGTCATTTTTTTGTCACATTTTTGTCATTTTTTTGTCATTTTTAGTCATTTTTTGTCATATTTTTAGTCTTTTTTTTGCTTTTTTTGTCATTTTTTGTCACATTTTTTGTCATTTTTTTGTCACATTTTTTTGTCACATTTTTGTCATTTTTGTGTGTGTTTTTTTGGTCTTTTTTTGGTCATTTTTTAGTCAATTTTTTGTCATTTTTGTGTGTGTTTTTTTTGCTTTTTTGTCATTTTTTGTCACATTTTTGTGATTTTTTAGTAATTTTTTAGTAATTTTTTGTCATATTTTTAGTCTTTTTTTTGCTTTTTTTTGTCATTTTTTGTAACATTTTTGTAACATTTTTGTCACATTTTTTGTCATTTTTTGTCACATTTTTTTGTCACATTTTTGTCATTTTTTGTCACTCTTTGTCAAAGTTTTCTCACTTTTTTGTCACATCTTCATCATTGTTTTCGTCTCAGTTCTGTCGCTATTTTCTCACCTTTTTTCCAGAGGCTTTTGGATTGGGGTAAAGCCAAACTGGAGTAAATGTGCTCGGTTCAGGTGGGAGTTAAGAGGTTAATTACACTCACTTCATAAATGTAACTGTGAAATACATTTATCAACTTTAATTAAGGATATTTCAAAGCTACAAAGGCAACATTTCTCTGCCCGGTTTCTCAGACTCAGGTCAGTTTCTCTCGGCTCCTCACGTTGTCAGAGTCACAGGTTTGTTTGCAGCTGGAACTGGGGCAGATGTTCCAGTAAACCAGATCCCGCCTCATTCATTCATATTTAAATTCAAGAGTTCAGATGACATATATTTTGAAAACCTCTGGCCTCGCTCCCTGGCTGTTGTGACGGATCCGTTTTCCTTCTGTCCGCTCGTCCCCATCAGACTAATGACATTTATGAACTGTCAGGCTGATGTAAACAAAGCTGAGGCGAAACCCTTCAGCCCGAGGCGTCTGCATGACAGTGATGTCATCAGGAACATAAACATGGTAAACACGGAGCTGTCAGAGGCTGCACGCTCAGCTCTCATGTTCACTGGGAGGACATGGACATGGACATGGACATGGACATGGACATGGACATGGACATGGTCATGGACATGGACATGGACATGGACATGGACATGGACATGGTCATGGACATGGTCATGGACATGGACATGGACATGGACATGGACATGGACATGGACATGGACAGAGCGGTTCCTTTAATGAGGAACATGTGACGTGAGAACAAGAACCAAGTCCACTCCTTTCCACTAAAACATGGATTAGTTTATTCTCTGGAGCTCAAAGCACTTCATTAGTTTTCCCTCTAGTTTCCTCTGGGGGAGACGTCTGGACCACCACCATCATTCATGCCTATTGTACATGTTTTTTGTGGCATGGGGAAACTGGGAAACTGGGTCAAAGTGAAAGAATAAACATCAGACACACACAGCTGTACATGTGATGTTGTTTCATTGTTCTGCAGAGAGTTACAAACGAGAGGCGAAATGACTCTTGTTTCTTAGTAAAAGTTATAACAACACATTATGCACAAGATTATAAATGTGATAAAAAAGTATACTATAGCATAAATACTTTGGTTTCTATTTTACACAACACCATCAGGCTGAATGTTTGCCAGTGTTCACAGGGTTTTAGCGCGTGTGGAAGTGCTGCTGTTCACAGGAGCTGTTAGCCATGTTGATCAAAAACACCCAGAGTAGTTTTTTAGCTTCATTCACGAAGTTCTAACCATCCTCCTGAATCCTGCTCTCTGAAGATCCGCCCTCTGAGGCTCCGCCCTCTGAGGCTCCGCCCTCTGCTGGTGAACCACAGACAGTTGTGTCGTCAGAGCGGAATAGAAGAGCTCGACGTCTGTGATGTAATGTCTTAATTCTGTGCTTACGGCCTGATTTTAATTTGTAAAACAGCTTTTAGCACATTTTCAAAAAAAAGGAAGTGCCGAGGCGTCCGCGCTGCCCCTGCAGAGAAAACAAACCCCCCTGAGCGTCTGAACAGACGTCATGTTTGTGAAGAAGGAGCTCTTTCTAACCTACTCTGGACACGCCTGTTCTTTTTTCTTACCTAACGATAATGTCACGGAGAAAAGCTACAAGGACTTTATTGAATCTTCCTAAAGAAGAGGCCGCTCGACAGAAGTTGTTTTTTCTCTCCGGGATTCGGCGACTTTCACCAAAACAGTGTTTTTCTGTGACGTCTCTGATGGAAGTTTGTGAAGCTTCACCAGAACCAAAGTGGATTCACTTTTAGAACCAACGCCCATAATGTAAACACCTGATGGAGAAATAAAATATGTATTAATTCTCTGATATATAATCTCAGAGTTTCTTTTTCCATATTCCTCTGCAGCGTCTCACCTTAAATGAAGCAAATGACCCTTTTTTTAACCAAGTTTTCCATAACGTTACATCCTCATCAAGAGTAAGTGCACCCCCTGCTGGTGTTTTGTAAAACTACATCATCAAACATAAGAGTATTTTCCTAAACACTGAATAATCAGATTGAATTAAAGTCAGGTCCCTGAACCTGCACCGAGAGAACAGCTTTTTTATCCTGCGGTGATAAATCACGATCACAGGAAACGCCGCGGGATTTGGACAATAATGTGCGGCGTTAACTCCGCGGAGACGGAGAGAGACAGATGCTGGAAACACTCACTGATTTATTATCGTTTAGTGATAAACCAACGGGGTCTGAGGCTCAGGGACGTGATGTGGGAGGAGGATGGAGGAAATGAAGAGATTTGCTCTGATGGAAACCAGTGGGTTAGAGGAGACCATGGAAATAACACAGATCCTAATCCTGATCAACGGAAACAGAAGCATTAAAGTCGCAAAGTGTGATCAGCACATACTGTCGTCTTATTAAGTGGGTGAAACTTAAAGGAACTGACTGTATGTTTGACACTTTAATCACTCACTGAGAGCATTTCCTACAATCCGGCTTTACCCAAAACTAAAAGCTTTTGGACTGGAGCTTACAGCCTATAGGCCAAGCCAGTCTGATTTGTGAGCTAAGACCTTTTGTGTGTTTTTTTTCTTTTTCATGTTTTTTGCGGGTTTTTTTGTGGTTTTTTTTTTTTTCATTTGTGTTTTTTTTTTGCCGTGTTTGTTGTGTTCACAGGGTTTTTTGTCTGGGTTTTTTTTTGTTTGTTTTCGTTTTTTTCCTGTGTTTTCATAGTTTTTTGTTGTCGTTTTTGTTGCTTTTTCATCTTTTTTCCATCGCTTTTTTGTCTTGGTTCTGCCACATTCCCATTACGTTTTTGTTGCTTTATTGTCACATTTTTATTTTGTCGTGTTTTTTTTTCTTTTGTGTTTTTTTTCCCGTGTTTTTTTTTTTTTTTGTGTGTTTTTTTTTTTTATCATGTTTTTTTTTTTTGGGGGGGGGGGGGGGGGGTTCCCTTGTTTTTGTAGGTTTTTTTGGTCATGTTTTTGTTGCTTTCCCATCTTTTTTTCCGTTGCTTTTTTGTGTTGGTTTAGCCACATTCCCATTACGTTTTTGTCGGTCTTTTGTTGCTTTATTACCACATTTTTGTTGCGTTTTCATCCTTGTTTTCGTCGCTATATTGACACTTTTGTCGAGCTTTTAGATTTGGGTGAAGCCAAACTGGAGAAATGTGCTTCAGGTTCAGCGGGGCCTGTTTCGGTTTTAACATCTCCATTCATTTGTTCATAAAATATAAAAACAAATGTATTTTTATGTGTTTTCCGTCCGTTTTCTCTGTGTCCTGGAGCGCCTGAAAGCACTAATGTCCTGTCAGTCCAAACCCAGGGCCGCTGCAGGCTGTTTGTCCCGACCACAGATCATTACGGCGCTCGCCCTGTGCAAATGTTCACTTCATTGAACACATATTTATTTACGTTTATCGGAGAAAAGTCACAGCACGATCATCACGTTCAGGATTCTCCAACTCAAATAAACAGATCTGGACCGTGTAGCTTTATGTAAACAGGTGTCAAGGCCAAAACTAGAGGAAAGAAGCTGCTACAGGAGGAACTATGAAGGTAAGCTACATGCTAATATTGTGCTAACAGCTGCTAAATGCTAACATCGACAAAATCATCTTTTCAAAAGCGGTCATGAATTATCTAATCTGGAATGATTAGGGCTTCTTGTAGGGGGCGTTATCCACTCAGTGCCAAGTTACTTTATACATACAAAACCAAGACACCACAACAGTGTTTCCTTAACTTTGCAAAAGGAGTGAAACAGCGCCCCCAAATTGACACTGGTGGCCAAAAACTGTACTGCATCTATATTTACCATTGAGAATGAATGGGAGAGTTAGCATTGACCAGATGCGGCACAAAAGTTGGTCACTCTCTGCATTAGTACCAGGAGGAGTTTGAAATCCGCGCAGTAATATCTTCACTTTACTGCACGGACACCAAACTACTCCTGGTATTATTACGCCTTACAATATAGTCCCCCTTTTATCCGCTTAGAAAATACACAGTGTTTAATTTTGCGTAATTATACTTTATCGTGTAACACTTCACGTATCCATCTCCCTCTCTCCTTCTGTCTCCTTCTCCTCTCCTCCTCTCTTTCCTCTCTCTCCTCCTCTCCCTCTCCTCTCTCCTCCTTCTCTCCCTCTCTCTCCTCTCTCCTCTTCTCCTCTTCTCCCTCTCTCTCTCTCCCTCTCTCTCCTCCTCTCTCTCTCTCTCTCCTCTCCTCTCCTCTCCTCTCTCTCCTCTCTCCCTCTCTCCCTCTCTCTCCTCTCTCCTCTCTCTCTCTCCTCTCTCTCTCTCCTCCTCTCCTCTCTCCTCTCTCTCTCCTCCTCTCCTCTCTCCCTCTCTCCCTCTCTCCTCCTCTCCTCTCTCCTCTCTCTCCTCTCTCTCCTCCTCTCTCTCTCTCCTCCTCTCCTCTCTCTCCTCTCTCTCCTCTCTCCCTCTCTCCTCTCTCTCCTCCTCTCTCTCTCCTCCTCTCCTCTCTCTCCTCCTCTCCCTCTCTCCTCTCTCTCCTCCTCTCTCTCTCTCCTCCTCTCCCTCTCTCCTCCTCTCCTCTCTCCCTCTCTCCTCTCTCTCCTCCTCTCTCTCTCTCCTCCTCTCCTCTCTCTCTCTCCCTCTCTCCTCTCCTCTCTCCCTCTCTCCTCTTTCTCCTCCTCTCTCCTCCTCTCTCCTCTCCCTCTCTCCTCTCTCTCTCTCTCTCCTCCTCTCCCTCTCCTCCTCCTTCTCTCCCTCTCCTTCTCTCCTCTCTCCCTCTCTCCTTCTCTCCCTCTCCTCTCTCCCTCTCTCCTCCTTCTCTCCCTCTCCTTCTCTCCTCTCTCCCTCTCTCCTCTCTCTCTCTCCTCCTCTCTCTCCTCCTCCTCCTTTCTCCTCTCTCCCTCTCTCTCCTCCTCCTCCTCTCTCCCTCTCTCTCCTCTCTCTCCTCCTCTCTCTCTCTCCTCCTCTCCTCTCTCCCTCTCTCCCTCTCTCCTCCTCTCCTCTCTCTCTCTCTCTCTCCTCTCTCCCCTCTCCTCCTCTCTCTCTCTCCTCCTCTCCCTCTCTCCTCCTCTCCTCTCTCCCTCTCTCCTCTCTCTCCTCCTCTCTCTCTCTCCTCCTCTCCTCTCTCTCTCTCCCTCTCTCCTCTCCCTCTCTCCTCTTTCTCCTCCTCTCTCCTCCTCTCTCCTCTCCCTCTCTCCTCTCTCTCTCTCTCTCCTCCTCTCCCTCTCTCCTCCCCCTCTCTCCTCCTCTCCCTCTCCTCCTCCTTCTCTCCCTCTCCTTCTCTCCTCTCTCCCTCTCTCCTCTCTCTCTCCTCCTCTCCCTCTCCTCCTCCTTCTCTCCCTCTCCTTCTCTCCTCTCTCCCTCTCTCCTTCTCTCCCTCTCCTCTCTCCCTCTCTCCTCCTTCTCTCCCTCTCCGTCTCTCCTCTCTCTCTCTCCTCCTCTCTCTCCTCCTCCTCCTCTCTCCTCTCTCCCTCTCTCTCCTCCTCTCTCCTCTCCCTCTCTCTCCTCCTCCTCCTCTCTCCTCTCTCCCTCTCTCCTCCTCTCCTCTCTCTCTCTCTCTCCTCTCTCCCCTCTCCTCCTCTCTCTCTCTCCTCCTCTCCCTCTCTCCTCCTCTCCTCTCTCCCTCTCTCCTCTCTCTCCTCCTCTCTCTCTCTCCTCCTCTCCTCTCTCTCTCTCCCTCTCTCCTCTCCCTCTCTCCTCTTTCTCCTCCTCTCTCCTCTCCCTCTCTCCTCTCTCTCTCTCTCCTCCTCTCCCTCTCTCCTCCCCCTCTCTCCTCCTCTCCCTCTCCTCCTCCTTCTCTCCCTCTCCTTCTCTCCCTCTCCTCTCTCTCCTCCTCTCCCTCTCTCCTTCTCTCCCTCTCCTCTCTCCCTCTCTCCTCCTTCTCTCCCTCTCCTTCTCTCCTCTCTCCCTCTCTCCTCTCTCTCTCTCCTCCTCTCTCTCCTCCTCCTCCTCTCTCCTCTCTCCCTCTCTCTCCTCCTCTCTCCTCTCCCTCTCTCTCCTCCTCCTCCTCTCTCCTCTCTCCCTCTCTCTCTCCTCTCTCTCCTCTCCCTCTCTCTCCTCCTCCTCCTCTCTCCTCTCTCCCTCTCTCCTCCTCTCCTCTCTCCTCCTCTCCCTCTCTCCTCCCTCTCCTCCTCCCTCTCTCCCTCTCTCCTGATAAACTACCCACAGATCCGTTTGCTGCGTGTGCTGCGGCGCTGACCTTGAGCGCTCGCCGCCGTCTTGTCGTACAGCTTACACTCCGCCCGGCGCCAGCTGGAGGTGTCACCGTGGAGAAATGAAGCGCACCTCGTCTTGTTTATGGTTATGCGGAGCAGATGGCGCCGACACGACAGGAATTTGTTATCGCAGATTTAAAACACCTCTGCATCACAAACTTCACGGCTTTGCATGATGTTTCCGGAAAAACAGATTTAAAGTTACGCCGCGGCTCGGCTGCTCCTTCAGAGAAAACACAGTCGTTAATTCAACATCAGTCAAAGCGGGAGGAGAAGAGCAGGTGCCGAACATCACCGAACATCACGCTCTGCTCTCAGGGAGGAGTAACAAACAGCTCCTACATCGTATAACTGTTCAGGAACAAACAATACGATCAACAAAAGCATCTGCAGCCAAATGTGGCACCAACCAAAGAGCTGGGTCGTGAACATGAGGATCAGTGAAGGTCCAGTGACTCCTGTGAACCTTCAGGAGGTGGAGGTGGGAGGGGCTTGTCCAGGCTCTTCCTGTAGAGAGTGAAGGACCTTCTGAAGGAGCCTTCCCATGAGGATTAGTGGCAGTGGGAAGGAGAAGAAGGAGGAATTTGTTTGGGAAAAGGGCCCTGGCTCCAACAGGAGAACCTGCAAAGCCCTCAAAGAAAGCGTGAACTCTGATGATCTACCTGAGAGGCTGCATTGTTGCATCACTAAATCTATGAAGACATGATTACATAATTAATACTAAAACTGTTAAAAAATACTACACTAAAAGGCCATATGTGACCAATCATGGAAAGTAGGGACACATGTTGGCCTCGTTCACAGATCAACGTGTCTCCAAACTTTCCAACGATGTCCCTCATGGAAACCTGATCATATTTGGACCAGTTTGTAGACACTTGCATTGAGGCTGTCAATGAGGGTTGAAGTGAGTAAACAGCTTTTAAAGAAAGCTCTCACCTCGCTCTGCAGCTGGGGGACAATAGGGCTCATTTACATCTCATTTACATAAGCCACACCCCCATCTTGCACAAATGAAGTTGGTTAAATAGTGAATATTCCTCCTCTCACATATGCAGATTGCAGAATTTGCTGTATATCATAAACACACACACACACACACACACACACACACACACGGTCTCCGCGGGCGCCGTACGTGCATTCATTCCGACTTATTATCTTAACAGCAGGTTTCTGACATAAATATGCGTCAGATTTTCACAAAACAAGCAGCATTTTGCAGCCTGTGATCCAGTGTGTTTTCCACGTATGTGTGTCTGTGTGTGTCTGTGTGAGTCTGCGTTACGTCCTGGAGAGAGCGTGAGGGATGGACACGCCCGTCCCGTTCATTTTGGACAGAATTAAAGACTGCGGGGAAAAGAAAGCACTTCACGAACGCACCACATCACAAGAGAAAAGAAATAGGCCGAAAATGGCACACAGGCTGACAGAGCAGGACAGGGCGGAGCTACACAGTCGGGTGTAGAGGGAGGGAGGGGGCCGGGAGGACGGAGCCCCGCCCAGGGCTGAGTGTGAGGCGAGACGTCAGAGATCAACTCAAACACAAAATCCACCGGAGTAAAAAGAGACTAAACTTACTGTTGAAGCTGTTTTTAATGATGAAGCTTTTGGCCACAGTGTGGTCCTGTCCTGGAGCAAAGCGGCGTCTCTGTCCCGCTGTCCCGCTGTCCCACTGTCCCGCTGTCCCGCTGTCCCGCTGTCCCACTGTCCCGCTGTCCCGCTGTCCCGCTGTCGCTGCTTTGCTCCAAGCTCTTCATGAGGAAGCGGCGCCGCATAATCCGTGATGAATAAAGCAAAGCCACGCCCCTTTTTACTGCACGCTCCCAAATCTCCCTAAACAAGACACTTTGAACCTTTTAACCTCTTACCACCCGCCTGAACCAAATGCATTCTGTCCTCTTTGGCTATTGTATAGACCTGTGTAACACCTCATTTGAAAGCTAAGACCCACAAAACGGACCTTTTTCCTTGCGTTGTTGCTGTGTTGTCACCTTTTTTATGTTTTTTTTTTCTTTTTTGTCACATTTTTGTTGAATTTTTGTCATTGTTTTGTTGAGTTTTTGTTGAACTTTTGTTACATTTTTGTTAATTTTTTGTTAAATTTTTGTTAATTTTTTGTCATTTTTTTGTTGAATTTTTGTCATTTTTTTGTTGAATTTTTGTAAATTTTTTGTAAATTTTTAGTACATTTTTAGTAAATTTTTTGTAAAATTTTTGTCATTTTTTGTTGATTTTTTGTTGGATTTTTGTCATTTTTTTGTTAAATTTGTGTCATTTTTTTGTTAAATCTGTGTCATTTTTTTGTTGAGTTTTTGTTGGATTTTTGTCACATTTTGGTCACATTTTTGTTAAATTTTTGTTAAATTTTTGTCATTTTTTTGTTTAATTTTTGTCACTTTTTGTAATTTTTTTGTAAAATTTTTGTCGATTTTTTGTTACATTTTTGTCATTTTTTTGGTTGAATTTAGTCATTTTTTTGTTGAGTTTTTGTTGAATTTTTGTCACATTTTTGTCATTTTTTTGTTGAATTTTTGTCATTTTTTTGTTAAATTTTTGTTAAATTTTTTGTCATTTTTTTGTTGAATTTTTGTCACATTTTTGTCACATTTTTGTCACATTTTTGTTGC
>NC_136856.1:1815444-2022944 GCF_951799975.1 Gobius niger
GCTAACTATCATAGCCACTTTAGCATAGGGACCTCTGATGCTAACTAAACGGTGATTAGGAGCTATGTGCCATCCCACAAGCCACTGCACCAAACCCCCCCACCCCCTCGCCCCCACCCTCGAGTGATTCATGCGCAACCACTGTTGATTGACAGGAGCACATTTAATAATCAAAATAATAATAATTAAAAAGTAAGATTCTGCACAAGCCAAACTTTATAAAGTGATAAATCCATGTTGTCGTCCCACAGCTCAGTCACATGTCAGTGTTAAAGAGGAAACTCAGGAAACAGATTAAATGCTTTTGTTTTCATTTAGTAGAAACTTAAGCCACATGGATCAAACAGCTGTCGAAATAAAATAACACTAAAGGGAAATGTTTGGATCATTTGGATTTATTTTTCTCCTTAAAAGTCTTTGTTTGGACACTGTGTTGTTGTTGGACACTAGGGGGCGACGTGCACTTTTGTTTGGCCTGCACTCCACCAATAACTTTAAAGCAGAAGAAAAACAGCTGTTGGTGATGTCACTTCCTTTCCCCTGTTTATGGATGGACGGATTGTGCAAATTCTGTTGAAGCTCTAGTTCCCGAACTGCACAGATCTAACAGTCGACCCATCCATCCATCCATCCATTTTCTTCCGCTTTATCCGGGGCCGGGTCGCGGGGGCAGCAGTCTCAGCAGAGATGCCCAAACTTCCCGATCCACGCACACCTCCTCCAGCTGTTCTGGGGGGACCCCGAGGCGACACCAGGCCAGCTCGGAGACATAGTCCCACCACCGTGTCCTGGGTCTTCCACGAGGCCTTGTCCCACTAGGACATGCCTGGAACACCTCCCGCGGGAGGCGACCAGGAGGCATCCGGAACAGATGCCCGAGCCACCTCAGCTGGCTCCTTTCGACGTGGAGGAGCAGCGACTCTACTCCGAGCTCCTCCCGGGTAGCTGAGCTCCTCACCCGATCTCGGAGGGTGCGCCCAGCCACCCTGCGAAGGAAACTCATTTCGGCCGCTTGTATTCGCGATCTTGTCCTTTCGGTCATGACCCAAATCTCATGACCATAGGTGAGGGTGGGAACGTAGATCGATCGGTAAATCGAGAGCTTTGCCCTCCGACTCAGCTCCCTCTTCACCACGACAGACCGATACAGCGACCGCATCACTGCTGACGCCGCACCGATCCGTCTATCGATCTCACGCTCCATCCGTCCCTCACTCGTGAACAAGACCCCGAGATACTTGAACTCCTCCACTTGAGGCAAGGACTCCCCACCGACCTGAAGAGGGGAAGCCACCTTTTTCCGGTGGAGAACCATGGCCTCGGATTTGGAGGTGCTGATTCTCATCCCGGCCGCTACACACTCGGCTGCAAACCGCCCCAGAGCGTGCTGGAGGTCCTGGTTCGTTGAAGCCATCAGAACAACATCGTCCGCAAACAGCAGAGATGAGACTCTGAGGCTCCCAAACCGGACACCCTCCGGCCCCTGGCTGCGCCTAGAAATTCTGTCCATAAAAGTAATGAACAGAACCGGTGACAAAGGGCAGCCCTGGCGGAGACCAACACGCACCGGGAACAGGCCTGACTTACTGCCGGCAATGAACCAAGCTCCTGCTGCTCATACAGGGAACGGACAGCCCTTAACAGAGGGCCCCGGACCCCATACTCCCGGAGCACCCCCCACAGGGCACCACGAGGGACACGGTCGAACGCCTTCTCCAGGTCCACAAAACACATGTGGACTGGTTGGGCGAACTCCCATGAACCCTCAAGCACCCGACGGAGGGTATAGAGTTGGTCCAGTGTGCCACGACCAGGACGAAAACCGCATTGTTCCTCCTGGATCCGAGGTTCAACTATCGGCCGGATCCTCCTCTCCAGCACCCTGGAGTAGACCTTACCGGGGAGGCTAAGGAGGGTGATTCCTCTGTAATTGGAACACACCCTCCGATCCCCCTTCTTAAAGAGAGGGACCACCACCCCGGTCTGCCATTCCAGGGGCACTGTCCCCGACCGCCACGCGATGTTGCAGAGACGTGTCAGCCAAGACAGTCCTACAACATCCAGAGACTTAAGGTACTCAGGGTACTCAGTCGACCCATGAAAGGTTAAGGAGTTAGTTGTGAGTGTTAGTGCTTAGAGGATATGATTTGATGGTTCCGGATTGAGCCTTAGTGGCAGTGGGAAGGAGAAGGAAGGAGGAATTTGTTTGGGAAAAAGGGCCCTGGCTCCAGAGGGAAAGCTCTGGTTCATGAGGGGAAACAGGAGAACCTGCAAACTCCACAAAGAAAGCCTGAACTCTGATGATCTACCTGAGAGGCTGCATTGTTGCATCACTAAATCTATGAAGACATGATGACATAATTAATACTAAAACTGTTAAAAAATACTACACTAAAAGGCCATATGTGACCAATCATAGAACGTAGGGACACATGTTGGCCTCGTTCACAGATCAACGTGTCTCCAAACTTTCCAACGATGTCCCTCATGGAAACCTGATCATATTTGGACCAGTTTGTAAACACTTGCATTTAGGCTGTCAATGAGGGTTGAAGTGAGTAAACAGCTTTTAAAGAAAGTTCTCACCTCGCTCTGCAGCTGGGGGACAATAGAGCTCATTTACATCTCATTTACATAAGCCACACCCCCATCTTGCACAAATGAAGTTGGTTAAATAGTGAATATTCCTCCTCTCACATATGCAGAGTGCAGAATTTGCTGTATATCATAAACACACACACACACACACGGTCTCCGCGGGCGCCGTACGTGCATTCATTGCTACAACCACGACTGATTATCTTAACAGCAGGTTTCTGACATAAATATGCGTCAGATTTTCACAAAACAAGCAGCATTTTGCAGCCTGTGATCCAGTGTGTTTTCCACGTATGTGTGTCTGTGTGAGTTTGCGTTACGTCCTGGAGAGAGCGTGAGGGATGGACACGCCCGTCCCGTTTATTTTGGACAGAATTAAAGACTGCGGGGAAAAGAAAGCACTTCACGAACGCACCACATCACAAGAGAAAAGAAATAAGCCGAAAATGGCACAGAGGCTGACAGAGCAGGACAGGGCGGAGCTGCACAGTCAGGCCCGGGTGTAGAGGGAGGGAGGGGGCGGGGAGGACGGAGCCCCGCCCAGGGCTGAGTGTGAGGCGAGACGTCAGAGATCAACTCAAACACAAAATCCACCGGAGTAAAAAGATACTGAACTTACTGTTGAAGCTGTTTTTAAGGCTGAAGCTTTTGGCCACAGTGTGGTCCTGTCCTGGAGCAAAGCAGCGTCTCTGTCCCGCTGTCCCGCTGTCCCGCTGTCGCTGCTTTGCTCCAGGCTCTTCATGAGGAAGCGGCGCCGCGTAATCAGTGATGAATAAATCCACTTCAAACATGTTCACGGTTTCATCTGTGTCCATCCAACACGACCCGGGGTTTACCCAGTATGTAAATACACACAGACAAAGCCACGCCCCTTTTTACTGCACGCTCCCAAATCTCCCTAAACAAGACGCTTTTGAACTATTAACCTCTTGCCCCCCGCCTGAACCAAATGCATTCTGTCCTCTTTGGCTATTGTATAGGCCTGTGTAACACCTCATTTGAAAGCTAAGACCCACAAAACGGACCTTTTTCCTTGCGTTGTTGCAGTGTTGTGTCACCTTGTTTTTTTTTCTTTTTTGTTACATTTTTGTGGAATTTTTGTCATTTTTTTGTTGAATTTTTGTCATTTTTTTGTTGATTTTTTGTAAATTTGTAGTAAATTTTTAGTACATTTTTAGTAAAATTTTTGTTAAATTTGTGTCATTTTTTTGTTGGATTTTTGTCACATTTTGGTCACATTTTTGTTAAATTTTTGTTAAATTTTTGTTAATTTTTTGTTAATTTTTTGTTAAATTTTTGTTAAATTTTTGTCATTTTTTTGTTGGATTTTTGTCACATTTTGGTTGCGTTTACATCCTTGTTTTCTTCTCATTTTTTGTGGCTGTTTTGGTGCTTTTTTCCCCAAGAAACATTTTGATTAGGGTAAAGCCAAACTGGAGAAAATGGGATCCGTTCAGGTGGGAGTTAAGAGGTTAAATAAACCAACATGCAGCTTAAACATGGAGAGGCTTCTTCATGGCTGGCTTAGACTGAACGACTCTGCAAAAAAGCCAAAAGGGTTAGGGTTAAAACAAAAACTAGACCATCAGAGGAAACTGGAGCAGAATAAAACATGAGACTTAAAGTAGGATAATGAAGGCACTTCCTAAAAAGAGGAAACTTAAAGACACTTTCCCTCCGTTGTCCTAAAGATCCCTCCCCACTCCTCGCAGCATCTCTGGTGAGTCCGGCTTTTGGAACCTCCAGTGATTTGGTGCCGATGATTTGTTTGTCTCTTTCCAGCCTTGAGATGGCACTGCGAGGCCCATCGGAGGAGATCATCCCGGCAGCGGATAATGAGCCCAGTGGGTGCGACGGGAACACGATGAGAACAGCAGGACGTGATGATCAGATGCTCCGTCTCTCTCTCTCTCTCTGTGGGAGCGAGCGTGGACCGTGTTGGGGCGATCATGGGACCAAATTAATGCGGGACCTGCTGACCCCGAGGCAAACGAGGAGTCTGTCGGCGATCAGGCCTGTGCACACTTACATTTGTATCGTTCTGAACCAGGAAGAAGATCAGATGGCCCCAAATGTGACTGTAAAGATAATGAGGGGCCTTAAAGCAGCACTATAACGTGTTTACCTTAATAAATCCTCTCCGTCGTCCCTGTGGGGGTGATACAGGTGTTTATGGGATGATTGGAGGGTCTTTCATCTCCCCCTGGTGTCTCTGGACAGAAAACCATGTTTGCAACTTGACTGCCACCGGACCGGAGTCACCAATACACACTAATGGAATCCCGAAGAAGAAGCTAACAGGCTAGCGGGCAAAGCTAACTGCGGGCTAACGTCACGCTAACGTCCGCCTGAACCGAAAGGATCTTTTTCCTCACGTCATCAGATTTTTTTTCCATCATTTTTTTTGTTGGGTATTCAACTCATTTTTGTCAATTTTTTTCTTAATTTTTTAATCAATTTTTTGTAATTTTTTTGTAATTTTTTCGTCAATTTCTTGTGACATTTTTGCCACTTTTTCATATATTTTTCGTCACTTTTTTGTCAATGTTTTCTCACTTTTTTGTCACATTTCCATCATTGTTTTCGTCTCCGTTTTGTTGCTATTTTCACAGCTTTTTTCCAGAAGCTTTTGGACTGGGGTAAAGCCAAACTGGAGAAAATGTGCTCGGTTCAGGTGGGAGTTAAGGGGTTAAACAGTATTTACAGCCAAGTTTGAGTTAAAACAATTATTTCCATTGTATAATTGGATGCACAATATCCCTCTGACCCTTTGCCTTTCCTGTCAGTGTAGGATTTAATCTCCAAGACAATTAATAAGTGAAAAAATCGTAACTTGCTACTACGCCTGCAGTTGCGCTTTTGGCCTCTAGGGGCAAGAGTTACTTAGTACTGTTTTAAATAGTACTAAGGCCCGATCTCAATTCCCTTTTCTACCCCTCGCCCTCCCTTTCCCTACTGGAAACCGAGGGCTGAAAAGACCGCCCTAAGAAATGGGACTGGACACTGATGATTAAGGTTATGTGAGTTTGGAATGAAATCTTATTCATATATATATATATATATATATATATATATATATATATATATATATTTATCGATTAGAACACATTTATATGAAAGAAAATGTAAAAATAAGCCTCCACTTGTCTCCAGGGGCGGACTCAGACTGAAAAACGGTCCTGGACTCTGACCAGCCTGGCCCAAGCACAGAGACAAAGACATATTTTAACCTCTTACCTCCCGTCTTAACCGAGTGCCTTTTCTCGAGTTCAGCTTTACCCAAATCTTAAAAGCTTCTCAACTGGAAAGCAACGGTGTATCGCTTAATTTGAAAGCCAAGCCTACAAAAGTGATTGCTGCATTTTTGTCACATTTTATGTTGTTTTTTGTTGCTTTTTGGCGTGATTTTGTCACTTTTTTTTGACACTTCTTATTCCTTTTCCATCGCTTTTTTCATTGCTATGTCGTCACTTTTTTGTCACTTTTTTGTCACTTTTTTGTCACTTTTTTGTTGCTTTTCCGGCACATTTTTGTTGCTTTTCACCCTCGTTTGTGTCACTATTTCAATGCTTCTCTTTTAAGCTTTTAGATTTTTGTGTAAAGCTCGGTTAAGGTGGGGGGTAAGGAGAAAATTAAGAGGCCAGACCGGTGGCCCTGGAGCCAGTGGCCTGAGAGCCAGTGGCCCTTCTGTGCTCTTCCAGAATGGACATATGGCCAGTCCGCCCCTGCTTGTCTCTATAACATGTTTCTACTGAGCCAGTTCCTCAGTAACTTGTCACAGACGCTGTAACACCTAAACCACAGGACTCGCTTCAGTCCAAACCCACAGATTTTCATGTATTTCTGCTTCATCCAGCGCTACATTCTCCTTCAGAGACTCAACTCTTTAATCTTGTCATTTACAAGTTGATGGAACTTTTGTAAAATTACTTAATCTTAAAATGTGCGTTCCGTTAAGGAAGTTCCAATCGCGACTGCAACACAAATAAACTTCTTAAAACCAACCAAATGATCCGACTGTAGATGAAGATGAAACGGTAAAACTCACCACAGAGTCAGAGAGCTGTGGAGTGAAGATAGAAGTCCCAAAAAGGCCAAACATTGTAAATCCTTTCAATGGAAACTAGAAGATTTCCAAACTGCACTGACGACGAGGGGCAAGACGGAGTCACCTGACAACTCCCAGCATGCACTTCTTTGCAAACATTTGTCTAAAATGTATAAAAATGGAGGTCTGAGGTTCTGTGGGTCCTGGAGGGAGTTACAATAAACTATTTCCTCTTATATTCACACTGTGAGGGGCATGAGTGTTATGTCCCAGAGGCCCATCGCTCATTATACCAGATTATCTGTGAACCATGACTCAATAAAGCGCCACCAGAGGGCGTCACATCCCTCTAGTGGAGGAGTTGTGTAACTGCATCTATGTAACGATAGATTCTGATGGCTTTTCCCGCTAATTGTGGGCCGGTGAAAATTATTACGGGCCATTATCTCGAAAACTCCCGAATCTCCCGATGTCCAGTCCAGCCCTTGCTCCCACCCCTTCGTCTGTAGTGCATCAGAAAAACCTTCTCCCTCACCCCTCCCCCTCGCCATAGGATTGGGACACCCCTTCGGAAGGGCTAGGCGGAGGGCTAAGGGGGAGTATTGAGATAGAGAAGTATTTATTCTGCGCTTTTCGTACACAAGGCAACTCAATGTGCTTGTATACCTATCAGCAAACAATCATACAGGGTCAGTCAGTCATTTTTAGACTGACGTGAAAACTAAGATCAGGAGGAAACCAGCTCAAATCCTCCACTTCACCCTCTGTGTGAAACATCAATTCGTTTACCTCACCTTAAAGTATTAAGTAATAACTTCATCTTTATCTCAGCTTTATTGATCTAAACTGCCTGTAGATTCACTTCCTGATTTTGTCCCCATCAGCCCCTTCCTCCCGCTCGCCTGGCTCCCCTTCGCTGTGCAGCTGTTTCAACAAAGAGAACAGAATAAAAACAGTCAGTGTGAGAGTTGATTTGAGCTTCAGAGGTCGAGGAGTGAGGGAAGTATTTACTGGATATTTAGGACCTAAAGTAGAATCTGGTGCTGAAAACGACCTCTGGGGAAGATTCAATGATTAGAGAAAACAGACCAGGCCAAAACGAAAATGTATGAGCAGAGTTTGGGATTCGTTTCTGTTCAGTCAGATCGATTTACTCTCGCTCCGATTTACAAACTGCTGACAGTCGTTTTTGTGCGTCCTTTCATCAGCCAAACAAAGCCCAGGCCGAGTGTAAAACATGCATAAGGGAAACATCAGGGCTGCAGCAAAACTCTCAGTCTGTCTCAGAACTTAAAAGCATCTGAAATCTGTATGATGAAACTGACAGTAAGAGAAAATATTCATAAAGGGACTTTTTAAATATTTACGACTGAGAGGTTTACTTGAGCTCACGCGGGGGGCGACGTGTTGACGACTCTTTCAAAACACAGAAGAAATGATTAAAATGTAGCGTTTCAAAGAGCACCATGTGTCACACTGACTTCACTGAACTCCTCACCCCGGCTCCTTCTGGGACTGACAGCACAGAAATGTTTTCATACATCAGGGCACTTGTTGCTCCAGATGTGTCGGTCATCTTGCATGTGCACAGCTGTAACGTGCCTGGTCAGCGGCGCACCTGACCACTGTCCGGGTGATGCAGACACAAAGCCAGGCCTGGTCTATGGTCCTCTACGCAGCGGCAGCAGCAAGACGACAACCCTGTGGTTTTACTCGTAGTTTAAGCAAACCTGAATATGTACGAGCTGCTCCTTATGATGGCCAAACATCCACATCACTGACCCACTGTTTTTCAGCCACTTCGAAAAGCTTTTCTTCATTCCTGCCCTGTCTTTCTCCTCAATCTTCCAGTTTCTGTCTTGTGCCCCCGAGGGCTTTTTTCTGCCTCTCCATCTCCAGGTCCTTGTCAGCAGATGGCACCACGAGTGAATCCGGATTTTTCTGTTGTTGCTGCGATGGCGCAATGTGGTGCTGTCACAGCTATGGGGCGCCGCTGTCCAGTGCTATGAGGAAGTGGCCAAGATGGTTTGTGGCGCCGACTATGTTTAAATATTTTTTTCTGTCTATCATTGGCGCCCCGTCCTTTCAAGCAGCACTGAGCGCTGCTCTCCTACGGCCTCACATTCTTGTTCTCGTTTACATCATTATCGGCTTTATGAGCTCTCAAAACTTTGTTTATCCCAGCGTGAATTAAACACTGTCCTCGTCCGGTGTCCCGAGAGAAATCAGAATCCATTTTCCATTTTCCTCCGCTTTATCCGGGGCCGGGTCGCGGAGGCTGAGCAGAGATGCCCAGACTTCCTGATCCACAAACATCTCCTCCAGCTGCTCTGACCCTGAGGCCACACCTCCTCCAGCTGTTCTGACCCTGAGGCCACACCTCCTCCAGCTGCTCTGACCCCGAGGCCACACCTCCTCCAGCTGCTCTGACCCTGAGGCCA
This sequence comes from Gobius niger, assembly GCF_951799975.1. NCBI lineage: Eukaryota > Metazoa > Chordata > Actinopteri > Gobiiformes > Gobiidae > Gobius > Gobius niger. Next base: position 1,824,532 of record NC_136856.1, read on the forward strand.
CACCTCCTCCAGCTGCTCTGACCCTGAGGCCACACCTCCTCCAGCTGCTCTGACCCCGAGGCCACACCTCCTCCAGCTGTTCTGACCCTGAGGCCACACCTCCTCCAGCTGCTCTGACCCTGAGGCCACACCTCCTCCAGCTGTTCTGACCCTGAGGCCACACCTCCTCCAGCTGCTCTGACCCTGAGGCCACACCTCCTCCAGCTGCTCTGACCCTGAGGCCACACCTCCTCCAGCTGTTCTGACCCTGAGGCCACACGAGGCCAGAGACATAGTCCCTCCAGCGTGTCCTGGGTCTTCCAAGTGGCCTCGTCCCAATGTCTGGAACACCTCCCGAGGGAGGGACCAGGAGCCTATAGCCACCTCAGCTGCTCCTTTCGACGTGAAGGAGCAGCGACTCCACTCCGAGCTCCTCCCGGGTAACTGAGCTCCTCACCCCCAACCGCCCTGCGAAGGAAACTCATTTCGGTCGCTTGTATCTGCGATCTCGTCCTTACAGATCACATGACCACAGGTGAGGTGAACGCAGATGGACTCAGCTCCCTCTTCACCACGACAGACCGATACAGCGACCGCATCACTGCTGACGCCGCACCGATCCGTCTGTCCATCTCACGCTCCATCCGTCCCTCACTGAGAACAAGACCTGAGATACTTGAACTCCTCCGCTTGAGGCGAGCACTCCCCACCGACCTGAAGAGGGGAAGCACCTTTTCCTGAAGGAAAACCAAATCCCAAATATTTATCTCCTAAAGAGCCATAAATCTGCCCCGGGGTTTTAAGCTGGATATTCTGTTAAGTAAGTCTTCTGTATTGACCCAGATCTTCCATTAGCTCCTGCAGAGTGTGGTGCTGATGAACTGCACGTGAGCACAGATGATGGAGCCTCCGTGCAGCTCGTCCTCTGCTCAGCGAAGTGTTGTTTTGATGAACACGGAGCAGCCGGAGCGGAGGTGACATGATGTTGTTTTCACACGCCGCTGTCAAAGCCTTCATATCACACACACCTCTGACCTTTGAGGCGCGGCCGCAGTAAATGCAGTCATCTCTGAGCTGTCACCAGCCACACGCAACTCACTCACAACACGGCGAGCAGCAGAGCGGAAACCATGTCAGCGGAAACCGACACATGAGAGCAGAAGTACGAGGGGTTTGCTTCATGAAAATCTGCATCCTCTCTGATCACTGTCAAAGCTGGACTGGAGAAAGGTTAAGGTTAAGAAGAACGGTGGGCCACGGGATCTTACTACAGAGGTTAGAAAACTGGTCCTGCTCTAAACTGGTTCAAGTCCTATCAAGTGGACAGGATGGAAAACATTCCTATGACCTGTGGGGTTCCTCAGGGGTCAATACTGGGACCCTTCTTATCTATCTATGCTTCCATTGGGTCAGCTATGTGTCCGACCACAACTATGCAGATGATACTCAGGTCGATGTGTCACTGACGGCAGGTGAACATGAACCTGTAGATACTCTCTATCACTTTAACTTCCTCCAGCTAAACTCAGACAAAAGTGACATCATGGTTCTTTCCCACAGACACAAGATAAAGTGTCATTAGTCACCTCGAGTCGCTCTGACTCTACTGAAATCTGGGAGTAATTAGATCAGAGGAAAAGCGTCTAAACCAGACTTCGATACTAATCTGTTTGTCTCCAGTCGGTGACCACTGTAGGGGGACCACATGGGGTACGTGTGGACTTAACAGGGGGTACCTACCTCTTAACTCCCACCTGAACGGATCCCATTTTCTCCAGTTTGGCTTTACCCTAATCAACAAGCTTCTTGGGAAAAAAAACAAAAACAAAACAGCCACACAAAATTAGAAGAAAACAAGCATGTAAACGCAACAAAAAGTGACAAAAATTCAACAAAAATGTGACAAAAATTCACCAAAAAGTGACAAAAAATCAACAAAAATGTGACAAAAATTCAACAAAAATGTGACAAAAATTCAACAAAAAAATGACAAAAATTCAACCAAAATGTGACAAAAGTTCAACACATTTTTTTTTACAAAAATTCAACAAAAATGTGACAAAAACTCAACCAAAAAGTGACAAAAATGTGACAAAAACTCAACAAAAAAGTGACAAAAAAACAACAAAAATTTGACAAATTCAAAAAAAAGTGACAAAAATGTGACAAAAAAAAAAAAAAAAAAATGTGACCAAAAAAAGGAGAAAGATCAGTTTTGTGGGTCTTAGCTTTCAAATGAGGTGTTACACAGGCCTTTATAAATGGCCAAAGAGGACAGAATGCATTTGGTTCAGGCGGGTGGTAAGAGGTTCAAAGTAAGTAAGTAAGTAAACTTTTGTGTTTTTGCTTTATTTTTTTCACACTACACCAATAAATACCTATAAATCTGTGTTTAGGGGATGGTTTTCTGAATAATTGGCTTCATCTTAGAGTTAAGCTAGAGCTACCTTCAGCTTTTTGTTTTTTTTATTTATGTAATAGGGACAGTGCAGACTAATGAACATCTGTAACTACAGTGTAAACATGACAGATTAAACATGCTAATGTCCACCTGCAGTCCTTAGGCAGCTGACACAGGAACAATGAAACATTTAGTTTGTGTACAATTACAATTACAAGAGGCCGGATTAAAAGTGGTTCCACAGTTGAGTCTTTCATCCATTGTTTAAGATGCAGTTTGAAAGTGACCAGTGCTGGACATCCTGTTCCAGTAGTGTGTCCCCTTTACAGACCACACAGTTTGACTGAATGTGGTACCTCTGTGTGGTACCTCGCAGTCTCCTCGAGCTGAGGCCCGGTGCCCATCCCACTCATAGTCTAAACCAGGGGGAGGCAAGTTTTCTTAACGTAGGGACAATTTTTTTCATTGTAAAAACACCCGAGGGCCGAAGCCGCCGATTTTAGACCAAAGTAAAGCAAAACACTGGAAAAAATACCATCTTAAAGGAGAGAAATGACTTAAAATTGCTTGAATGAAGGTTCTTTGTGTTGAATTTGAGTCTGTTTGGACAAAGATACAAATGCTGATGCCAATGGAACAAACATAAAACCCACTTTGAAATCAGACAAATGAACTTTACCTTTAAACAGATTTGTTTTTCACTTGAATTTATACAATACAATCTGGGTTAAGAGAATAATGTTAGTTATATAGTTCCATTAGTGAAAAGATGTTTGATTTAAGACCAGACCAAATCTACTCAAACTGTAGATTGAATTTCTTAATTCAAGTAGGTTTCTGTCACTTCTTCCTTAAAATAATAATTATTTTTCCAGTGCACTTTCTACAAATGCCAGAGTTGTCTATAATATATGACCTAGTTGGGTGTATTGACAGTATTTCTCCCATTTAACCCTAAAAATGTTGACGTACTTTCTGATTTGTGTCATAATGTTTCTCAAAATCATCTTGAGGGCCAAAGGTTCTGTGCTGGATGTGGCGCCTTCACAAACAGCGAGCTAACTTTGTACCGCAGAAACAAACGCGCTTTAGCATCAAGACAGTTTACAAAGACATATCTGCTCGACCTGCTCTGATGCAGCTGAAATCCTCATAAATGTCTGTTCGTTTAATAATCTAGTATCTACAGGAGCCGTCAGGTGTTTCCTCCTCATGATCACAAATATGCACCGGGAGGCTGTGAGGCGTTCAAGAAAGGTTTTGTAAACCTATGTCACGGTTGTGGTGGAGTGAAGAAAATAAAACCCAAAATGCAGGACTGCAACAAAACTGGTGAAGTTTAATAGACGATGAAAACCAAAATAACTAAAACCGGGGCTGACGTAGACAATGAAGTGTCTACCTAATGACAGTATTATGTTCTAAATGCAAAAAAACAACAGACTTACAGGAAAGTTGCAGTTTAGGAAATAAATATAAGTCTCAAAATGTTTGAATTCAAAAAGACATTACTGAGGACAGCTTTAAGGGGTTCTTTGAGTAGAAATGAAAGATTTAAGGGGTATGTGAGCAAAAAGAGTTTGGAACTAATAATCACGATCATTTTAGTAATAATTGAAATCACGATTATTCAAACGATTATTTGTTGCCTTAAAAAAATCTTTATTTTATTTATTTATTTTTATTATTGTTTAAAAAAACAACTATGGACTACATTTTCTTTGGACAATAAGAGCTTTTTTTTATATGCTCACATTTCTAAACTAATCCTATAGCATAGGTGTCAAACTCTGGCCCGCGGGCCAAATTTATATATTGTATAGTAATAAGTGTTGCTTGTTCCATATTCAATGTTAAAGCAAATCTTGTTTGGGTCCATATTAAAAGGTTAATTTGTTCAATGGTGGCCCGCGACTTTGTTCAAGTTTTACATTTTGGCCCACTGTGTATTTGAGTTTGACACCCCTGTCCTATAGGGACACAGTCTGCCCCCTGCTGGCCAGCCCTCACACCTGTCCAACAGAGCCGCGCGGCCTGATGACATCATCACACAGCGCTAATGTTTTTATGACAAACCAAAGCCTGAGCCTTTAGCTCGTGAAATGTGAAGGGAACAGAAACAATCATCTCAGTGGATGAAGTAATAAGAGTTTGTTTGAGCTCCGCTGATCTGCTCCTGAAGAAGAGTTTTAGACTTTTCTACTAAACAAAACCAGGGCCTGAGCAAAGGATGTGGAGGCTTCTGAACAGCTGTTCTCCTTCAGCACAAGGTGAGCTCTAAACAGTGGCGTTATCTCAACACAATATTAGTGCGATATTATTTACAGTTCTGTCAGGCTGCGCTGGTGTTTCAGCTGATCAGACGCCTCACACAAACCGCGCAGGACCGACGAGCGGGAGGGCATCCTTAATAATCGTTTGTTCTCGATTATGCTATTTTTGTGATCGTCTAGTGCAATTAATCGAAATCGTAATTGAATTTCGATTAATTGCACAGCCCTACTTTGAGCGTCAGTAGCAGTGCCCTTTTCTTCCCTAAAAGAGAATCTGAATTTCCGTGGGACTTTCTTCTTCATGAGTTGTTTCTTTTCTCCATATTTTCCATAAGGTGGAGGACTTGAACACTTGAACACTTGAACACTTGAACAATTGAACTCTTGAACACTTGAACACTTGAACACTTGAACTCTTGAACACTTGAACACTTGAACACTTGAACACTTGAACACTTGAACTCTTGAACACTTGAACACTTGAACTCTTGAACACTTGAACTCTTGAACTCTTGAACTCTTGAACACTTGAACACTTGAACACTTGAACTCTTGAACACTTGAACTCTTGAACACTTGAACACTTGAACTCTTGAACACTTGAACACTTGAACACTTGAACTCTTGAACACTTGAACACTTGAACACTTGGACTCTTGGACACTTGGACTCTTGGACACTTGAACTCTTGAACACTTGAACTCTTGAACTCTTGAACTCTTGAACTCTTGAACACTTGAACTCTTGAACTCTTGAACTCTTGAACACTTGAACTATTGAACACTTGAACACTTGAACTCTTGAACACTTGAACACTTGGACTCTTGGACACTTGAACTCTTGAGCACTAGAGCACTTGAGCACTTGAGCTCTTGAACTCTTGAACTCTTGAACTCTTGAACACTTGAACACTTGAACTCTTGAACTCTTGAACTCTTGAACTCTTGAACACTTGAACTCTTGAACACTTGAACACTTGAACTCTTGAACACTTGAACACTTGAACTCTTGAACTCTTGAACTCTTGAACTCTTGAACACTTGAACACTTGAACTCTTGAACACTTGAACTGTTGAACTCTTGAACACTTGAACACTTGAACTCTTGAACTCTTGAACACTTGAACTGTTAAACTCTTGAACACTTGAACACTTGAACTGTTGAACTCTTGAACTCTTGAACTCTTGAACACTTGAACTCTTGAACACTTGAACACTTGAACTCTTGAACACTTGAACACTTGAACACTTGAACTCTTGAACTCTTGGACACTTGAACTCTTGAACACTTGAACACTTGAACTGTTGAACTCTTGAACTCTTGAACTCTTGAACACTTGAACTCTTGAACTCTTGAACTCTTGAACTCTTGAACTCTTGAACACTTGAACTGTTGAACTCTTGAACTCTTGAACTCTTGAACTCTTGAACTCTTGAACTCTTGAACTCTTGAACTCTTGAACTCTTGAACACTTGAACACTTGAACACTTGAACACTTGAACACTTGAACACTTGGACTCTTGGACACTTGGACACTTGGACACTTGGACACTTGGACACTTGAACACTTGAACACTTGAACACTTGAACACTTGAACACTTGAACTCTTGAACACTTGAACTCTTGAACTCTTGAACACTTGAACACTTGAACACTTGAACACTTGAACTCTTGAACTCTTGAACTCTTGAACACTTGAACTCTTGAACTCTTGAACACTTGAACACTTGAACACTTGAACACTTGAACTCTTGAACACTTGAACTCTTGAACTCTTGAACACTTGAACTCTTGAACTCTTGAACTCTTGAACTCTTGAACACTTGAACTCTTGAACACTTGAACACTTGAACTCTTGAACACTTGAACTCTTGAACACTTGAACACTTGAACTCTTGAACACTTGAACACTTGAACTCTTGAACACTTGAACACTTGAACTCTTGAACACTTGAACTCTTGAAAACTTGAACACTTGAACTCTTGAACTCTTGAACACTTGAACTCTTGAACACTTGAACACTTGAACTCTTGAACACTTGAACACTTGAACTCTTGAACACTTGAACTCTTGAAAACTTGAACACTTGAACTCTTGAACTCTTGAACACTTGAACTCTTGAACACTTGAACACTTGAACTCTTGAACACTTGAACACTTGAACTCTTGAACTCTTGAACACTTGAACTCTTGAACTCTTGAACACTTGAACTCTTGAACTCTTGAACTCTTGAACACTTGAACACTTGAACACTTGAACTCTTGAACACTTGAACTCTTGAACACTTGAACACTTGAACTCTTGAACACTTGAACACTTGAACTCTTGAACTCTTGAACACTTGAACTCTTGAAAACTTGAACACTTGAACTCTTGAACACTTGAACACTTGAACTCTTGAACTCTTGAACTCTTGAACACTTGAACTCTTGGACACTTGAACTCTTGAACTCTTGAACTCTTGAACACTTGAACTCTTGAACTCTTGAACTCTTGAACACTTGAACTCTTGAACTCTTGAACACTTGAACTCTTGAACTCTTGAACACTTGAACACTTGAACTCTTGAACACTTGAACACTTGAACTCTTGAACTCTTGAACTCTTGAACACTTGAACTCTTGAAAACTTGAACACTTGAACTCTTGAACACTTGAACACTTGAACTCTTGAACTCTTGAACACTTGAACTCTTGAACTCTTGAACACTTGAACTCTTGAACTCTTGAACACTTGAACTCTTGAACACTTGAACACTTGAACTCTTGAACTCTTGAACTCTTGAACACTTGAACTCTTGGACACTTGAACTCTTGAACACTTGAACACTTGAACTCTTGAACACTTGAACTCTTGAACTCTTGAACACTTGAACTCTTGAACTCTTGAACACTTGAACACTTGAACTTTTGAACACTTGAACTCTTGAACACTTGAACTCTTGAACACTTGAACTCTTGAACACTTGAACACTTGAACACTTGAACTCTTGAACTCTTGAACTCTTGAACTCTTGAACACTTGAACACTTGAACACTTGAACACTTGAACTCATGAACACTTGAACACTTGAACTCTTGAACACTTGAACTCTTGAACTCTTGAACACTTGAACACTTGAACACTTGAACACTTGAACTTTTGAACACTTGAACTTTTGAACACTTGAACTCTTGAACACTTGAACACTTGAACTCTTGAACACTTGAACACTTGAACACTTGAACTCTTGGACTCTTGAACTCTTGAACACTTGGACTCTTGAACACTTGAACTCTTGAACACTTGAACACTTGAACACTTGAACTCTTGAACTCTTGAACACTTGAACTCTTGAACTCTTGAACTCTTGAACACTTGAACACTTGAACTCTTGAACACTTGAACTCTTGAACTTTTGAACACTTGAACTCTTGAACACTTGAACACTTGAACTCTTGAACTCTTGAACACTTGAACTCTTGAACACTTGAACACTTGAACTCTTGAACACTTGAACACTTGAACACTTGAACTCTTGAACTCTTGAACTCTTGAACTCTTGAACACTTGAACTCTTGAACACTTGAACTCTTGAACACTTGAACTCTTGAACACTTGAACACTTGAACTCTTGAACACTTGAACACTTGAACTCTTGAAAACTTGAAAACTTGAACACTTGAACTTTTGAACACTTGAACTCTTGAACACTTGAACACTTGAACTCTTGAACACTTGAACACTTGAACACTTGAACTCTTGAACTCTTGAACTCTTGAACTCTTGAACACTTGAACACTTGAACACTTGAACTCTTGAACACTTGAACTCTTGAACACTTGAACTCTTGAACTCTTGAACTCTTGAACACTTGAACTCTTGAACACTTGAACACTTGAACTCTTGAACACTTGAACACTTGAACTCTTGAACACTTGAACTCTTGAACACTTGAACTCTTGAAAACTTGAACACTTGAACTCTTGAACTCTTGAACACTTGAACTCTTGAACACTTGAACACTTGAACTCTTGAACTCTTGAACACTTGAACTCTTGGACACTTGAACTCTTGAACACTTGAACACTTGAACTCTTGAACACTTGAACTCTTGAACTCTTGAACACTTGAACTCTTGAACTCTTGAACACTTGAACACTTGAACACTTGAACTTTTGAACACTTGAACTCTTGAACACTTGAACTCTTGAACACTTGAACTCTTGAACACTTGAACACTTGAACTCTTGAACTCTTGAACACTTGAACACTTGAACACTTGAACACTTGAACTCTTGAACACTTGAACTCTTGAACACTTGAACTCTTGAAAACTTGAACACTTGAACTCTTGAACTCTTGAACACTTGAACTCTTGAACACTTGAACACTTGAACTCTTGAACTCTTGAACACTTGAACTCTTGGACACTTGAACTCTTGAACACTTGAACACTTGAACTCTTGAACACTTGAACTCTTGAACTCTTGAACACTTGAACTCTTGAACTCTTGAACACTTGAACACTTGAACACTTGAACTTTTGAACACTTGAACTCTTGAACACTTGAACTCTTGAACACTTGAACTCTTGAACACTTGAACACTTGAACTCTTGAACTCTTGAACTCTTGAACACTTGAACACTTGAACACTTGAACACTTGAACTCTTGAACACTTGAACACTTGAACTCTTGAACACTTGAACTCTTGAACTCTTGAACACTTGAACACTTGAACACTTGAACACTTGAACTTTTGAACACTTGAACTTTTGAACACTTGAACTCTTGAACACTTGAACACTTGAACTCTTGAACACTTGAACACTTGAACACTTGAACTCTTGAACTCTTGAACTCTTGAACACTTGAACTCTTGAACACTTGAACTCTTGAACACTTGAACACTTGAACTCTTGAACTCTTGAACACTTGAACTCTTGAACTCTTGAACTCTTGAACACTTGAACACTTGAACTCTTGAACACTTGAACTCTTGAACTTTTGAACACTTGAACTCTTGAACACTTGAACACTTGAACTCTTGAACACTTGAACTCTTGAACACTTGAACACTTGAACTCTTGAACACTTGAACACTTGAACACTTGAACTCTTGAACTCTTGAACTCTTGAACACTTGAACTCTTGAACACTTGAACTCTTGAACACTTGAACTCTTGAACACTTGAACACTTGAACACTTGAACACTTGAACACTTGAACTCTTGAACACTTGAACACTTGAACTCTTGAACTCTTGAACACTTGAACACTTGAACTCTTGAACTCTTGAACTCTTGAACACTTGAACACTTGAACTTTTGAACTCTTGAACTCTTGAACTCTTGAACACTTGAACACTTGAACACTTGAACTCTTGAACACTTGAACTTTTGAACACTTGAACTCTTGAACACTTGAACTCTTGAACACTTGAACACTTGAACTCTTGAACTCTTGAACACTTGAACTCTTGAACTCTTGAACACTTGAACACTTGAACTCTTGAACTCTTGAACTCTTGAACACTTGAACACTTGAACTTTTGAACTCTTGAACTCTTGAACACTTGAACACTTGAACTCTTGAACACTTGAACACTTGAACACTTGAACTCTTGAACTCTTGAACTCTTGAACTCTTGAACACTTGAACACTTGAACTCTTGAACACTTGAACCCTTGAACTCTTGAACTCTTGAACACTTGAACACTTGAACACGAACACTTGAACTCTTGAACTCTTGAACACTTGAACACTTGAACTCTTGAACTCTTGAACTCTTGAACTCTTGAACACTTGAACTCTTGAACTCTTGAACTCTTGAACACTTGAACACTTGAACTCTTGAACTCTTGAACTCTTGAACTCTTGAACTCTTGAACACTTGAACACTTGAACTCTTGAACACTTGAACTCTTGAACTCTTGAACACTTGAACTCTTGAACTCTTGAACTCTTGAACACTTGAACACTTGAACACTTGAACACTTGGACTCTTGGACACTTGGACACTTGGACACTTGGACACTTGAACACTTGAACACTTGAACACTTGAACACTTGAACACTTGAACTCTTGAACACTTGAACACTTGAACTCTTGAACTCTTGAACACTTGAACTCTTGAACTCTTGAACTCTTGAACACTTGAACACTTGAACTCTTGAACTCTTGAACACTTGAACTCTTGAACTCTTGAACTTTTGAACACTTGAACTCTTGAACACTTGAACACTTGAACTCTTGAACACTTGAACTCTTGAACACTTGAACACTTGAACTCTTGAACACTTGAACACTTGAACACTTGAACTCTTGAACTCTTGAACTCTTGAACACTTGAACTCTTGAACACTTGAACTCTTGAACACTTGAACTCTTGAACACTTGAACACTTGAACACTTGAACTCTTGAACACTTGAACACTTGAACTCTTGAACTCTTGAACACTTGAACTCTTGAACTCTTGAACACTTGAACACTTGAACTCTTGAACTCTTGAACTCTTGAACACTTGAACACTTGAACTTTTGAACACTTGAACTCTTGAACACTTGAACACTTGAACTCTTGAACACTTGAACACTTGAACACTTGAACTCTTGAACTCTTGAACTCTTGAACTCTTGAACACTTGAACACTTGAACTCTTGAACACTTGAACTCTTGAACACTTGAACTCTTGAACTCTTGAACACTTGAACACTTGAACACGAACACTTGAACTCTTGAACTCTTGAACACTTGAACACTTGAACTCTTGAACTCTTGAACTCTTGAACTCTTGAACTCTTGAACACTTGAACTCTTGAACTCTTGAACTCTTGAACACTTGAACACTTGAACTCTTGAACTCTTGAACTCTTGAACTCTTGAACTCTTGAACACTTGAACACTTGAACTCTTGAACACTTGAACTCTTGAACTCTTGAACACTTGAACTCTTGAACTCTTGAACACTTGAACTCTTGAACACTTGAACTCTTGAACACTTGAACACTTGAACACTTGAACTCTTGAACACTTGAACACTTGAACTCTTGAACTCTTGAACTCTTGAACTCTTGAACTCTTGAACACTTCCCTCTTTACTTCTTTGCCGTTGCCGTGACTTCAACACTGAACTAAACTCCATTGTCTCCTGTAACATGTGACTCATCCACCGCTGGTCCCTGTGAACTTCCATGAACAAAGGCGATCGATGCGCCCGCTCGATACTTCCCTGCTCCGCCGCCATTTTGTGCCCGTGTCCCCCCTGGTTCCCATTGTTTAACCGATCCAAAAGCGTCTCGGCGTCACGTACCCGTGTGCCGGCGCTCCTCTCCGCCCGCCGGGAATACTTGGGCCCGGTAATTGAACCGTGTTGTGAAGTCGTGGACGCCGGAGAGCGGAGCTGAGGAGGCGTCTGAATATGGGACGGCTCTGCAGATCCCGGGAGAGAAGAAGACAGGACAGGGAAGTGGTATTGATCGGTTTGATAAAGAGACCCACGAGGCTGGACCCAAAGAGAACGAAGAATGTGGGGAACGTGTTTGCAAATGTAGCACGAGTGGTAGTGGCGATTTATAAACAAATATCTCCGCCAAAATAAACTACTGTTAACATAAATATTGACAACGCCACCGGAGAGAAGGCTCCGGACCTTAAGGCACGCAGGTTCGTTTATGATAGACACAGGCAGAGTCCAAGCTTAGCAAAAATACATGTTCTTATTTACTATATATTTTTTCTGAATAAGTTACTTTGTTTCTCTTTCGTTGATGAAACGTTCGGTTGATCCACAGGTTTACATTTGCACAGACATTTCATACACTACCACAACCTGGCAGTATTAAAAACAAAGCAAAGTCTGTGAGTGGAGCAGATTGAAAGCAGGTTAAAAGACAAGGCAACAACATGGACAGCGCCGTCATCGCACCAGCGCGGCCAGATCACCTGTAAATAATTAAAACTGTTAACATCTAGCCTTACTGGTAGAATAGTGGAACTCTGCCCCAAACGTACCATCTAACGCAGGGCACAACACACGGGTGTGGGGCCATGACAGCAGACGCACACCATCCCTGCCCATGGAGCATCTGGGGCTACATCGTGGAACCGTTACCACGCGGAGCTAAACCACAAAAGCTCCAGTTAGGGCCAGTAAAGTTGCAATTGTGGTTTTCTGGCCTGAGACACCAGGGGGCGATGAAAGACCCCTCGATCATCCCATTAACACTTGTATCACCACCAGAGGGACGACGGGAAGGATTTATTAACCCCTTAACTCCCGCCTGAACCGAGCACATTTTATCCAGTTTGGCTTTACCCCAATCCAAAAGCTTCTGGGAGACGAAAAATTGATGAAAAAGTGCCAAAAATGTCACAAGAAATTTACAAAAAATTGAAGATGACAAAAATGTGATAAAAATGTAACAAAAAAATGACAAAAATTTGATTAAAAATTGACGAAAAAATGGACGAAAAAATTGACGAAAAATGACAAAAAAGTTACAAAAATGAGTTGAATAACCAACAAAAAAATGATGGAAAAAAAATGTGATGACGTGAGGAAAAAGATCCTCTCGGTTCAGGTGGGAGTTAAGAGGTTAATAAGTCATTTTCTGCTTCAGTGGCTTTTTATCAGTTTATCAGTATTTCAGTTTTCTGGATTGTGTTATTTTGTTTTTTGTCATTTATTAGCCATCACCACTTTGGTTGCAGTCCTGCACTTTGGGTTTTAGTTTCCTCGTTCCACCATCACACCATGAAACTGGCATCCAGGGGTGGACTGGCCACTGGCTCGAGGGCCACCGGTCCCGCCTCAACCGAGCTTTACCCAAATCTAAAAGCAACAAAGAAAAGCATCAAAATAGCGAGAAAAAGAGGATGAAAACATGAGGAAAACACGGACAAAAAAAAACACAACAAAAAATGATAGAAAAAATAATTAAAAAAACAACAAAAATATGACAAAAATGTGGCGACGTGACGAAAAGTTTCCATCACTTTTGTAGGTCTTAGCTTTCAAATGAGGCGTTGCATTGTTGATCTCCAGTCGAGAAGCTTTTAGATTTGGGTGAAGCCCAGTATAAAAAAAAACATGAATCTAAAAGGAATTCTGTGGAGTATGGTGTGCCACAAGGTTCAATTTTGGGACCATTATTATTTATTATACCATGGTCTGGGTGAATACTGGATTCTGATTGGCTGGTGCATTATTTTTGGTATAACCGCACACGTAGTCCGGTAGTTAAATCACTGGGATATCACTCCGCTGTGGCGTCGCCATAGCAACGCATGAGCTGAATCGGATAAAGGCGTAATTAGTGACTGACAGGAACGTATGAGATGGATTTTGTGTTAATTTCAACGTTTTTGGCCAAAACAAAACGTTTAATAAATGTTTGTAGAGGAGAGTGAGCAGCTAGGTTAGCTACTGTTAATAACATATGAGCTTTACATTTCTATTGGAAACGGTTAAGGCTATTCATCATTTTCAGGCGTACATAAAATGATCCTGCATTGAAGCATATTTGTCTGGATTAGTAAAGTCAAACATAAAAGTTTCAGTTGGGGGGGCCCAGGTGTGAGCGACTCCACCGCAGCTGTTTCCATAAACAGTTGAGCTGGTTGAGCTAGCTAGCTTTAGCTTCAGGTTAAACCTTATAAAAGTTAAATAACTCCTGCCCACGAGTGCCGCATATCGGTGTTTCCTTCCATGGAAAAGTGTTTCCGGGTTAGTCCTGTTGTGTTGTGATTCTGTGCTGATGTTGTGTCGTTGAGCCTGACTGAGATCCTCGTAATAGCTGCGGAGAATGACTCGCTCTGAGACCAGCCTTCAGTGACCGGCTAATAACCCACACAAAATAGTCCCGTAGTCTGGCAGATTTAGTGACTTTAGTCAATGAAAAACACATTTATTATAAATGTTACGTTTGTGGATTAAACAACTCGGAGCCGCATTACACGGTTATAATGCAGGAGGAACTCCACTCCACTGTGTCGGGCATTATAACCGTCTAATGCGGCTCCTCGTTGTTTAATCCTTACTTATTTGTGCATATTTCTCATTTTCACATGATCGATCAGAGCTTTAGCTCGTAGCATTAGCTTTCTCTGGAGGGAATGCTCCGGGCATCATCAAGGCCCAAACACATTCCCAGAGCAGATCCAGTCACTGAAATATGTTTTAATCCTGGTGTTTAGGTAAAAGAAACACTGATGTGGGTCTTTGTAAAAGTCTCAGAGCTGCTGTAGCTCCGGTTCACAACACGATAAAGCTGATCCTCCATGACTTGTTTACAACTTTACATCTGCAGCATAGGGGAGCCATTCCATTGGTCCAACAACCCATTAGTCCAACGTCTCATTATTCCAACAATTTAGCCAAACACAACCACTGGCCCTAACCTGAAGGTCAGTGGACTGAACCTCATTTCATTTTTCAACCTCTACTCAATTATCCTGGGAATCCCCAGCTGCTGTGAGCGCTCGAATCTTTTCGAACTGCACAACAGTCTGGAGACCACGGCCGAAATGTTCGCATGGATTTGGGAACCAATCACAGAACAAGGAGGGACAGCAAGATGATGTCTCGCTATTCGACATCCGGAAGTTTGTAGTTTGTTTACAGATCCAACATGACAGCAGCGACTCCATCTTTAGATCAAGCTTCAGGCCGAGTTCTAAATAGTTTAGCTCGAAAGTTTACAGCGGGTACGTCAGACGTCATCAGACACGATGATACGATTGGCTATGGCCACGTGCAGACATGAGAGACATTCAGCACAATAAACGGCTCTGGACGATCGTAAACCACACCTCTCCTACCAGAGCATGAATTGCTGGTCCCCAGACTAAATATAACTTGTGATGTTTTGTCTGGCGATAGCCAGGCGACTGCTCAATGGGAAATATACGTAGTGATGAGACGTCGGACTAATGGGCCGACCCCCAGCATAGGATCTACGCCGCCGGTGGCCCTGCTCCAACGTCACTGTTGGGGAAGCTCCTGATTGAACAATTCCCAACTCCAGCATTGGCCGCTTCGGAGGCGCTGGATGTGAGTCAAAAGCTTACCACGAGTGAAAAGCTTCAAAACACACAGGAGGCGGGGAAAGCCCAGCGGGATCTCTCGACGCTCCCTGAGCTGCGTCCACCATGTGTTTCCAATGTAAACTTAACGCGTTTGGTGTGAACGCACCAAAAGTGTCTCATCAGCCTAAAGCTGCCCATGGGACGCACTTGGACGTTCCAACATCACAACGATCCAAAGCACAAGGCCACGTCCACCTCTCATCAGCGACAGCAGAATAAAGTGAGGGTTCTGGAGTGACCGTCTCAGTCTCCTGACCTCAAAATCATTTTAAAAAAGAATGGCCAGTTTTACCATCTGAGGAAATAAAGAGGCCCATCCACAACGACCACAAAAGAATCCCAGCTGTCACTGAAGTTAAAGAGGGAAATAAACCGTATTAAGAACTGGGGTTTGTCAACCTTAGATCAGGCTCACTTTGGCAGTTTCTTTTGTCATTATGATTTAAAAAGAATAAACTCAGTTGTTTGGCTTCACACAACCACTAACTCAAATCCACTAAAATCACAATTTCTACCAGGGTTTGTAAACCTTTGAGCACAACTGTATAAACTGGGCGTAAACCGTGTCTAAACCAGAAAACACCTCAGAACACACTTAAACAGCGATGTTTGTTTGAACTCACTGTGGCTTTATTGTTGCGTGACTCAAATGAATTGTTTCTGTGCGTGTTGTTTCTGCCGGTGCTGTGAACATGCAAATCCTTCACCATCGTCCATGTAAATCATCATAAATCCATCACCAGATCGAGACATGCAAAGCTCCAGGTCTCACTTCAGTGAAAACGTTAGAGCCTTTTCCAACCAGGCTCCAAAAGAACAGCAGAGGCAGCGGTGAACAGCAGAGCAGGTGAGTAACACAAGTCTTTAAAGTCTTTAAACTGAAATGAGGACGTCCTGCTGCTTTTATCTATAATATATCATTGTAAAGTCAAAGGCTGTTATGTAAAAACCTGATGAGACCAGAGGATTAAGAGTTCTGTGAGTTTTTCACAGTCAGGATCATGATCAGTTCTTCAATTGTAAACTTTACCAAACTGCTAAACGTTTTAGTTAAGGTGACCTGACATTTCAGTTTCTGGCAAATTTCAGTTTTGTATTTTAATCTCTTTGGTAAAACTGCATATTCTTCATTCAGCCATAGTAACGCTACCATAACTGTTTGTGGCTGTGCATCGAGTGGCACTGATTTCTGTCTTTCAAAACTTATTTGTGTTGTTTGGCTCTCAGTCAGGCAGGAGTTTGAAATAGTGATGGGATTTCTCTTTACTGGGATCCGTTCATTTCAAAGAGCCTTTAATAAGACTGGCCCTTTTTCATATAACTAATATAATATAATATAATGTCATTTTAATAAGGCCAGACGTGATCGATAAAAGACTCTTTTTTATTTCAATGGAACATGACGGCAAATATATTGCAGTGAAAAGTTTTGTAATGATGAAACTGATGTATTGTACATTAATGTATTTTATTTCTTGCTGCTTTTGTGCGGGGTTTGTAAACTCCATCCATCCATCCAGGGTTTACCCAAACCATTCGGTAACTGAGCTCCTCACTCGATCTCGAAGGGTGCGCCCAGCCACCCTGTAAAGGAAACTCATTTCGACCGCTTGTATTCGCGATCTTGTCCTTTCGGTCATTACCCAGATCTCATGACCATAGGTGAGGGCGGGAACGTAGATCGATCGGTGAATCGAGAGCTTTGCCCCGACTCAGCTCCCTCTTCACCACGACAGACCGATACAGCGACCGCATCACTGCTGACGCCGCACCGATCCGTCTGTCCATCTCACGCTCCATCCGTCCCTCACTGAGAACAAGACCCCGAGATACTTGAACTCCTCCACTTGAGGTAAGGACTCCCCACCGACCTGTAGAGGGGAAGGAGAACCATGGCCTCAGATTTGGAGATGCTGATCCTCATCCCGGCCGCTACACACTTGGCTGCAAACCGCCCCAGAGCAGCCGAAGGTCCTGGTTCGTTGAAGCCAACAGAACAACATCATCTGCAAACAGCAGAGATGAGACTCTGAGACTCCCAAACCGGACACCCTCCGGCCCCTGGCTGCGCCTAGAAATTCTGTCCATGAAGGTAATGAACAGAACCGGTGACAAAGGGCAGCCCTGAGGAGACCAACACGCACCGGGAACAGGTCTGACTTACTGCCGGCAATGCGAACCAAGCTCCTGCTGCTCATACAGGGAACGGACAGCCCTTAGCAGAGGGCCCCGGACCCCATACTCCCGGAGCACCCCCCACAGGGCACCACGAGGGCCCCGGACCCCATACTCCCGGAGCACCCCCCCACAGGGCACCACGAGGGACACGGTCGAACGCTTTCTCCAGATCCACAAAACACATGTGGACTGGTTGGGTGAACTCCTACGAACCCTCGAGCACCCGACGGAGGGTATAGAGCTGGTCCAGTGTGCCACGACCAGGACAAAAACCGCATTGTTCCTCCTGGATCCAAGGTTCAACTATTGGCCGGATCCTCCTCTCCAGCACCCTGGAGTAGACCTTAAACTCCTGGTGAGGTCTGGAGAAGATCTTTAACTCCACTATCCTTAAGGTTGGGGTTAGTTCTAGTTGGCCCACGTGTTTTTAATAATTATCTTGTGTGTCGGATTGTTATTTGTGTTAACGAGAACCAGAAATGCATTTGTTTGTTTATTTCTCTTAGTAAAAGTGCTGATGTTTAATTCTCTCTCTTGTAGGATGTTGATCTCAGGAAACGTCTCCGTCGACGGCTTCATGCTGCCCACCTACAGCTACAGCTACATCTCCATGGCCTATTGTGTCGTCTACATCTTACTTCTGCCCGTCTTTATCTCCGTCATCTGTGTGGGATTTCAGCAGTGCAGGAAACCACGCTCCCGTTCCTCCACCACGACCGACTCTGACGTCTTCACCTTCCACATGGCCGCCCTCGATGTGTTCGTAGTAGTTAGTGCCTGTGTCTTACTTTCGGCTCATTTCAGTGGACATACTGGTTTTCACGTGGGAGAAAGCCTGAGCTACATGACAACATTTGGCGAAACATTTTTTCATTTACTGGTTTGTCTGGAGCGCTATTTAGCCGTGGTTCACCCCATCACTTACCTGCACCTGAAACAGAAGGGCGTGGTCATGAGGAACGTGAGCATTGGTGTCGTTTGGTTCTTCAGCTGCAGTATGGTTTGGGCAGACTTCTTGATTCCTGTTGCTCTTGTGCATTTCCTTTTAATCATAGCACTGTTATCCCTTATGGCGATCTCCTTTTTCTGTGCTCGTGTTCTCTTTGTTCTGGTTCGTCCCGGACCCGGTAAAAGGGGCGGGGACAGGAGACGCGTTGACCAATCAAAACGTAGGGCTTTTAACACCATCGCGGTCATTACAGTGGCTTTGCTGTTGAAAGTTGGTGCTATGCTCGCTGCGTCCATCGCTATACCTCATGTCCTGACTCAAACTTATGCACTTCCGATCGTTGTGTCCGCCCAGTGGTTCAACATCCCCAGTAGCCTCGTGCTGCCGCTTCCATTCCTCTATCGGAGATTCAACAACGGAAAATGAATTAATAGCAACATTATGTTATTCATGGTTAGAGGTAGCATACAATAGCAGCTTCTTCTTGGAACTAGGGCTGCACGATTTTGAACCTAATTGGAATTTTTCTGACAGATCTGCACTGTCCTTCCTCTCCCCGATCTTTTACATCGACGATTAGCAGGTCCCACACAAACGAAGCGATAGCTCAAGATCTGGTGAATGACAGTGAGTAAAAGTTTGGATGTGACTGGAGCAGGTTAAAACATTACCTGAGATGTAACGACTGAACTGCAGGAAACCTCCGTGTTCATAACGGTGGATGTTTTTGTCTTGAGGCTCAAGATGTTTTGAACATGATGTTTGTGACGCGCTGCAGTGACTTCCATCGTCCTTCACGAAACCCAGAGCCGTCTCTGCATTTGTGCGAGACTCTGTCGTGAATGTAAAAGATCACTGAGAGGAAGGACAGGGCAGGTCTTATTGTCCAGGAAAAAATCACATGGGGCACTTTGTATATCGCCCACATGCTTTATTTTTAAGGCATTTCAGCTGCATATTCAGTACCTGAACCTGAGTACCTTTAATTCATTTATCTAATTTAAGATGGTAATTTTCCCAGTGTAAGATACTTCAAAGTGTAAACATATCTGCTTTTTTAGATAGATAGATAGATAGATAGATAGATAGATAGATAGATAGATAGATAGATAGATAGATAGATAGATAGATAGATAGATAGATAGATAGATAGATAGATAGATAGATAGATAGATAGATAGATAGATAGATACTGGAGGAAAAGTGTCTCATCAGCCTGAAGCTGCACATGGGACACACTTGGACGTTCCAACATGACAACGATCCAAAGCAAAGGCCACGTCCACCTCTCATTGGCTCCAGCAGAATAAAGTGAAGGTTCTGGAGTGACCGTCTCAGTCTCAGTCTGCATAAAGTGGGCGTAAACTGTGCGAGGTAAGTTTGAACTCACTGTGGCCCTATGTTGTTGTATGACTCTACATGAATTGTTTCTGTGCGTGTTGTTTCTGCCAGTGCTGTGAACATGCAAATTCCTCCCCATCGTCCATGTAAATCATCATAAATCCATCACCGAGACTCGCAAAGCTCCAGGTCTCACTTCAGTGAAAACGTTAGAGCCTTTTCCAACCAGGCTCCAAAAGAACAGCAGAGGCAGCGGTGAACAGCAGAGCAGGTGAGTAACACAAGTCTTTAAAGTCTTTGAACTGAAATGAGGACGTCCTGCTGCTTTAATCTGTAATATATCATTGTAAAGTCAAAGGCTGTTATGTAAAAACCTGATGAGACCAGAGGATTGAGAGTTTTGTAAGTTTTTCACAGTCAGGATCATGATCAGTTCTTCAATTGTAAACTTTACCAAACTGCTAAACGTTTTAGTAAAGGTGACCTGACATTTCAGTTTCTGGCACATTTCAGTTTTGTATTTTAATCTCTTTGGTAAAACTGCATATTCTTAATTCAGCCATAGTAACGTTACCATAACTGTGTGTGGCTGTGCATCGAGTGGCACTGATTTCTGTCTTTCAAAACTTATTTGTATTGTTTGGCTCTCAGTCATGCAGGAGTTTGAAATAGTGATGGGATTTCTCTTCACTGGGATCTGTTCATTTCAAAGAGCCTTTAATAAGACTGGCCCTTTTTCATATAACTAATAATATAATATAATATGATATAATTTTAATAACACCAGACGTGATCGATAAAATACTCTTTTTTATTTAGATGGAACATGACAGCAAATATTACACATTACAGTGAAAAGTAATGATGAAACTCTGTTATACACAAACTTGTGTACATCACCATTAATGTATTGTATTTCTTGCTGCTTTTGTGCGGGGTCGACCCGTCATTTCAACAACCCTCCATTGTGACATCTCGCCAATAAGACACCTCTTGTCATGGTGGAGTGAAGAAGAAAACCCAAAATGCAGGACTGCAACAAAACTGGTGATGTTTAATGACGGACAAAAACTAAAATAACAAAATCCAGAAGTAACCAAAAACTCAAACAAACCGGGGCTGACGAAGACAATGACGCGACAAAGGACAAGGGAAACACAGGGGTATAATTACAAGAGGAAACGGGGCACAGGTGAAACACATCAGGGCGGGGCCGGCAGGTGACGAGGGAGGTCAAGCAAAATCACAAGGACAGAACACATGTCAAAATAAAACACAGGACAAGACCAAAGACAAAACATGACACCTCTATTCCGACAATAGTTATAAGCGTAGCATGTTCAGTTTGTAAACTCCACTACCCTTAAGGTTAGGGCTAAGGTAAGGTTCGGGTTGGTTTGTAAACTCCATCCATCCATCCATCCATCCATCCATCCATCCATCCATCCATCCATCCATCCATCCATCCATCCATCCATCCAGGGTTAGGTTTGGGTTGAGTAACCCCATACCTTAGCCATTCGGTACCTGAGCTCCTCACCCGATCTCGGAGGGTGTGCCCAGCCACCCTGCAAAGGAAGCTCATTTCGGCCGCTTGTATTAGCGATCTTGTCCTTTCGGTCATTACCCAAATCTCATGACCATAGGTGAGGGCGGGAACGTAGATCGATCGGTAAATCGAGAGCTTTGCCCCGACTCAGCTCCCTCTTCACCACGACAGACCGATACAGCGACCGCATCACTGCTGACGCCGCACCGATCCGTCTGTCGATCTCACGCTCCATCCGTCCCTCACTGAGAACAAGACCCCGAGATACTTGAACTTCTCTACTTGAGGTAAGGACTCCCCAGTGATCTGAAGAGGGGAAGGAGAACCATGGCCTCAGATTTGGAGGTGCTGATCCTCATCCCGGCCGCTTCACACTCGGCTGCAAACCGCCCCAGAGCAGCTGAAGGTCCTGGTTTGATGAAGCCAACAGAACAACTACCTAACCTAGAGATCCTGAGGTTCCCACAGCAGACACCCTCCGGCCTCGAAATTCTGTCAATACAGGTAATAAACTAGCCTGGCCTTAGCCATCCGTATACTCCGGTCAATTATCATTTCGTTATCATCAATTATAATTTTCTCTGGCGCATTACAAACGTCACAACCAAACGCTCGCGAAAATCAGATCCAATCGTTTCAAAAGAGTTCACCCCTCCCACCTGATAACGGAGCTCTATTGTGAAAGTCCAGACCCTTGTGCGAAATGCAGTGAGTACGAGGGTCTGGTAAAACCGGGCTAGTAATGAACAGAACTGGTGACAAAGGGCAGCGGGACCAACACACACTGGGAACAGGTCTTATGTGGCTGCTCCGCTGTTGGGCGGATTCTTGTGTTTGTTCAGGGGAGTTCTGGGTAAAATCAACTGAAAAAAAAAATCAAACTCTTTTCACAATTGGACCCCCACCTGGATGGGGCCTTTCTGAGGAGGTCTTTGTGAGGAGTTTACATGTTCCCCCCATGTCTGCGAAGGTTTCCTCCAGGTACTCCGGTTCCCCTGCCACTAAAAACATGTACAATAGGTGATTCCTCCAGCCAGGTGACACTGACCATCAGCCTGGCTCCACATCTGAGGGGTCAGCATGGCACAGTTACTCTCCATCACAGCGCTCCTCACTGTAAAGCGCTTTAGGCCTGATAACGGGAGAAAAGCGCTCTGCAAGTTGAGTCCATTTACTATTTCACAGTGGCCTCGAGGACGCTCCAACTGTTTGGGATGGACCCTCTCACCAGAAAACCCAGAAAAGGTGATCAAACCACTTGAAAGCACCCTGCTGACCACTCATACATCCACTGGGTCACTGCAAGGTAAAATCCTGAGCCAGTCTTTTCCCTCTTTGGAATGACGTGATTCCAGATTCGGCTCCAAACGGGAATTTAAGGCTTCCTGTTGTTGAACGTCTGCGCCGCACACTCCTGTTATTTGTGTTAACCAGAACCAGGAATGCATTTGATTATTTGTTTATTCCTCTTAGTAACAGTGCTGATGTTTAATTCACTCTCTTGTAGGATGTTGATCTCAGGAAACGTCTCCGTTGACGGCTTCATGCTGCCCACATACAGCTACATCTACGTGGCCTATAACGTCGTCTACATCTTACTTCTGCCCGTCTTTATCTTCGTCATCTGCGTGGGATTTCAACAGTGCAGGAAACCACGCTCCAGTTCCTCCACCACGACCGACTCTGACGTCTTCACCTTCCACATGGCCGCCCTCGATCTGTTCGCAGTAGTTAGCGCCTGTGTCTTACTTTTATGCTTCTTCACTGGACATGATCGAGAAGTGGGACAAAGCCTGAGCCAAATGGCAATAGGCCAAACTTTGTTTCATTTACTGGTTTGTCTGGAGCGCTATTTAGCCGTGGTTCACCCCATCACTTACCTGCACCTGAAACAGAAGGGCGTGGTCATGAGGAACCTGAGCATCGGTGTCGTTTGGTTCTTCAGCTGCAGCATGGTTTGGGCACACTTCTTGAATCCTCTTGCTCTAGTGCATTTCCTTTTAATCATAACACCGTTAACCCTTATGGCCGTCTCCTTTTTCTGTGCTCGTGTTCTCTTTGTTCTGATTCGTCCCGGACCCGGAGAAAAGGGCGGGGACAGGAGGCGCATTGACCAATCAAAACGTAGGGCTTTTAACACCATTGCAGTCATTACAGTGGCTTTGCTGTTGAAATTTGGTGCTATGCTCGCTACGTTTATGGTTCTTATGTCTCAAAATCTGAATGAATCTCATGCATATGTGATCGTTGTGTCCGCCCAGTGGTTCAACATCCCCAGTAGCCTCGTGCTGCCGCTTCCATTCCTCTATCGGCGATTCAACAACGGAAAATGAATCAATAACTATAGGACCTTCTTCTTGGTACTAGGGCTGCACGATTATGAACCTAAAAGTGATTTTTCTATAGGCAGAGTGACCCATGTGATTTCCACCTGGACAATAAGTTCAGTGCTTAGATAGAGAACATGTTTTTAAGGTTTAGCTTTGCTTTAAACTGATATCTATTTATTTAGTCCTAAAAGTATATTTTTTATGTTGATAATTTATGATATTAGTGATTGTGATTAGTTAGGTGTGGTGTCTCTGTCCTGTGGGTGCTCAGGTGGAGGTGTTTCTGTCCTGTGGGTGATCAGGTGGAGGTGTCTATGTCCTGTGGGTGCTCAGGTGGAGGTGTTTCTGTCCTGTGGGTGCTCAGGTGGAGGTGTCTCTGTCCTGTGGGTGCTCAGGTGGAGGTGTTTCTGTCCTGTGGGTGCTCAGGTGGAGGTGTCTCTGTCCTGTGGGTGCTCAGGTGGAGGTGTTTCTGTCCTGTGGGTGCTCAGGTGGAGGTGTCTCTGTCCTGTGGGTGATCAGGTGGAGGTGTTTCTGTTCTGTGGGTGATCAGGTGGAGGTGTCTCTGTCCTGTGGTGTCTCAGGTGGAGGTTTGTGACTGAGAGATCTGTATATATTTTGGGGTATAGGATTGCTTTGTGTTAAATGCTGTAATCTGTAAATACTTTGTGATACTTTTCAGTATAAAAGCCGCTTAATAAATAAAGTTTGATTGATTATAGATCCAGATAAAGTCGTACATTTTCAGAAGTGCTCAGCGTATAACAAACAATGATCTTGGCCTGATAATATGCACACGAGTTGGCACAAACGGGTTCAAATGGCTCCTAAATGTAAGCATCCTCACCTGTGACCTGTGTCTGTAATTATTGTGTATAAAAGTGAGTTTTTGGGCTCCTGACAGACCTTTGCATCTTTCATCCAGTGCTGCACTGACGTCATGAGTCAAGAAAAGCTACAGAATTGTCAAAGGATCTGCAAGAAAAGGTAGTTGATCTGAATAAAATGAGAAAGGCTTATTAAAAAGATATCCAAGATACTGAGAGTAGCATCAGCAGTGTTCAAACTCTCAGTGGAAAATGTAGTGAGCGACAACAGCACAGGAAACTTGGTCAAAATAGATTTCAGGATGAATGCTCATGTTAAAGAATACTGGAGGAAAATGCTGTCCAGACTGGAGGCTTTTCGGGCGTCATGATCACGCCCAAAGCCCCTAGTTGGTGCTTGTGCTTATTGAAGTCACAATGTCACAGAGCGTCAGCTCAGACTGTGTTCTGAAGCGTAGCCACATCAGGAGCTCTTGCCTGAAAGGTAACTGTTGTTTTGTGGCTAACTCGTCCCTCTTTGCCACTGCCATGTCCTCTGGGTCTTTCACTAAACCCCCATGGTCAACGCCAGGATCTCCCCAGTATTTAAGCCAATACCAAACCCATACACTCGAATAAAGGGACATTATTTGAGCCGGTGGCAAGTGGCTAGGTTAGCCCGGTTAGCCCGGTTCACATGTTACAATCACCTACAGCTCATTGTTGATTAAAAATCTGCAATAAACCACAAATGCGTGAAGCCCGGCTCAGTGTGTGATCATCATAAAGGCTGCTCTATGTAGGTACGGCTTCATTGATGTTATTACAGCATCATATTTGTTTTCATGGGATCAATGTGAGTTAGCCGTTTGCTGCTAAGCAGCGAGCTCCGGGAGAACAACAATCGGTTACGGTCAATTGTAGATGGAATGTGAGCAATAAACTTAAAAATGAACCAGCCCGGCTCAGTGTGTGATCATTGTTAAACGGTTCTTAATGTAGATGTGGTTTAATTGACTTTATTTGTGCATATTTCTCATTTTCACATGATCGATCAGAGCTTTAGCTCGTAGCATTAGCTGAAATATGTTTTAATCCTGGTGTTTAGGTAAAAGAAACACTGATGTGTGTCTTTGTAAAAGTCTCAGAGCTGCTGTAGCTCCGGTTCACAACACGATAAAGCTGATCCTCCATGACTTGTTTACAACTTTACATCTGCAGCATAGGGGCGCCATTCCATTGGTCCAACAACCCATTAGTCCAACGTCTCATTATTCTGACAATTTAGCCAAACACAACCACTGGCCCTAACCTGAAGGTCAGTGGACTGAACCTCATTTCATTTTTCAACCTCTACTCAATTATCCTGGGAATCCCCAGCTGTTGTGTGCGCTCGAATCTTTTCGAACTGCACAGTCTGGAGACCACGGCCGAAATGTTCGCGTGGATTTGGGAACCAATCGCAGAATAAGGAGGGACGGCAAGATGATGACTCGCTATTCGACATCCGGAAGTTTGTAGTTTGTTTACAGATCCAACATGACAGCAGCGACTCCATCTTCTGATCAAGCTTTAGACCGAGTTCTAAATAGTTTAGCTCGAAAGTTTACAGCGGGTACGTCAGACGTCATCAGACACGATGATACGATTGGCTATGGCCACGTGCAGACACATGAGAGACATTCAGCACAATAAACGGCTCTGGACGATCGTAAACCACACCTCTCCTACCAGAGCATGAATTGCTGGTCCCCAGACTAAATATAACTTGTGATGTTTTGTCTGGCGATGGCCAGGCGACTGCTCAATGGGAAATATTCGTAATGATGAGACGTCGGACTAATGGGCCGACCCCCAGCATAGGATCCACGCCGCCGGTGGCCCTGCTCCAACGCCACTGTTGGGGGAAGCTCCAGCGTTGGCCGCATCGGAGGCGCTGGACGTGAGTCAAAAGCTTACCACGAGTGAAAAGCTTCAAAACACACAGGAGGCGAGGAACGCACAGCGGGATCTCTCGACGCTCCCTGAGCTGCGTCCACCATGTGTTTCCAATGTAAACTTAACGCGTTTGGTGTGAACGCACCAAAAGTGTCTCATCGGCCTGAAGCTGCACATGGGACACACTTGGACGTTCCAACATGACAACGATCCAAAGCACAAGGCCACGTCCACCTCTCATCAGCGACAGCAGAATAAAGTGAAGGTTCTGGAGTGACCGTCTCAGTCTCCTGACCTCAGTATCATTGAGCCACTCTGGGAGATCTCAAATGTGCAGTTCATGCAAGACAGACAGCCCAGGAATTTACTCTTTTGACAAAAAGAATGGTCAGTTTTACCATCTGAGGAAATAAAGAGGCCCATCCACAACAACCACAAAAGAATCCCAGCTGTCATTGAAGTTAAAGAGGGAAATAAACCGTATTAAGAACTGGGGTTTGTCAACCTTAGATCAGGCTCACTTTGGCAGTTTCTTTTGTCATTATGATTTAAAAAGCATAAACTCAGTTGTTTGGCTTCACACAACCACTAACTAAAATCCACTAAAATCACAATTTCTACCAGGGATTGTAAACCTTTGAGCACAACTGTATAAACTGGACGTAAACCGTGTCTAAACCAGAAAACACCTCAGAACACACTTAAACAGCGACGTTAGTTTGAACTCACTGTGGCTTTATTGTTGTGTGACTCAAATTAATTGTTTCTGTGCGTGTAGTTTCTGCCGGTGCTGTGAACATGCAAATCCCTCTCCATCGTCCATGTAAATCATAAATCCATCAACAGATCGAGACTCGCAAAGCTCCAGGTCTCACTTCAGTGAAAACGTTAGAGCCTTTTCCAACCAGGCTCCAAAAGAACAGCAGAGGCAGCGGTGAACAGCAGAGCAGGTGAGTAACACAAGTCTTTAAAGTCTTTAAACTGAAATGAGGACGTCCTGCTGCTTTTATCTGTATATAAAATATATCATTGTGAAGTCAAAGGCTGTTATGTAAAAACCTAATGAGACCAGAGGATAGAGAGTTTTGTGAGTTTTCCACAGTCAGGATCATGATCAGTTCTTCAATTGTAAACTTTACCAAACTGCTAAACGTTTTAGTAAAGGTGACCTGACATTTCAGTTTCTGGCAAATTTCAGTTTTGTATTTTAATCTCTTTGGTAAAACTGCATATTCTTTATTCAGCCATAGTAACGTTACCATAACTGTTTGTGGCTGTGCATCGAGTGGCACTGATTTCTGTCTATCAAAACTTATTTGTAGTAGTATTAGAAATGTATTGGTGAGTGAGTGGAGATACACAAATACAACAGTGACCACAGCAGACAGATCCAAACATTGACAACATACAAAGAACAAACCACGGCCCGTCAACCTCAGCTTAAATTATGTTAAAATCGTTATCTACATTCCTTAATGTATTGTTTGGCTCTCAGTCATGCAGGAGTTTGAAATAGTGATGGGATTTCTCTTCACTGGGATCCGTTCATTTCAAAGAGCCTTTAATAAGACTGGCCCTTTTTCCGCTCCTGGGACAATAAAGTTCACCTTAAAGTCACCCTTGTAGTGACCCAGCGGCTGCATGAGGGGTCAGCATGGCACAGTGACTCTCCATCACAGCGCTCCTCACTGTAAAGCGCTTTAGGCCTGATAACGGGAGAATAGCGCTCTACAAGTTGAGTCCATTTACTATTTCACAGTGGCCTCGAGGACGCTCCAACTGTTTGGGATGGACCCTCTCACCAGAAAACCCAGAAAACGTGATCAAACCCCTTGAAAGCACCCTGCTGACCACTCATACATCCACTGGGTCACTGCAAGGTAAAATCCTGAGCCAGTCTTTTCCCTCTTTGGAATGACGTGATTCCAGATTCGGCTCCAAACGGGAATTTAAGGCTTCCTGTTGTTGAACGTCTGCGCCGCACACTCCTGTTATTTGTGTTAACCAGAACCAGGAATGCATTTGATTATTTGTTTATTTCTCTTAGTAACAGTGCTGATGTTTAATTCTCTCTCTTGCAGGATGTTGATCTCAGGAAACGTCTCCGGTGACGGCTTCATGCTGCCCACATACAGTTACATCTACGTGGCCTATAACGTCGTCTACATCTTACTTCTGCCCGTCTTCATCTTCGTCATCTGTGTGGGATTTCAGCAGTGCAGGAAACCACGCTCCCGTTCCTCCACCACGACCGACTCTGACGTCTTCACCTTCCACATGGCCGCCCTTGATCTGTTCGTAGTAGTTAGTGCCTGTGTCTTACTTTTATGCTTCTTCACTGGACATGATCTAGAAGTGGGAGAAAGCCTGAGCCAAATGGCAATAGGCCAAACTTTGCTTCATTTACTGGTTTGTCTGGAGCGCTATTTAGCCGTGGTTCACCCCATCACTTACCTGCACCTGAAACAGAAGGGCGTGGTCATGAGGAACCTGAGCATTGGTGTCGTTTGGTTCTTCAGCTGCTGTGTGGTTTGTGCAAACTTCTTGAATCCTGGTGTTTCTTTTTATGTCCATTTAATCATAACCCCGTTAACCCTTATGGCCGTCTCCTTTTTCTGTGCTCGTGTTCTCTTTGTTCTGATTCGTCCCGGACCCGGGGAAAAGGGTGGGGACAGGAGGCGCATTGACCAATCAAAACGTAGGGCTTTTAACACCATTGCAGTCATTACAGTGGCTTTGCTGTTGAAATTTGGTGCTATGCTCGCTTTGTTTATGGTTCTTATGTCTCAAAACCTGAATGAATCTCAAGCATATGTGATCATTGTGTCGGCCCAGTGGTTCAACATCCCCAGTAGCCTCGTGCTGCCACTTCCATTCCTCTATCGGAGATTCAACAACGGAAAATGAATCAATAAAAGCATGAAGTTATCGGTGGTTTGACAATAGAGGTGTCACACAATAGGACCTTCTTCTTGGCACTAGGGCTGCACGATTATGAACGTAAAAGTGATTTTTCTATAGGCAGAGTGACCCATGTGATTTCCACCTGGACAATAAGTTCAGTGCTTAGATAGAGAACATGTTTTTAAGGGAAGGCTGAAGACCCGCCTGTTTAGCTTTGCTTTAAACTGATATCTATTTATTTAGTCCTAATGATTAATATATTTTTTATGTTGATAATTTATGATATTAGTGATTGTGATTAGTTAGGTGTGGTGTCTCTGTCCTGTGGGTGCTCAGGCGGAGGTGTTTCTGTCCTGTGGGTGCTCAGGTGGAGGTGTTTCTGTCCTGTGGGTGCTCAGGTGGAGGTGTCTCTGTCCTGTGGGTGCTCAGGTGGAGGTGTCTCTGTCCTGTGGGTGCTCAGGTGGAGGTGTCTCTGTCCTGTGGGTGCTCAGGTGGAGGTGTTTCTGTCCTGTGGGTGCTCAGGTGGAGGTGTCTCTGTCCTGTGGGTGCTCAGGTGGAGGTGTCTCTGTCCTGTGGGTGCTCAGGTGGAGGTGTCTCTGTCCTGTGGGTGCTCAGGTGGAGGTGTCTCTGTCCTGTGGGTGCTCAGGTGGAGGTGTCTCTGTCCTGTGGGTGCTCAGGTGGAGGTGTTTCTGTCCTGTGGGTGCTCAGGTGGAGGTGTCTCTGTCCTGTGGGTGCTCAGGTGGAGGTGTCTCTGTCCTGTGGGTGCTCAGGTGGAGGTGTCTCAGGTGGAGGTTTGTGACTGAGAGATCTGTATATATTTGGGGGTATAGGATTGTTTTGTGCTAAATGCTGTAATCTGTAAATACTTTGTGATACTTTTCAGTATAAAAGTCGCTTAATAAATAAAGTTTGATTGATTATAGATCCAGATCAAGTCGTACATTTTCAGAAGTGCTCAGCGTATAATAAACAATGATCTTGGCCTGATAATATGCACACGAGTTGGCACAAACGGGTTCAAATGACTCCTAAATGTAAGCGTCCTCACCTGTGACCTGTGTTTGTAATTATTGTGTATAAATGTGAGTTTTTGGCTCCTGACAGACCTTTGCATCTTTCATCCAGTGCTGCACTGACGTCATGAGTCAAGATAAGCTACAGAATTGTCAAAGGATCTGCAAGAAAAGGTAGTTGATCTGAATAAAATGAGAAAGGCTTATAAAAAAGATATCCAAGATACTGAGAGTAGCATCAGCAGTGTTCAAACTCTCAGTGGATAATGTAGTGAGCGACAACAGCACAGGAAACTTGGTTAAAATAGATTTCAGGATGAATGCTCATGTTAAAGAATACTGGAGGAAAATGCTGTCCAGACTGGAGGCTTTTCAGGCGTCATAATCACGCCCAAAGCCCCTAGTTGGTGCTTGTGCTTATTGAAGTCACAATGTCACAGAGCGTCAGCTCAGACTGTGTTCTGAAGCGTAGCCACATCAGAAGCTCTTGCCTGAAAGGTAACTGTTGTTTTGTGGCTAACTCGTCCCTCTTTGCCACGGCCATGTCCTCTGGGTCTTTCACTGAACCCCCATGGTCTACGCCAGGATCTCCCCAGTATTTAAGCCTATATCAAACCCATACGCTCGAATAAAGGGACATTATTTGTGCCGGTGACAAGTGGCTAGGTTAGCCCGGTTAGCCCGGTTCACGTGTTACAATCGCCTGCAGCTCATTGTTGATTAAAAATCTGCAATAAACCACACATGCGAGAAGCCCGGCTCAGTGTGTGATCATCATAAAGGCTGCTCTATGTAGCTACGGCTTCATTGATGTTATTACTGCATCATATTTGTTTTCATGGGATCAATGTGAGTTAGCCGTTTGCTGCTAAGCAGCGAGCTCCGGGAGAACAACAATCGGTTACGCTCAATTGTAGATGAAATGTGAGCAATAAACTTGAAAATGAACCAGCCCGGCTCAGTGTGTGATCATTGTTAAACGGTTCTTTATGTAGATGTGGTTTAATTGACTTTATTTTTGCATATTTCTCATTTTCACATGATCGATCAGAGCTTTAGCTCGTAGCATTAGCTTTCTCTGGAGGGAATGCTCCGGGAGGCGACCGGGGGAGACGAGCGAGAGGCGACCGGGGGAGACGAGCATGAATGATTCTGTTTCTATGACCACCTTTCCCGTTCTTTTTGCTGATGATCAAAAAGATAATAATAAAAAGCCGAACTGGGGAAAATGCACTCGTTAGTGTTAGGGCGGGGGGTAAGAGGTTAAAATATGTATTTGTGGAAGTGTCACAATTAGGCTAATTTGGGCCAGGCTGGTCAGAGTCCAGGGCTGTGTTTCAGTTTTTCAGTCCGCCCCTGCCGGCATCATGAAACCAGTCACTTCCTCTGTCTGTGCCTATCCCGCTGTTCTCTGATTGGTTGACACGCTTGTCAATCACGCCCGTCGTTCATCCGAAGAACCCCCCCCCCCCTGAATATCGTGTTTTCTGTCTGAACAGGCTCCGTTTGTAACCCGGTGATTCCGAACACACATGGCCGTCCTCCAGCACCTCCAGCTGCTCCAATCTAATCTCCATCCTGCGAATATCCCGGCGCCTCATAAACCCCGGCCCCGCGATATTGCAAATAAAAGCACCGTGTAATAAAACCCATGAGTTAAAAATTCATGCGGACGGATCGGCGGCGGCGGTGGCAGCGGCGGCGGCGTGCGGGGCGGCGTGCGGGGCGGACGATATGAAGAACGGGTTTGGAGTCGCTTCAGTCTGAGATGATTCCGCTCATTAGCCGTGATCATGTGACCGAGCTCCGCTGGGTTTGGACGTTCGCTTTAGAGCGGGATGTTATTTGTATTTATGGCTTTGGTGAGGAAGAGGGGGGAGCGTTGAATCAGCGGAGGACACGCGTGACTGCAGTTAGAGCGTGTAGTATGTGGTGCAGTATGTGCTGGTGTAGTATGTGGTGCAGTATGTGCTGGTGTAGTATGTGGTGCAGTATGTGGTGCAGTATGTGCTGCTGTAGTATGTGGTGCAGTATGTGCTGGTGTAGTATGTGGTGCAGTATGTGCTGGTGTAGTATGTGGTGTAGTATGTGCTGGTGTAGTATGTGGTGCAGTATGTGCTGGTGTAGTATGTGGTGCAGTATGTGCTGGTGTAGTATGTGGTGCAGTATGTGGTGCAGTATGTGCTGCTGTAGTATGTGGTGCAGTATGTGGTGCAGTATGTGGTGCAGTATGTGGTGCAGTATGTGCTGCTGTAGTATGTGGTGCAGTATGTGGTGCAGTATGTGGTGCAGTATGTGCTGGTGTAGTATGTGGTGCAGTATGTGGTGCAGTATGTGCTGGTGTAGTATGTGGTGCAGTATGTGCTGGTGTAGTATGTGGTGCAGTATGTGCTGGTGTAGTATGTGGTGCAGTATGTGGTGCAGTATGTGCTGGTGTAGTATGTGGTGCAGTATGTGGTGCAGTATGTGCTGGTGTAGTATGTGGTGCAGTATGTGGTGCAGTATGTGCTGGTGTAGTATGTGGTGCAGTATGTGCTGGTGTAGTATGTGGTGTAGTATGTGCTGGTGTAGTATGTGGTGTAGTATGTGCTGGTGTAGTATGTGGTGCAGTATGTGCTGCTGTAGTATGTGGTGTAGTATGTGCTGGTGTAGTATGTGGTGCAGTATGTGCTGGTGTAGTATGTGGTGCAGTATGTGCTGCTGTAGTATGTGGTGTAGTATGTGCTGCTGTATGTGCTGCTGTAGTATGTGGTGCAGTATGTGGTGCAGTATGTGCTGGTGTAGTATGTGGTGCAGTATGTGGTGCAGTATGTGCTGGTGTAGTATGTGGTGCAGTATGTGCTGGTGTAGTATGTGGTGTAGTATGTGCTGGTGTAGTATGTGGTGTAGTATGTGGTGCAGTATGTGCTGCTGTAGTATGTGGTGTAGTATGTGCTGGTGTAGTATGTGGTGTAGTATGTGGTGTAGTATGTGGTGCAGTATGTGCTGGTGTAGTATGTGGTGCAGTATGTGCTGCTGTAGTATGTGGTGCAGTATGTGCTGGTGTAGTATGTGGTGCAGTATGTGCTGCTGTAGTATGTGGTGCAGTATGTGCTGGTGTAGTATGTGGTGCAGTATGTGCTGCTGTAGTATGTGGTGCAGTATGTGCTGGTGTAGTATGTGCTGCAGTATGTGCTGCTGTAGTATGTGGTGCAGTATGTGCTGCTGTAGTATGTGGTGCAGTATGTGCTGGTGTAGTATGTGGTGCAGTATGTGCTGCTGTAGTATGTGGTGCAGTATGTGCTGGTGTAGTATGTGCTGCAGTATGTGCTGCTGTAGTATGTGGTGCAGTATGTGCTGCTGTAGTATGTGGTGCAGTATGTGCTGGTGTAGTATGTGGTGCAGTATGTGCTGCTGTAGCTTTACTTACTTACCGTGTCACACCTTTAATCTGAGCGTGTGCACCACAGGGCGAGAGAGAGTGGGGTTCATTATGTGAGGTGATCCCCAACCATCGAGAGGATTTATAGAAGGTCATTTAACCCCCTTTTGATCCGAGCATATTTCTCCAGTTTGGCATTACCCAAATCTAAAAGCTTCTTGAAAAATGTGTAAAAAACATCAAATAAAAAAGCAGTGCTGCGCAAGTTCCAGTAAGTTCCAGGGCAGAGCTCAAATGTGCAGTTCATGCCAAACAGCCCTGGAACTTAGATCCTGGAACTTAGATCCTGGAGGCTTTTCACGAGGAAGAACGGCATCAAAATAAAGAACCTTCTCCACAACGACCACAGAAGACTCTTTAGAAGAAGAAGATCTTTATTTATATAGCTTTCACAGACATGGTCACAAAGCGCTTTACATGAGACAATTGTACATTCACTCCATTCTCGGTGGTGTAAACTACGTTTGTAGCTTCAGTTTCCCCTGGGGGAGACTGACAGGAGCGCTGTCACGTCTGTGCCAACGGTCCCTCTGACACCACCATACATTCACAACACATCATTCATCCTGGTCTATTGTACATGTTTTTAGTGGTAGATGAAACTGGAGTTCCCAGAGGAAACCTACGCAGACACGGGGAGAACATACAAACTCCACAGAAAGGCCCCAGGTGGGAATCGGACCCTGGACCTTCTAGCTGTGAAGCGAGAGCGCTAGCTGCTGCGCTACTGTTCCGCCCACTTTACAGCTGTTGTTGATGTTAAAGGGGAAATGGGACGATCCACTTTTGTCACGATCCGATACGTATCACGATACCCAGGGGGCGATCCGATACATGTTGCGATACAGTAAGTAATTATTTGCGGTACGGTGGCGCAGCGGTTAGAGCTCGTGCTTCACAGAACGTCCCGGGTTCGATTCCCACCTGGACGGGGCCTTTCTGTGTGGAGTTTGCATGTTCTCCCCGTGTCTGCGTAGGTTTCCTCCGGGTACTCCGGTTTCCCCTGCCACTAAAAACATGTACAATAGGATGAATGATGTGTGTGAGTGTATGGTGGTCAGAGGGACCGTTGGTGCAGACGTGACAGTGTTTCTGTCCGTCTCCCCCAGAGGAAACTGGAGCTACAAACGTGTGTGGAGTGAATGAACAACTGTCTCATGTAAAGCTTTGTGACCAGGTCTGTGTAAATAAAGATCATCTTCTTCTATAACAAGTGATATGTTTACTTTAAAAGGAGTACGTGATAACAAATGCCTCCAATCACAAGTATTCAAAGTATTGCAATACTTAATAAAGTATCAATGCTTGGTATTGCAGCACAAGTCAGATCAGATGTTTTGTCCCAGTATTAAAAATACCCAGTATTAAAAACTGTGTAAACCTTTTCTCAGGGTCAGTTTTGAGCCTTACTTTACTTTGTCATTATGATATAAAAAAGTAAACTCAGCTTCACACAAACACTAACTATGAGTGAAAAAAACAGTTTGTGTTATCTTCATATTCTTTGAAAAACAGTTAAATAAAATCCAGGGTGTGAACTTTTGAGCAGAACTGTATAAGCTCTCCTGTCAATACACTGAGGTCTGGATCTGCACAAGTGGAGAAAATAACTCTGACCTGAAGGATAAACTTATCTGCCATATTAGAGTGAGGGAATAACATGTGTTTTTCTGTCTGTGCAGGTTTACACCCGTGAGTTCGTGGCTCTTCATTTAAAAGGCGTGAGAACCAATGACTCAAACCTTCTCCAGGACAGACATGTTGTTATCGCGACGTAGCTCCATTTCTTTGTTTGGCAGAATATGAGCAGTTGCACTTTCACTCGCATTTTGTTATTTTCCCGTTTATCCAGTAACGAGCAGAGATGCAGCCGGTTGTGTAGAACTGTGCTCGGCAGACTCGCATGTTTACCCACATAAAGCTTCATAAATACACGATTATCCACACGGGCTGGTGCAGCGCGAGCCCAGTGGGTGGAAACATCTCACTGAGTCACAGGGTAAACAGTGGAGTATGTTTCAGCATCATCATCCAAGAAGCTGCACACGGGAGGAGATCACACAATGTATGACACCTCAAACCCCTCAAACTCCCACCTGAACCGAGCACACTGGCTTTACCCCAATCCAAAACCCTCTGGAAAAAAGCTGTGAAAATAGCAACAAAACTGAGACGAAACAAGGATGGAAATGTGACAAGAAAATGAGAAAACATTGACAAAAAAAGTGACGAAAAATGGATGAAAAAGTGGCAAAAATGTGACAAAAATGAGATAAAAATTTGACCCAAAAATTACAACAAATGGACAAAAATGTGACAAAAATGTGACAAAAATTGGACGGAAAAAATGACAAAAATGTCACAAAAATGTGACAAAAAAATGACAAAAATGTGACAAAAATTGGACGGAAAAAATGTGACAAAAAAATGACAAAAATGTGACAAAAAATGACAAAAATGTGACAGAAAATGACAAAAATGTGACAAAAAAATGACAAAAATGTGACAAAAAATGAAAAAAAAATGACAAAAAATGAAAAAAAAAAATGTGACAAAAAAAATGACAAAAATGTGACAAAAAATTGACAAAAATGTGACAAAAAATGAAAAAATAAAATGACAAAAATGTGACAAAAAAATGACAAAAATGTGACAAAAAATGACAAAAATGTGACAAAAAATGTGACAAAAAAATGACTAAAAATGTGACAAAAAAATGACAAAAATGTGACAAAAAAATGACAAAAATGTGACGAAAAATGACAAAAATGTGACAAAAAATGACAAAAATGTCACAAAAATGTCACAAAAAATTGACAAAAATGTGACAAAAAATGAAGAAAAAAAAAATGTGACAAAAAATGTGACAAAAAATGTGACAAAAAATGTGACAAAAAAATGACAAAAATGTGACAAAAAATGTGACAAAAAAATGAAAAAAATGTGACAAAAAAATGACAAAAATGTGACAAAAAAATGACAAAAATGTGACAAAAAATGAGTTGAATACCCAACAAAAAAATGATGGAAAAAAAATCTGATGACGTGAGGAAAAAGATGCTCTCGGTTCAGGCGGGAGTTAAGGGATTAATCAAATATATATCACTGTGCCCTAATGTTTGTACTTAAACACCCGTGTATTTCTGCGCTCGAACTGCACTTTTCACGGTCATCGATTTGTGAGCATGTCTTGTCATGGGGCAAAACAAAGTGAAATACAGTGAGTTGTTACCGTTTCCCGTCTCTCATCCCGGGTCCGTCCTCCGCCTCCGCCGCTCGCTCACGTACATCACGCCGGCCCATAAAGCCGAGTGCAGGCTGCATGGAGGGGCGCTGGCAGGAGGATAATGGAGAACGAGGATTTATGGAGCTTCCAGGCTCCTGTGCTGGTGTGTGGGGCAGATGAGCTTTATGACGCCGTATCTGCTGCAGCA
The DNA here is from genome assembly GCF_951799975.1 of Gobius niger. Taxonomy (NCBI): domain Eukaryota; kingdom Metazoa; phylum Chordata; class Actinopteri; order Gobiiformes; family Gobiidae; genus Gobius; species Gobius niger. Next base: position 1,862,120 of record NC_136856.1, read on the forward strand.
GGACACACAGAAGAAGAAGGAAATCCACATTACCATCAATAATTAATGTTCTGTTAATAACGGCTGTGGGCGGGTTTAAAGGCCCGGAGCTGCAGACTCAGCTGCTCATCGTGTTCAACATATGAGGCTCACGTCACATGTTCGGGTAAGCTCGCATGTTTAGACACATTTTTCAATAACAGAGACAAGGTTTTTCAGACAGTGTCAGTTTTTACTAATGTTTGGTGAGTTTTCCGTCAAAGTAAAAACAAGTGGAGAAAGATCACACAGAGATTAATACTATATGAAATACAGATACAGACGTGTCTCTGGACTCGCCCATATATGGTCATGTTTGAAAACAGTTAAGGGGAAAACAATTTGGAGAAAAATCTAAACTTTCTCTAATTATTCAAAAACTACTTTAACAAATGCTGAATTATGAACATATTTTCTACTAAATAATGATACAAAGACAGGGGGAGGAGCAAAGTGGTTCACCAGCCCATAAATACATGAATAACATGATGCTACATGTTAGCATCGTGCTAATGCTAACGCTAGCTAGCGCTTGCAACGACTGCCGTTTTTTAACTTCCTCTGAACGATCTGTTGTGAATAAACATCCATATGGACCTGATTTAGACTTCACTTTATTTGTCTGTGTTAAATACGTTTATATTTCACCAGAAAATGACTAAAAAGAGTGAAAAAATGTGTTTCCAAAAAGATTCTATTTTCCCCCCGGTGAAGCCACGCCCCCTTCTATCACGACACGCCGTCTGTATCTATGGTAGGTGCAAAGGTCAGCGCGGGGTCACAGTCACATCCTACCGACTTAAAGGGGGGTATTATGGAAAATTGACTTTTTCCAGCTTTCCATCATGTTATTATGTCATTCCCTCATTAAAAACATGCCTGAAGTGTTGCCTTGGCACATTCACGTATTTCTGAGTAATCTGTAAAAACTCTGATGGCGGCCATTTTAGGGATAGGTTGTGCCTGAGTCCTCCTAGGAACGCCCCCACCTCCTGGAGACGCCTCCGAGCTTTCGTCACCAGCCGAGTAACCAACCACTGCTCCTCAGCAGAACCCCCTCCCCACTGATGCCACAGACAGCGTGTGGAGGGGGCGTGTCTAAAGGCTCAGAGGTTCTTAAAGAGACAGAGGCCTATTTCAAGACATTCACTACAGCCATTTTGAGAGAGACATTTTATACAAGGCAGTTATTCTAATTTACTGCATTTACAGACCAGCAGAAGGTTTGTCATCATTGTAGTGAGATATAGACTGGTGCTATGGGACTGAAAAAAGAAGAATACCCCCTCTTTAAAACATTCTAGACTTTTACTCAACTATTTTTGGATGGATTTTTCAATATCTAATTCTGATTAATAAACAAAAAAAACGTTTTCAACACACGGTAGCGCAGCGGTTAGCTCTCGAGCGTCGCTGCCAGAAGGTCCTGGGTTCGATTCTCACCTGGACGGGGCCTTTCTGTGTGGAGTTTGCAACTAAGTTTACAGCGCAGAAGTGTTTTTTCCCGCCGACCCTTGAACGCCTCGGCCTCTCCTCTGGTGCTGCTTTGCTTTGTGATCATGAGGAGGAAAAAACCCTGAGGCTCCTGTAGATACTGGATTAATAAACTTTTCAGCTGCACCAGAGCAGGTCAGTCACATGTTTGTCAGGTCTGTTTGTAAACTTCTGTCATAATGCTCGCACTGTTTTTTATGAATTACGTGAAGATTTAAACTTTAGGATTCAGAAACAGCTCAACTTTGAAAAGCTTCAGCCCGACAATTAAAGGTGCAACTGTGGAATAATTTGGAGATGGAAATGAAACAATGTCCAAACATCGACCTGTTCAAATATAAATACAAACAAAAGACTTTTGAAAAGTACAGAAAAGAAGTAATGAGTTGCCACTAGAGGGAGCGATAGAATCAATTTACATTGATTAATTAAGGCAGAGTGTTTGGAACTGCTTGGAACGGTTAAAGAATGAGCCCCTCCCAACGGGCTCATGAACCTCATCGTTTAAAGCACTTTACAGCAGGAACATCACCTACAAAACCAGCTGTTAGGGCGGCTGGTGCCCGCTCTACACCCGGCTTTTTAACGCACCACTCGATGCAGGGGTTACATCAGACACTGTACATAATAAAATATATATGAATAATAATAATACAATAAAAATGCACAGAGATTAACATTGTGTTGAGCCTGGTAATGACAAGAACACGGAGTATAATACGTGTATTAATGAGCCTTATGTCATGAAAACAAGTGAGTGTGGCTGATATTTGGCTTTGGAAACTGAAAGAAATATATGAACGGTCGCTTTGTTACTTGCTTTGTAGGATCTTACAGGAAACAAGACCGTTCTTGTAATAGTGTTTGGTTCTGTTTTTATGTGAACAGTTCAAACAGTGGTTGTGATTTGGTTTGCGTCAAAAAGCTGTTCTGAAAGGAAACAAATTCTTCATTTTTTTTGCTATTGTTACTTGTTGTTGTTTTGTTTACATTGATTGTACTGTGAGAAATGAAAAGTTTTATCATTTTGAGTTGGGGGCGGCACTCATAAGCTTTTGCTTCAGGGAAAAATTTGGGAAAAATGTATGCTCAAATAAACAAATAAATAAATAAATAATGCTAAACTGTTAGCCGCTAACTGTTGCTGCGTCTTCTGCTTTGAACATTTGCAGTCTGAGTGGTGTGTTGGGGGGTGAGCTGTGAGGTGAGGGAGGTGCACATGGTGGTGCACATGGTGGGGCACATGGTGGGGCACATGGTGGGGCACATGGTGGGGCACATGGTGGGGCACATGGTGGTGCACATGGTGGTGCACATGGTGGGGCACATGGTGAGGCACATGGTGGGGCACATGGTGGTGCACATGGTGGTGCACATGGTGGGGCACATGGTGAGGCACATGGTGGGGCACATGGTGAGGCACATGGTGGGGCACATGGTGAGGCACATGGTGGGGCACATGGTGGGGCACATGGTGGGGCACATGGTGGGGCACATGGTGGGGCATCTAGCGGTGCTTGATGGGAATGCAACAGTGCTGGACCGGCAAAACGGGGTCGCTTGGAGCAGCTTTAAGCTTCAGTTTTGAGTGTTATAAGTGTTCTGTAGAAAGTCATGTGCAGAAGGTAAATGCCTCTGTACGGTGATGATAAAGTCCGCCTAACCTCACGGTGAGAACAGCCTCACCGCTCGCCTCAAAGGCAGACATTTGTACCACTTTACCGAATTAGTGGCGACCATGAAAAGCATAAATCTCACGGCCATCCTTCAGTTCTTCTCCTGCTGTGAGTCTCTGTACAAATGAACTATGATAAACGCTGTCCCGAGTCCCGGCGCGGATCAGGGGGAAGTGGACGCTCTCTCGCTCGGTTGTGGGTTCAATTTCAGGCCCAATCAGCTCCGTGAGTGGATTTAGTGCAGAGGCAGCAGCAGCAGTCGCTCTGTGGACGTGCGGGAGGAGAGCGGGGGGGTTAATGGTGATGAATCACAGGATGCTGAATGTTGAGCAGGTTTGTAGTTCCAACGTCTAAACTGAGGTTATTTATAGTCAGGGATACAGTTGCTCTCAGGCCTTCAACACTTCTTATAGTGAGTGTTGAAAACCCGTCCGGCTGAACTTTGCAGGGCTCCACATTAGTCTTTGAAGCGTTTTTGTTCACAGCCCAGTGTGTCGGTCACAATGGAGACGCTGGTCCTCGGCACGGTGGCTCGGAGGCTCGGAGGCTCGCGGTCTTGCCTCACAGTAAGAAGGTGTGGATGTTACTTAACTTAAAATCAGCAAAATCCACCTCTCCACCTGCCCCTTGGACCCTGCCCCATCTGCTATCTCTATTATTCACATCACTCTTCTCTCACGTCTGGAGCTGCACCCTCTCGCCTCCATCACACCCATAATAAAAATCTGGATTCTGAAAACCCCAACAACTTTCGCCCCATCTCCAACCTTCCTCGGCTCCGTTGTTTAACGACTCCAACGACATCTTCAGTCCAATCAGCTGTATCAATCAATCAATCAATGGTTTTCTTTAGCCCAATATCACAACAGGAGTTTCCTCACAGCTGCACCGAACATTAAGGCAATAAAACAATAAAACAGAGGAGTAAATAAGACAATGTAAAGTTCAGGTGAATGAAATATCCAGGCAAATAAGCATCTGCAGCAGGTGGTCCCCTGTCCTTAGACTCTCCACTACGGCGAGGAAAACTCAAAAACCAAGGGGAGAAAAGAGAAACTTTGGGGAGAACCACAGGGGGAGAGATCCACTCCCATGGACGGACAGGCTGATGGGTGTCCCTGTATGAGACCCAGAGGAGACAGAGCCCTCTCTGCTGACCCCGGCTGTGGAACGTCTGCCCTTCAACATCCGAGTTTTAATGTTCTCCCTTAAAACCCACCAGTTTGCTGTTTCTCCATTGTATTGTCTGTTTCATTGTTCTTGACGTGATAGTTTATTGTACCTCGTTTGTATCTGTATTCCTAGGTTTTATCATCTGTTTTCTGTTGCGAACACTTTGAGCAGCTGTGGTTGTTGGAAATGTGGCGTAAAAATAAAGTCGACCTTGACCTAGACCCTTCAATGTGGATTCACCATTATCACTTGTCCTTCTCATCGTCTATTCTCTCCACGACGCCTCCGGATGAATAAATCTCACGGTTCCACTGGTGGTTTTAAACTTTAACTCACAGAGAATCGTGAACACTGCTTTTACTGTCACAAAAGAACAAAGTGTATTAAAGATGTGTACGCATTTGTTTCTATTGATGCTGAACTAAACTAAGGCTCATTTGACGGAGTTCAGCGGGGAGTGAGTTCCAGAGGTTTGGGGCTAAAAGCTGGAGCACCCATGGGGGCTAAGTGGGCAGTAGGTGCAGACAGCTGAGGGGCAGAGGAGGACCGGAGGGTGAGGAGGGAGGAGGCACATGAAGGAGCTCAGTGAGATAACGAGGGCCAGGTTATTCAGAGATTTGAAGGTGAGGAGAAGGATCTTGTATTGAATGTGATGTTTAACCTCTTAACTCCCACCTGAACGGATCCCATTTTCTCCAGTTTGGCTTTACCCAAATCAAAAAGCTTCTTGGGAAAAAAGCACCAAAACAGCCACAAAAAATGAGAAGAAAACAAGGATGTAAACGCAACAAAAATGTGACAAAAATTCAACCAAAAAGTGACAAAAATTAAACAAAAATGTGACAAAAATTCAACCAAAATGTGACAAAAATTAAACAAAAAATGTGACAAAAATTAAACAAAAAGTGACAAAAATTCAACAAAAATGTGACAAAAATTCAACCAAAAAGTGACAAAAATTAAACAAAAATGTGACAAAAATTAAACAAAAAAATGACAAAAATTAAACAAAAATGTGACAAAAATTTAACAAAAAATGTGACAAAAATTCAACAAAAAAGTGACAAAAATTAAACAAAAAGTGACAAAAATTCAACAAAAAGTGACAAAAATTCAACAAAAAATGACAAAAATTAAACAAAAAGTGACAAAAATTCAACAAAAAAATGACAAAAATTAAACAAAAATGTGACAAAAATTAAACAAAAATGTGACAAAAATTCAACAAAAAATGTGACAAAAATTAAACAAAAAATGACAAAAATTCAACAAAAAAAGTGACAAAAATTAAACAAAAATGTGACAAAAATTAAACAAAAATGTGACAAAAATTCAACCAAAAAGTGACAAAAATTCAACAAAAAATGACAAAAATTCAACAAAAATTAAACAAAAAATGACAAAAATTAAACAAAATGTGACAAAAATTCAACAAAAAAATGACAAAAATTAAACAAAAAATGTGACAAAAATTCAATTTTTTTTTTACAAAAACTCAACAAAAATGTGCCCAAAAACATACAAAAGGAGACACAACACAGCAACAACGCGAGGAAAAAGATCAGTTTTGTGGGTCTTTCAAATGAGGTGTCACACAGGCCTATATAATGGCCAAAGAGGACAGAATGCATTTGGTTCAGGCGGGTGGTCAGAGGTTAATGTGAAGCCAGTGGAGCTGCTGAAGGGCGGCAGAGTTTTGGACGAGCTGAAGTCTGTGGAGTGATGTTTGGGGGAGACCAAAGAGGAGTGAGTTACAGTAATCTAACCGGGATGTGACAAGACTGTGGAATCTCACGCTCCATCCGTCCCTCACGGAGAACACGACCCGGAGACACTTGAACTCCTCCAGCTGAGGCGAGGACTGAAGAGGGGAAGGAGAACATGGCCTCGGATCTGGAGGTGCTTACCGTAATCTCCTCAGACGAAGATCACATCCTGATATTAGTCATACATCACCTCCAGCAGCGATAATGGTCCTTCAGTCCTCTCTTGTGCAGCTCCACTTGCATGTATGAGCCTCCTCCTGAAGGACACAATGACACTACAGAATTCGGAGCCGAGATCAAGCCGCTCATTGCGTATTCTCTTCACACGCAAAGTCCTTTTTCAATTCCCCCCGTTTTTCCAGCGCGTACAGTCGGCTGGTTATTACGAAACACATTATCGCTCTCCGTCCGCCCGCGCTCTTCCTTTACAGCTCCGAACGAATGTTAAAGGCAGTGGAGGAGCGGGAGCTAATTGACTTTAGCTGCGGCGCTCGGCCTCCACAAACAGCCTCTCCACTCGCGGCGCGTTTAAGCCGAGGATGTTCTGTGATCGCGGCGTCTCTAATCTCCGTCTGATGATCCGTTCACTCCGGGGCGTCGCTTCTGCGCTGACAGACACAGTTTTGGACAAAGCTGAAACAAAAGGAGTCAAAACAAAGAGGCACAAAGTACAGAGGCTTCAGAACAGACTAAATGGTTTCATGAAGCAATCTCTATTAGCTTGTTGCACGGTGTGGCTATGCTAGCTCCTCTCTGAAGCTGTGAGCGCCGGTACTTGACTAACCTGTCTGTTTTCTTGTCCTGGAATAATCATCATATTGTCTAAAGATTATGTTGTGGGCAGTGAGTTCCCGGTAGACGATCATTTACTGTGTGTTCAAATCTGTGATCATAAAGGATCGATCGTTTGTCTTGAAGCTAAAGGCTAACATGCTATGAAAGAACTGAATAAACGCACTATTTCAAATTGTTTAACCTCTTGACTCCCGCCTGAACCGCAAAGTTTTTCTATTTTCTCCAGTTCAGCTTTACCCAAATCCTGTAGGCCAGTGTAACGCCTCATTTGAAAGCTAAGATCTACAAAACTCATCTAAATGGATCCTTTTCCTCACGTCATCAGATTGTTTGGGGGGGGGGGGGTTTCAACAAATCATCATCATTTTTTCATCATTTTTTCATCATTTTTTTGTCTTTTTTTTGTCTTTTTTTTGTCTTTTTTTGTCACATTTGTGCCACTTTTTCATCATGTTTTCATCATTTTTTCATCATTTTGTCGGCATTTTTAAAAGAAAAATTGTCAATTTTTTGTCATTTTTTTGCCACATTTTTTGTCAATTTTTTTTATCACGTTTTTGCCATTTTTCATAATTTTTTCATAATTTTTTCATCATTTTTTCATCATTTTTTCATCATTTTTTCATCGTTTTTTCATCGTTTTTTTCAACTTTTTGTCAATTTTTTCATCATTTTTTTCAACTTTTTGTCAATTTTTTCATCATTTTTTCGTCATTTTTTCTCAACTTTTTGTCAATTTTTTCATCATTTTTTCGTCATTTTTTCTCAATTTTTTGTCAATTTTTTCATCATTTGTGCCACTTTTTCATACATTTTTCATCATTTTTTCATCATTTTTTTGTAATTTTTTGTCAATTTTTTGTGACATTTCTGCCACTTTTTCTTCATTTTTTTCTAATTTTTTTCTAATTTTTTTCTCAGGTATTTGTCTAAGTTTTGTCATTTTTTGTCACATCTTCATCATTGTTTTCGTCTCAGTTCTGTCGCTATTTTCTCACCTTTTTTCCAGAAGCTTTTGGATTGGGGTAAAGCCAAACTAGAGAAAATGTGCTTGGTTCAGGCGGGAGTTAAGGGGTTAACGCATGAAGTTAATGTTAGCCTTTAGCTTCAAGACAAACTCACTGATCCTTACAAACATAAATATTTACACTGTACAGCAACTCGTTAACCTGCAGTAGGAAATACCATGATTCCAACGGGTCGAAGCTGATCTTAATGGAAATGAATACAAACAGGAAGTACTAGCGCAGAGGAACTAGCGCAGCCACATTGTGCGACAAGCTAGCTGTATCATTCTGTGGTGGTGAATACTTTCTTTATTAAGCTTTGTTTTCCCCAAACCCTGCCCGGTGAGCGAGTGACAGAGACAAAGAGGTGAGAGAGAGAAACCTGAGAAACGGAGACAAGTGTCAGTGTGAACGACGTTTCTCAAAAGCAGCCGCTTTCCTCATCGTCTGAGCGTCGGGATTTTTTAATAACGTCTCCGTCTGCACATTCGCTCATCAACATGCTCCCTGCGTTCATATCCAACGGGTATATCCAATGAGTCTTCCTAATGATGTTGGTGTTGCAGTTACATCATCTCTCCACCACTGCTCTGTGGCGCTGTTCATGCCCCTCCTGCTGCTGCTTCAGTGATGGTTTCCTATTGTTAATTTATATTGAGCAGTGACAGACTTTTTACACCAGAATATATTTCTAAAGTGAAACCAGTTTATTGTAACGTCTCTTCATGACATAAAGAAACTCAGCTCGGCCACCAGGGGGCCCCCTACCCACATTCTTGCTTGGTACCCTTGCTACGCCACTGGTCGCACACACTGACCTCTGACCTCTGAGCGTTCTCTCAGTGACTAAACACGTCTGCAGGCGTGTTCTTCTCTCACGTGTCAGTGTGAAACTTTTGCTGAACATTACCGATATAAATATGAGGAAAAAATAGATTGCAAGTTTTCTGTCATTTATGTTTTAATATAAAAATGAGGCATTTTGTGCATGAAAATGTCCAGAATTGCCCAAATCAAATGAACTTAATTAAATGTGTGGTTTCATTTTGTGACATGTTAGTAACAAAGATTTTGGATCTTGTTTAGTTTTTGAATAAGCTGATGTCGTATATTTAGAAATGATCTACATTTGGAGGAGGTGTGGCCCTTTCTGTTGAAGAACAACTGAAACAAAGCAAAGACCTGGAGACTCACACACATTTTCTCCAGTTTGGCTTTACCCCAATCCAAAAGCTTCTGGAGAAAAGCTGTGAAAATAGCAACAAAACTGAGACGAAAACAATGATGGAAATGTGACAAAAATGTGACGAAAAATTTATGAAAAAGTGGCAAAAATGTCTCAAGAAATTCACAAGAAATTGAAAAAAATGGACGAAAAAATTACAAAAATGTGAAAAAAAAATGACAAAAAAATGACAAAAAAGTTACAAAAATGAGTTGAACACCCAACAAAAAAATGATGGAAAAAAAATCTGATGTGAGGAAAAAGATCCTCTGGGTTCAGGCGGGAGTTAAGAGGTTAAGCTATGCTTCAGATAGTTTTTCAGTTTGTCCATTGCGGAAAAGGTTGAGTGATACGTAACAATATGTAACAATAGTTAACCGGGAGGAGCTCGGAGTAGAGTCGCTGCTCCTTCAAGTCGAAAGGAGCAGCTGAGGTGGCTCGGGCATCTGTTCCGGATACCTCCTGGTCCCCCCAGAACAGCTGGAGGAGGTGTGTGAGGATCGGGAAGTCTGGGCATCTCTGCTGAGACCCGGCCCCGGATAAAGAGGAAGAAAATGGATGGATGTAACAATACGTAACTGAACTCGTAACTGAACTCTCTGACACTCTTGCAACAAAAGCCTGATGTTTCAGATTTGCAAACGTTCCATCAAACAGAGGGAAACATCTAAACAAACTCGTGAGCACAAATTCAGCAGAAAAGCCCATGTTTTTGTATTTGTCCATTGAACTCATGCAGAACAGATGCTGGGATAGAAATCCAGATTTAACGGCAGTTTGAATCCGGTCGTTGGAGAACTGCTCCAGGTAAGGTGGTTAAAGCTGCTCAGTTTGAAGCTCCCGACATGAAAGTGCGTCTCCTCTGATAGACCCGTCCTCCGTGTGGGAGTGCGGCGCCTCAGCTCCTCAGATGAAGCTCTAAGTGTTTTTTGTAATGTGACAGGGGAATGAGAGGCGGCGGAGTATAAAATATGGCTTTGTAAAAGGAAAATCCGCCTGTGCAGATCCCGAGGCCACGGTTTGTTCCACAGACGCCACAGAGAAACCAGAGACGGATCCCAAACGTTCAACCTCTGACCCCCAGGTGTGGTTCAGTTATTGGTCCCTTTATTGTTGTTTTTGTTGCTCTTTTGAGGCTTTTCTGTGGCTTTTTAATTGCGTTTTCGTCACATTTTTTAGGGCCAAGCACCATCAGGGCAGAGGGGCGGAGCACTCCTCTCAAACACTCACGAACGCACTCTTCTTGTCGTGTCACAAACATACCGTAAATTCTCTAATACTGGCCTGTATTCCATTAGCGGCCGGGTCTCTAACAGAGGCCGGGTCTCCGACGGGGGCCGTGTCTCCGACGGGGGCCGGGTCTTCGACAGGGGCCGGGTCTCCGACGCGGGCCAGGTCTCTCCGACAGGGGCCGGGTCTCCGACAGAGGCCGGGTCTCCGACAGAGGCCGGGTCTCTAACAGGGGCCGGGTGTCCGACAGAGGCCGGGTCTCTGACAGGGGCCGGGTCTCCGACAGGGGCCGGGTGTCCGACAGAGGCCGGGTCTCCGACAGGGGCCGGGTCTCCGACAGAGGCCGGGTCTCTAACAGGGGCCGGCTTCACGGCTGGCGGAGGCAAATTAAAGCCGGTCTCTAAAACAGGCCGGGGCTTTTATTAGAAACTATAGCAGTAGAAATATTCCCCATGTTAGGAGTGTGTCTCATACTGGTGTAAATGAAAACTCACGTGCAGGAAGTAACAAACTGAACCCGGGCCGAGGGGGACGCTGCGGAGGAGCTGATCCCAGCGTAACTTTGACACAGATTTAGCCACTTTTCAAACCTCCTGTGACCATATTTGGAAACAGGGTAAATGTTGTGTGACCCTCCAGGGTTTTAATAAAGTCTCCATCGCGTCTTCAAAGCACGTCCAGCTGCTCCGTGTGCAGGTCAGTCCCACGCCTCAAAATAACTCCTCCCATCAGCGCGAGCGTCTCGTCTTCTCTCGGGTCAGTCTCATGATCGATCACAAACACAAACGCTCCGTCTAAACTCGCCTTTTACACAAGATAACAACAAATAATCCGGTCCGGTAAAAACGAAACAGAAACCTGCAGTGACACTGATGTCAAAGCTCCGCTAACAGCAACGAAACACTTCCTGTTGTCCCGACAAAATAAAAGCCGTCAATGTTCCAGCCGCTGGGAGAGGGTTTGAAATGTTCATTGATAAATGAACCTAATATTTTAGGTGCAAATGGACACAAATCTCGGGTTTCTTTGTTTTCCTGGTCGTCCGTTTGGCTCAAATAGAAATAAAGGCCTGTCTCTAATTGTGGCCTGGTTCCAATAAAGGCCTGGTCCTGATGCCCTTGAGTAAATAAAGGCCCCGGCCTGTATTAGAGCATTTACGGTAATTAATGCAAAAATCTACTTTGTAATTGTACAAAGCCCATAAAAGTCAATGGGCGGCTCGTGCCCGTCAGTGACCCAGGACCTCGACCATGAGGAAGGAATGCGTGAGCACTTTCCGAAAATATATAGTTTATGGTACCCGCGTGGAAACACTGTTTTCATGTGGGAATATTAATTCTTTCTTTCTTTCTTTTCAGTTGGTTTCAGTTGGTTTGTTTGAGTGCGTTACCGCGGCAACACAGCTCCCTCTGCTGCCGTCGTGTGAAGCCGACGACTGAGATTTGATTCAATTCAGACACAAAACAGGTAAGAAAATGTGATTCATTAGTTTCATCATGTTTCATAAGGTCGTTTAACACGTTTTTAAGGATTTGTTTTCATTCTTGTCGGCCTTAATCCTGATGAAGTTGAAGTTATAATCTCTGAGGAGCTAATGCTAATCGGCCGTTAGCTCGACAGAGAAACTTAACTGAAAATATGTGAAAGTCACATTTCTGTGGGCGCGTTATGGTCCGTCTACACAAATATATGTGACAATGAAAGTGATGAATCTCCTCTTGTGTTTTGGGGACAGTTTAAACGTCAGCTTTAGCTCTATTTGACAGGAGAGCAACAGCCGCGGCTCATACATGTAAATGAGCAGCTGAAATCTCACGGTTTCCTCTGTCGTCTCTGTTTAGGGCCGTTTGTAAAAATGTTCAGAGCTTTTGTGAACGAGCGTCTGGCTGCGGCGGCTGGAGAGACACGTGCGCTGTTTGAAAGGACGAGAGCGGAGTGCGAGGAGGAACTACGTCGCTCCGAGGACGAGAACAAGAGGAAACAGCGGCTCCTGGAGCAGATACTGAGCCCGAGAGTCGTCCTGGTCAGAGCGAGGGTCCAGACGCCCCCGACGAGGATTAAAGAGGAGCCAGAGGAGGAAGAGCTGCCAGTGTAGGCTCCAACACTTTCACACATTATTTTAACCTCTTAACTCCCACCTGGACATGTTTCCTCCTGTTCTCCAAGTTCTCCACATCTAAAAGCTTCTTCAAAGCAGCCATGAAAAAACAAAAGAAAATGAGAATGAAAACCCAACAAAATAACAAAAACCCAACAAAAAAGTGCTAAAAAGTGACAAAAATAACAAAAACTCAACAAAAAAGTGACAAAAGAGCAGCAAAAAAGTGAAAAAAACAATCCAGCAAAAAAAGACAAAAATCCAGCAAAAAAGTGACAAAAGAGCGACAAAAAAGTGACAAAAATCCAGCAAAAAAGACAAAAATCCAGCAAAAAAGTGACAAAAATCCAGCGAAAAAATGACAAAAATCCAGCAAAAAAATGACAAAAATCCAGCAAAAAAATGACAAAAATCCAGCGAAAAAATGACTAAAATCCAGCAAAAAAAAGACAAAAATCCATCAAAAAAGTGACAAAAATCCAGCAAAAAAGTGACAAAAATCCAGCGAAAAAAAGACAAAAATCTAGCAAAAAAAAGACAAAAATCCAGCGAAAAAATGACAAAAATCCAGCGAAAAAAGGACAAAAATCCAGCGAAAAAATGACAAAAATCCAGCAAAAAAGTCACAAAAATCCAGCAAAAAAATGACAAAAATCCAGCGGAAAAATTACAAAAATCCAAAAGAAAAAGTGACAAAAATCCAATAAAAATAATGACAAAAATCCAGCAAAAAATGACAAAAATCCAGAAAAAAAAGACAAAAATCCAACAAAAAAAAGACAAAAATCCAACAAAAAAAAGACAAAAATCCAACAGAAAAATGACAAAAATCCAGCAAAAATATGACAAAAATACAGCAAAAAAAGACAAAAAAACAGCCAAAAAAAAGAAAAAAAAACAGCCAAAAAAATGACAAAAATCCAGCAAAAAAGTGACAAAAAACAGCAAAAAAAAGACAAAAAACAGCAAAAAAAAGACAAAAATCCAGCAAAAAAAGACAAAAATCCAGCAAAAAAAAGACAAAAATCCAGCAAAAAAAGTAATAAAAAAGTGACAAAAACACATAAGGGAAATAAAAAGTGAGGACAATGGCTAAGAGGAGAGAATGCATTTGGTTCAGGCGGGTGGTAAGAGGTTAAAGTTGATTTATATCTACATCATGTTTCAGGTGTTTCCCAGAGTCCAGTGCTGTGAGCGTGAAGAGAGAAGAGCCCTCCCCGCTTCCTCAGAGACAAACTGAGCGCGGGAACATCAGCTCAGAGCCACGTTTCCGCTCAGAGACGGAGGGACACACCGAGCGCTCGTCCGACTCTGACCACGATGACGACTGGGAACCTCCATTCAGCCGCTCAGACGCACAGATGGAGACAGAGGCTGATGGAGAAAATCACCACCACCAGGTCCGGAGCAGAGGCAGAAGCACCAAAGTCTCCGCCCAAAACAAGTCTGACCCAGAGACGAGCGCCACGGTCGACGACGGAGAGACGAGCGGAGCCGACGGAGGAGAAGAGAAGAAGAAGCACCGCTGTCACGTCTGTCACAAGAGATTTGGTAGAAAATCGAGTTTAATAAGACACAAGAGAGTGCACACAGGAGAGAAGCCACATCACTGTTTAACCTGTGAGAAAACATTTGCCCTGAAGTCTACACTAGTTTATCATAGAAGAACACACACAGGGGAGAAACCTTACAGCTGTCAGGTCTGTGAGATGACATTTTCAGATCTCTCTCACCTCACGAGGCATAGAAGAACACACACAGGGGACAAACCACACGGCTGCACAATCTGTAATAAAACCTTCATCCAAAAGTGTGATCTAGATTCACACAGAAGAACACACACAGGGGACAAACCTTACAGCTGTCAGGTCTGTGACATTAAATTTACATATCTCTCTGCCCTCATGAGGCATAGAAGAACACACACAGGGGAGAAACCACACGGCTGCACAATCTGTAATAAAGCCTTTATCCAAAAGTGTGATCTAGATTCACACAGAAGAACACACACAGGGGAGAGGCCCTACAGTTGCTCCGTTTGTGAGAAAAGATTTGCCAGAAAAGACAATCTCACAAAACACATGAAAACTCACTGAATCTGAAGCACAACACCGAACATTTTCACCAAATGACTATTTCTATCAGTATTTAATCCTCTTTTGATCAGATTTTACCGTTAAATCGTATCATTTTTCAATTTTGTTCACGTTTGTTTGCATGAGTACGGTCAGTTTTGTTTCCATTGCCTTGTGAAACAGTTATTTCTGTTGTTTGAATCGACTTAATGGTGAAAATAGGTTTTAAATTCAGCTCTTACACTTTTTTTCATCATAAAATTCTTTGTTGCTTTAGAAATGATTGTAAATATGTTTAAGAAGTGATAATCTGAATATTCCGTATGTGTTGAAGCTCATTGTTCATCGACTCTTGAAAAATCCTAAATGTTGTTGACTTTGTTCATTGTTTTTTTCCTTTTCCTTTTGTAAATAAAACACTGTAAAAACCTCATCTCTTTTGTCTGTTTTGTTTGGCACCAAAACGACATCACAAGAGCAGATACAGTTTCAAATCGTTCCATTATCGATCCAGATAAACCGAGTTGGTGATTCCAATGCAGCAGAACGACAGAGTGTTTTTCTGATCGTGACTTAGTCTGATGGGATAATGCCTGTGTAGAATCAAAGCTGGACAAACAAGTGTCGTTGGAAAAGGGAGAAACGCCAGACACGAGGAGAGAAGTGACTTATCAGCGGCGGCTGGTGGTCTGTGAACCAGGGCACGCTCAGAATATTCTCTATTCTTTATCAGTACGATCATCGTCCTTAAGATCGTCGGATTTAAACTGGAACAAAACAAAACTTGGACTAAATAAAGATAATCCGGGACTAAACCAGAACTAAACCACGTCCTAACTCGGCCTAAACAAATAAATAGAAACAGGAGAAATCTTGAAAATGTACGTAGCTCAATAAACTGTAAATATTGAAAGACTAAACTCTATTACATTTCTTGGAATTCAAATTCACGAACACCTAAATTTCAAAAATCATATTGATCATCTTGTTAAAAAATTATCCAAATATGTTGGTTTATTTTATAAATTGAGACATTTTCTTCCTCTTGAGGCACTTTTAATCTTGTATCGTTCCCTTTTGGAACCCCATCTAAATTACTGCAACGTGACCTGGTGCAACACATTCCCCAGCTTTATTTTGAAACTACAAGCCCTTCAAAAGAAAGCCATTCGAGCCGTCTCTGGGGCCAAGTTTAACAGCCCCACTGATTCCTTTTTCTAGAAATATAAGCTGCTGAAACTCTTTCAAAATGCATGTATAATGTATAATGTCATGTTTAGACCTAAGGACAGACAGACTCAACTCATCCCAACCTCTACACCTGCTCATGATCACAACACAACACATAAAACAACCCCCATGAACTGCCACCTTAACGTGGTGGGGTTGTTTGAGTACCCGAATGATCCGAGGAGCTATGTTGTCCGGGGCTTTATGCCCCTGGTAGGGTTTCCCATGGCAAACAGGTCCGAGGTGACGGGTCAGACGAAGAGCAGCTCAGAAGATCTCTATGGCCTACGAACCAACAAGGACCGTGACGTCGCCCGGCATGGCGCAGCCGGGGCCCCACCCTGGAGCCAGACCTGGGGTTGGGGCTAGAACTCGAGCACGTGGTGGCCGGGTCTCTACCCACGGGGCCCGGCCGGGCACAGCCCGAAGAGACAGCGTGGGCCCGCCCATCTGTGGACTCACCAGCCGCAGAGGGATCCGTAGGGGTCGGGTGCTAAGAGGACTGGGTGGCAGTCGAGGCCGGGTGCCTCGACGACCTGGTCCACATGCGCAGCTTCTGGCGTTCGGGACTTGGAACGTCACTTCGCTGGGGGGGAAGGAGCCTGAGCTTGTGCGGGAGGTTGAGAGATACCGGCTAGATATAACAGGGGAGGAAGCCGGTCAGACCTGGCAGGCCCAAGCGTGTTGTGAGGGTCTGCTGGGAACGTCTGGCGGATCCCTCTGTCAGTGGGGTCTTCAACTCCCACCTCCGGAAGAGCTTCACCCAGATTCCGGGGGAGGCTGGGGACATGGAGTCCGAGTGGACTCTGTTCTCCTCCTCCATTGTCGATGCAGCTGCTCGTAGTTGTGGCCGTAAGGTCTCTGGTGCCTGTCGCGGCGGCAATCCCCGAACCCGGTGGTGGCGCCCGGAAGTAAGGGATGCCGTCAAGCTGAAGAAGGAGTCCTACTTGGCCTTGTTGGCTTGTGGGACTCCTGAGGCAGCTGAGAGGTACCGGCAGGCCAAGCGTGCTGCGGCTCGGGCGGTCGCAGAGGCTGAAACTCGGGTCTGGGAGGAGTTCGGAGAAGCCATGGAGGAAGACTATCGGTCGGCCTCGAAGAGATTCTGGCAAACCATCCGGCGCCTCAGGAGGGGGAAGCAGTGCTTCACCAACACTGTTTACAGTGCGGGTGGGGGGCTGCTGACCTCGACTGGGGATGTCGTCGGGCGGGGGAAGGAGGACTTCGAGGACCTCCTCAATCCCATCGTCACGTCTTCCGATGGGGAAGCAGAGGCTGGGGACTCGGAGGTGGGCTCGTCCATCACCGGGGCTGAAGTCACCGAGGTGGTGAGAAAGCTCCTCGGTGGCTCCGGGGGTGGATGAGATTCGCCCTGAGTACCTTAAAGGCCTATTCATACTCCACAAGACGCGAGAACTTTGTTCTTGTTCTTGAGGCAAAAAGAACGAGAACAAAGTTCGTCTGAGCTCTGACATTTCATACTCCACAATACGTGTTTCTGCTGAACTGCCACGCCCCCTTTTCCCGCATCCAAAACAAACAAGGAATGACCGAAATAAAACGAGCTATTTGACTTCAAGCTATTATAAAATGTATCAGTCACGATATTGCAAACATGTTGAAGATTGACTTCATGTTTAGCCACATCTCCCGCTGGTTTATTATGTTAGAAAACGTTAACGTTAAAAGCTTACCTCCGTGTCACTCGGTAAAACCATGTTGTTTGACGTCTGTGTAGTTCTCAGTGCGGGTTTTGTCCATCCAAGAACCTTCACTGAACATGTTGGTGACGTTTCCCGGTGTTTGATGAAAGGGTCTAAGATGTACAAGCTTGGTATTCCTCCGTCCACAAGCCTGAACCAATTTTTTCTTTATCGCTCGCCTCTTTCACGCAGGTAACACCAGGCTCTTCTGTTTCCTCTTCGTCCTCGCCCAAAACGTCCGCGTGTTTCTCCCAGGACTTTTTTGCCGTGTGAGTGTCCTTGTCCTTCAGCGAAGTATTTTACTGCCGCGAGTGGTGCCTCAAAACTATCCATGTTGTCTCCGTTTTCCGCACCAGTGTTAGGACGTAAACATTGGATTCTCGCTTCCCGCTTCCGCCAAAATAACCCCGCCCACTAAAAATCCAGCCAATCACAGCCAGAGTTCTTGCAGCCCTGCCGAACAAAGTTCTGCTGGGCCGAAGTGTCAGCAAGAGCTGCCGAACAGGAGCTGCGAGAACAAAATGACGTCATTTTGTTCTCGCAGCTCTGGGTGCGAGAACAAAGTTCTCGCGTCTTGTGGAGTATGAATAGGCCTTAAGTCTCTGGATGTTGTAGGACTGTCTTGGCTGACAAGTCTCTGCAACATCGCGTGGCGGTCGGGGACAGCGCCTCTGGATTGGCAGACCGGGGTGGTGGTCCCTCTCTTTAAGAAGGGGGATCGGAGGGTGTGTTCCAATTACAGAGGAATCACCCTCCTCAGCCTCCCCGGTAAGGTCTACTCCGGGGTGCTGGAGAGGAGGATCCGGCCGATAGTTGAACCTCGGATCCAGGAGGAACAATGCGGTTTTCGTCCTGGTCGTGGCACACTGGACCAGCTCTATACCCTTCACCGGGTGCTCGAGGGTTCGTGGGAGTTCGCCCAACCAGTCCACATGTGTTTTGTGGATCAGGAGAAAGCGTTCGACCGTGTCCCTCGTGGTGCCCTGTGGGGGGTGCTCCAGGAGTATGGGGTCCGGGGCCCCCGTGGTGCCCTGTGGGGGGTGCTCCGGGAGTATGGGGTCCGGGGCCCTCTGTTAAGGGCTGTCCGTTCCCTGTATGAGCAGCAGGAGCTTGGTTCGCATTGCCGGCAGTAAGTCAGACCTGTTCCCGGTGCGTGTTGGTCTCCGCCAGGGCTGCCCTTTGTCACCGGTTCTGTTCATTACTTTTATGGACAGAATTTCTAGGCGCAGCCAGGGGCTGGAGGGCGTCCGGTTTGGGAGCCTCGAAGCCATCAGAACAACATCATCCGCAAACAGCAGAGATGAGACTCTAACGAACCAGGACCTTCAGCTGCTCTGGGGCGGTTTGCAGCCGAGTGTGTAGCGGCCGGGATGAGGATCAGCACCTCCAAATCTGAGGTCATGGTTCTCCTTCCCCTCTACAGGTCGGTGGGGAGTCCTTACCTCAAGTGGAGGAGTTCAAGTATCTCGGGGTCTTGTTCTCAGTGAGGGGCGGATGGAGCGTGAGATCGATAGACGGATCGGTGCGGCGTCAGCAGTGATGCGGTCGCTGTATCGGTCTGTCGTGGTGAAGAGGGAGCTGAGTCGGGGCAAAGCTCTCGATTTACTGATCGATCTACGTTCCCACCCTCACCTATGGTCATGAGATTTGGGTCATGACCGAAAGGATGAGATCGCAAATACAAGCGGCCAAAATGAGTTTCCTTCGCAGGGTGGCTGGGCGCACCCTCCGAGATCGGGTGAGGAGCTCAGTTACCCGGGAGGAGCTCGGAGTAGAGTCGCTGCTCCTCCACGTCGAAAGGAGCAGCTGATGTGGCTCGGGCATCTGTTCCGGATACCTCTTGGTTGCCTCCCGCGGGAGGTGCTCCAGGCATGTCCTAGTGGGACAAGGCCTCGTGGAAGACCCAGGACACGCTAGTGGGACTATGTCTCCGAGCTGGCCTGGTGTGGCCTCGGGGTCAGAACAGCTGGAGGAGGTGTGTGTGGATCGGGAAGTTTGGGCATCTCTGCTGAGACGCTGCCCCCGCGACCCGGCCCCGGATAAAGTGGAAGAAACTGGATGGATGGATGGATGGATGGATGGATGGATGGATGCAAATATCATGGGCAAAAGCCTAGTTTTAGTAGAACAAAATCAACTATTGCAGGAATATAGTGCAAAATGTAAACCACACCTGTTTACAGCACCTACAGTGACTTTAAATCATTTGTTTGTTAACTCAAAGAAAATGTGATATTAGATCATTTTGAAAACGTCAGTTCAGCATAAATTATTTTATAAGTACATTTTTAAAATGTACATGTCAACACCCTTTCAATAAAGGTTGGAAAACTGGGAAAGTTGATGCTGAAACGCTCTGTGATAAACAAGACACCACAAGTGTTTCCTTAACTTTCCAAAAGGAGTGAAACAGCGCCCCCAATTTGACGCTAGTGGCCAAAGAGTGCACTGCATCCATATCTACCATCGAGAAAGAATGGGAAGAGAGTTAGTATTAACCTTAACGGAGCAAAAGTAGGTCACCCTCTGGCTGGACAACAGAATTGTTTGGGCACCCCTGATATAAAGCCGAGCACAGTTTTAACATTTGTCTATGAATATTGAAAACATCTCAGTTGGTTTGTTTGAGTGCGTTACCGCGGCAACACAGCTCCCTCTGCTGCCGTCGTGTGAAGCCGACGACTGAGATTTGATTCAATTCAGACACAAAACAGGTAAGAAAATGTGATTCATTAGTTTCATCATGTTTCATAAGGTCGTTTAACACGTTTTTAAGGATTTGTTTTCATTCTTGTCGGCCTTAATCCTGATGAAGTTGAAGTTATAATCTCTGAGGAGCTAATGCTAATCGGCCGTTAGCTCGACAGAGAAACTTAACTGAAAATATGTGAAAGTCACATTTCTGTGGGCGCGTTATGGTCCGTCTACACAAATATATGTGAAAATGAAAGTGATGAATCTCCTCTTGTGTTTTGGGGACAGTTTAAACGTCAGCTTTAGCTCGATTTGACAGGAGAGCAACAGCCGCGGCTCATACATGTAAATGAGCAGCTGAAATCTCATGGTTTTCTCTGTCGTCTCTGTTTAGGGCCGTTTGTAAAAATGTTCAGAGCTTTTGTGAACGAGCGTCTGGCTGCGGCGGCTGGAGAGACACGTGCGCTGTTTGAAAGGACGAGAGCGGAGTGCGAGGAGGAACTACGTCGCTCCGAGGACGAGAACAAGAGGAAACAGCGGCTCCTGGAGCAGATACTGAGCCCGAGAGTCGTCCTGGTCAGAGCGAGGGTCCAGACGCCCCCGACGAGGATTAAAGAGGAGCCAGAGGAGGAGGAGCTGCCAGTGTAGGCTCCGACACTTTCACACATTATTTTAACCTCTTAACTCCCACCTGGACATGTTTCCTCCTGTTCTCCAAGTTCTCCACATCTAAAAGCTTCTTCAAAACAGCCATGAAAAAAACAAAAGAAAATGAGGATGAAAACCCAACAAAAAAGCGCTAAAAAGTGACAAAAAAGACAAAAATCCAGCAAAAAAATGACAAAAATCCTGCAAAAAAAATGACAAAAATCCAGCTAAAAAATGACAAAATTACAGCAAAAAAGTGACAAAAATCCAGCAAATAAAGACAAAAATCCAGCAAAAAAGTGACAAAAATCCAGCGAAAAAAAGACAAAAATCCAGCAAAAAAATGACAAAAATCCAGCTAAAAAGTGACAAAAATCCAGCAAATAAAGACAAAAATCCAGCAAAAAAATGACAAAAATCCAGCAAAAAAATGACAAAAATCCAGCAGAAAAATTACAAAAATCCAGCAAATAAAGACAAAAAACCAACAAAAAAGTGACAAAAATCCAGCAAAAAAGTGACAAAAATCCAGCGAAAAAAAGACAAAAAACCAACAAAAATGTGACAAAATCCAGCAAAAAAGTGACAAAAAACCAGCAAAACAAAGACAAAAATCCAACAAAAAAGTGACAAAAATCCAGCAAAAAAATGACAAAAATCCATCAAAAAAGTGACAAAAATCCAGGAGAAAAATTACAAAAATCCAGCAAAAAAAGACAAAAATCTAGCAAAAAAGCAATAAAAAACGTGACAAAAACACATAAGGGAAATAAAAAGTGAGGACAATGGCTAAGAGGAGAGAATGCATTTGGTTTCTGCGGGTGGTAAGAGGTTAAAGTTGATTTATATCTACATCATGTTTCAGGTGTTTCCCAGAGTCCAGTGCTGTGAGCGTGAAGAGAGAAGAGCCCTCCCCGCTTCCACAGAGACAAACTGAGCGCGGGAACATCAGCTCAGAGCCACGTTTCCGCTCAGAGACGGAGGGACACACCGAGCGCTCGTCTGACTCTGACCACGATGACGACTGGGAACCTCCATTCAGCCGCTCAGACGCACAGATGGAGACAGAGGCTGATGGAGAAAATCACCACCACCAGGTCCAGAGCAGAGGCAGAAGCACCAAAGTCTCCGCCCAAAACAAGTCTGACCCAGAGACGAGCGCCACGGTCGACGACGGAGAGACGAGCGGAGCCGACGGAGGAGAAGAGAAGAAGAAGCACCGCTGTCACGTCTGTC
The DNA here is from genome assembly GCF_951799975.1 of Gobius niger. Lineage (NCBI taxonomy): Eukaryota > Metazoa > Chordata > Actinopteri > Gobiiformes > Gobiidae > Gobius > Gobius niger. Next base: position 1,884,185 of record NC_136856.1, read on the forward strand.
ACAAGAGATTTAGTCGGAAACATGATTTAATAAGACACAAGAGAGTGCACACAGGAGAGAAGCCACATCACTGTTTAACCTGTGAGAAAACATTTGCCCTGAAGTCTACCTTAGTTAAACATAGAAGAACACACACAGGGGAGAAACCTTACAGCTGTCAGGTCTGTGAGATGAAATTTTCAGATCTCTCTCTCACCTCACGAGGCATAGAAGAACACACACAGGGGACAAACCACACGGCTGCACAATCTGTAATAAAACCTTTATCCAAAAGTGTGATCTAGATTCACACAGACGAACACACACAGGGGACAAACCACACGGCTGCACAATCTGTAATAAAACCTTTATCCGAAAGCGTGATCTAGATTCGCACAGAAGAACACACACAGGGGAGAGGCCCTACAGTTGCTCTGTTTGTGAGAAAAGATTTGCCAGAAAAGACAATCTCAAACAACACATGAAAACTCACTGAATCTGAAGCACAAAACCGAACATTTTCACCAAATGACTTTTTCTATCAGTATTTAATCTTTTGATCAGATTTTACCGTTAAATCGTATCATTTTTCAATTTTGTTCACGTTTGTTTGCATCAGTACGGTCAGTTTTGTTTCCATTGCCTTGTGAAGCAGTGATTTCTGTTGTTTGAATCGACTTAATGGTGAAAATAGGTTTTAAATTCAGCTCTTACACTTTCAAAATGCTTTTTTTCATCATAAAATGATTTGTTGCTTTAGAAATGATTGTAAATATGTTTAAGAAGCGATAATCTGAATATTCCGTATGTGTTGAAGCTCATTGTTCATCGACTCTTGATTAATCCTAAATGTTGTTGACTAAGTTTATCTTTTCCTTTTGTAAATAAAACATTGTAAAAACCTCATCTCTTTAGTCTGAAAACAAAACTTGGACTAAACCAGAACTAAACCACGTCCTAACTAGGACTAAACATAGAAACCAGGTCCACATCAGGAATAACTCTGAGCTGTTTGTGTCATGCTGTAGCTGTATGTGGCTAATAGCAGCTAAAGCAGGAAGAGCTAACACCAGAAAACATGTTTTAAGTCAATGAGGAGCTGCCTCTGCCCCTTATGTACAGGATGGCTGCACGGTCACATTTACGGGATGTTTAAATCTTCTTTTATCACATCCAAAAACTGTAATATTTGTGAGTGTGGCTAACATTAGCTTAGCGGCCCATTCATTCCTATGGCGTAGCTTAGCCTAGCCGCTTCCATTCGTTTACATGTATCAGTTAGCATTGCATATTAAGTCCGTTTTTTACCTAAAAAATTCTCCACAAAATGAAATGACACCAAAGCAACTGCAGAGTCACATGTTTCCTGTCTGTCCTGGACTCATGGATATATTTAGAGGAGTTTTAAAGGTACATTTTAAACATCTCAACATCTCAGTTGGTTTGTTTGAGTGCGTTACCGCGGCAACACAGCTCCCTCTGCTGCCGTCGTGTGAAGCCGACGACTGAGATTTGATTCAATTCAGACACAAAACAGGTAAGAAAATGTGATTCATTAGTTTCATCATGTTTCATAAGGTCGTTTAACACGTTTTTAAGGATTTGTTTTCATTCTTGTCGGCCTTAATCCTGATGAAGTTGAAGTTATAATCTCTGAGGAGCTAATGCTAATCGGCCGTTAGCTCGACAGAGAAACTTAACTGAAAATATGTGAAAGTCACATTTCTGTGGGCGCGTTCTGGTCCGTCTACACAAATATATGTGAAAATGAAAGTGATGAATCTCCTCTTGTGTTTTGGGGACAGTTTAAACGTCAGCTTTAGCTCTATTTGACAGGAGAGCAACAGCCGCGGCTCATACATGTAAATGAGCAGCTGAAATCTCACGGTTTCCTCTGTCGTCTCTGTTTAGGGCCGTTTGTAAAAATGTTCAGAGCTTTTGTGAACGAGCGTCTGGCTGCGGCGGCTGGAGAGACACGTGCGCTGTTTGAAAGGACGAGAGCGGAGTGCGAGGAGGAACTACGTCGCTCCGAGGACGAGAACAAGAGGAAACAGCGGCTCCTGGAGCAGATACTGAGCCCGAGAGTCGTCCTGGTCAGAGCGAGGGTCCAGACGCCCCCGACGAGGATTAAAGAGGAGCCAGAGGAGGAAGAGCTGCCAGTGTAGGCTCCGACACTTTCACACATTATTTTAACCTCTTAACTCCCACCTGGACATGTTTCCTCCTGTTCTCCAAGTTCTCCACATCTAAAAGCTTCAAAACAGCCATGAAAAAACTGAAGAAAATGAGGATGAAAACCCAACAAAAAAGCACTAAAAAGTGACAAAAAAAAGTGACAAAAATAACAAAAACTCAACAAAAAAGTGACAAAATCCAGAAAAAAAGACAAAAATCCAGCCAAAAAAAAGACAAAAATCCAGCAAAAAAAGACAAAAATCCAGCAAAAAAAAAGACAAAAATCCAGCAAAAAAAAGAAAAATCCAGCAAAAAAAAGACAAAAATCCAGCAAAAAAAAGAAAAATCCAGCAAAAAAAATAACAAAAATCCAGCAAAAAAAATAACAAAAATCCAGCAAAAAAAATAACAAAAATCCAGCAAAAAAATGACAAAAATGCAGCAAAAAAGTGACAAAAATTCAGCAAAAAAATGACAAAAATCCAGCAAAAAAGTGACAAAAATCCAGTAAAAAATGACAAAAATCCAGCAAAAAAGGACAAAAATCCAGCAAAAAAATAAAAATAAAAATCCAGCAGAAAAAAGACAAAAATTTAGCAAAAAAAGATAAAAATCCAGCAAAAAAAAAAGACAAAAATACAGCAGAAAAATAACAAAAATCCAGCAAAAAATGACAAAAATCCAGCAAAAAAGTAATAAAAAAAGTGACAAAAACACAAAAGGGAAATAAAAAGTGAGGACAATGGCTAAGAGGAGAGAATGCATTTGGTTTCTGCGGGAGTTAAGAGGTTAAAGTTGATTTATATCTACATCATGTTTCAGGTGTTTCCCAGAGTCCAGTGCTGTGAGCGTGAAGAGAGAAGAGCCCTCCCCGCTTCCACAGAGACAAACTGAGCGCGGGAACATCAGCTCAGAGCCACGTTTCCGCTCAGAGACGGAGGGACACACCGAGCGCTCGTCCGACTCTGACCACGATGACGACTGGGAACCTCCATTCAGCCGCTCAGACGCACAGATGGAGACAGAGGCTGATGGAGAAAATCACCACCACCAGGTCCAGAGCGGAGGCAGAAGCACCAAAGTCTCCGCCCAAAACAAGTCTGACCCAGAGACGAGCGCCACGGTCGACGACGGAGAGACGAGCGGAGCCGACGGAGGAGACGAGAAGAAGAAGCACCGCTGTCACGTCTGTACCAAGAGATTTAGAGATAAACATGATTTAATAAGACACAAGAGAGTGCACACAGGAGAGAAGCCACATCACTGTTTAACCTGTGAGAAAACATTTGCCCTGAAGTCTAGTCTAGTTAGACATAGAAGAACACACACAGGGGACAAACCACACGGCTGCACAATCTGTAATAAAACCTTTATCCAAAAGCGTGATCTAGATTCACACAGAAGAACACACACAGGGGAGAGGCCCTACAGTTGCTCTGTTTGTGAGAAAAGATTTGCCAGAAAAGACAATCTCACAAAACACATGAAAACTCACTAAATCTGAAGCACAAAACCGAACATTTTCATCAACATGACTATTTCTATCAGTATTTAATCCTCATTTTATCAGATTTTACGATTTAATAATTTATGATGATTTAGTAATTCAGTGCTGATTTATATCGTTGTTTTTCATTTTTCTTCAAAATCTACATGAACAAGGTCATTTTTGTTTCCATTGCCTTGTGAAGCAGTGATTTCTATTGTTTGAGTCGACTTAACGCTGAAAATGTTTTTTAAATTCTGCTTCTGATTTTTATTTCCTCATAAATACATGTGTTGCTTTCGAAATGACTGTAAATATGTGTAAGTGATAATCTGAATAGTCTGTATGTATTGAAGCTCATTGTTCGACTATTGGAAAAGTCTGAAATGTTGTTGACTTTGTTTATTGTCTCGTTCCGTGTTGTTTGTTTCTTTTCCTCACAGGCTAGTGGAGGTGGCAATGGAGAGGCACCATGTCCCGCACAACATCAAAGTCCTCATCATGGATTATTATAACAGCTTTAATCTGAGGTTCACCTCCGGCACAGTAACATCTGAGCGGCACCGACTGGAGAAAGGGATCATCACTGGATGCACTATCTCAGTGATACTTTTTGCCCTGGCCATGAACATGCTGGTCAAGTCTGCCGAGCCGGAGTGCAGAGGCCCCAAATCCAAGTCCGGAATCCGTCAGCCCCCCATCAGAGCATATATGGATGATCTGACCGTAACAACAGTGTCAGTCCCAGGATGCAGATGGATCCTCCAGGGCTTGGAGAGGCTAACTACCTGGGCGCGGATGCACTTCAAGCCAGAAAAATCCAGGTCTCTTGTCCTGAAGAAAGGGAAGGTGACTGATCGGTTCCAATTCTCTCTAGGAGGCATCCATATTCCATCTGTCACAGAGAAACCTGTGAGGAGCCTTGGAAAAATATTTGATTGCTCCCTAAAGGATGCCGCTTCCATCAGGGCAACCAACGAACAACTGGACAGCTGGCTGACTACAGTCGACAAGTCAGGTCTTCCAGGGAAATTCAAGGCCTGGGTTTACCAGCATGGCATCCTGCCGAGGATACTGTGGCCATTGCTGGTGTACGAATTTCCCATCTCCACAGTAGAAGGGTTCGAGAGGAGGGTCAGCAGCTGCCTTCGACGCTGGTTGGGCTTACCCAGAAGCCTAAGCAGCATCGCCCTCTACGGCAATAAGAACAAGCTGACTCTCCCCATCAACAATCTGGCTGAGGAGTTCATGGTTGCCAGAACAAGAGAGTTTCTCCAGTATAGGGAATCAAAGGACCCAAAAGTCTCCCAAGCTGGCATTGAGGTGAGGTCGGGCAGAAAGTGGAGGGCACATGAGGCTGTGGTTCAAGCGGAATCACGGCTGTGTCACAGAGAACTGGTGGGAAGTGTGACGACTGGCCGGGCAGGTCTGGGAATCACTCAAAGAACCCGCTACTACAAGCTCAAGGGCAAGGAAAGGCGGAACCTGATCCAACGCGAAGTGAGGGCTGGGGTGGAAGAGCAGCGTGCTAGCCAGTGGGTGGGATTGAAGCAACAGGGCGCATGGACCAGATGGGAAGAAGCCATGGACAGAAAGATCTCATGGTCCGAGTTGTGGAGGGCTGAGCCACTCCGCATCAAATTCCTCATTCAGTCTGTCTATGATGTCCTGCCCAGCCCGTCCAACCTCTTCTGTTGGGGCAAGGTGGAAACCCCAAAATGTCCCTTGTGCCAAGGAAGAGGAACTCTGGAACACATCCTCAGCAGCTGTCCTAAAGCGCTTGGAGATGGCCGTTACCGCTGGCGCCACGACCAGGTGCTGAAGGAGGTCGCTGAGTCCATCAACACTGCCGTCAACCAGAGCAAGCGCTTACTACCAACAAGGCGCAAAATCTCATTTGTGCGGGCCGGAGAACAACCACGTCCCCGTCCGAAACCTCAAACAGGCCTCCTGGGAACAGCGAAGGACTGGCAGATTAGGGTGGACCTGGGGAAGCAACTCAAATTCCCTGAAAACATCGTGGAAACCAGCCTTAGACCAGACATCGTTTTACTCTCAGAGACATCAAAGCAGGTCGTATTGTTGGAGCTAACGGTGCCCTGGGAGGAGAGACTGGAGGAAGCCAATGAGAGGAAGAGGGAGAAATACGCGGAGCTGGTGGAGGATTGCCGCAGAGAGGGGTGGCGTGCGCAATGCCTGCCCATTGAGGTTGGGGGAAGAGGTTTTGCAGCTAAGTCTCTCTGTAGGGCCTACAGCCTCTTGGGCATGACAGGGGCACGTAAGAGGAGAGCCATCTGCAAAGCGTCTGAGGCTGCTGAGAGAGCCTCGCGATGGCTGTGGATCCTGAGGGACAAGCAGTGGAGGAGTGCTTCTTGGACACAGGCCGGGAACTGATCACTCCCGGTTGGGTCGCCTGGGTGAGGGGGTCTGAAGTTGAAAGACCCGAAACCCCCTATGACCCCAGGTACTATCACTGATGATGTGTCCAAGCAACTGCATCATAAGATGTATGTAACAACTGTATTCCTTGTAAATAAAACAATGTAAAAACCTCATCTCTTTGGTCTGAAAACAAAACTTGGACTAAACCAGAACTAAACCACATCTAAACTAGGCCTAAACAAAGAAACCTGGTCCACATCAGGACTAATTCTGAGCTGTTTGTGTCATGCTGTAGCTGTATGTGGCTAATAGCAGCTAAAGCAGGAAGAGCTAACACCAGAAAACATGTTTTAAGTCGATGAGGAGCTGCCTCTGCCCCTTATGTACAGGATGGCTGCACGGTCACATTTACGGGATGTTTAAATCTTCTTTTCTCACATCCAAAAACTGTAATATTTGTGAGTGTGGCTAACATTAGCTTAGCGACCCATGCATTCCTATGGCGTAGCTTAGCCTAGCCATTTCCATTCGTTTACATGTATCAGTTAGCATTGCATATCAAGTCCGTTTTTTACCTAAAAATTCTCCACAAAATGAAATGACACCAAAGCAACTGCAGAGTCACATGTTTCCTGTCTGTCCTGGACTCATGGATATATTTAGAGGAGTTTTAAAGGTACATTTTAAACATCTGAACATCTCAGTTGGCTTGTTTGAGTGCGTTACCGCGGCAACACAGCTCCCTCTGCTGCCGTCGTGTGAAGCCGACGACTGAGATTTGATTCAATTCAGACACAAAACAGGTAAGAAAATGTGACTCATTAGTTTCATCATGTTTCATAAGGTCGTTTAACACGTTTTTAAGGATTTTAAATTCAGCTCTTACACTTTTTTTCATCATAAAATTCTTTGTTGCTTTGAAATGATTGTAAATATGTTTAAGAAGTGATAATCTGAATATTCCGTATGTGTTGAAGCTCATTGTTCATCGACTCTTGATAAATCCTAAATGCTGTTGACTTTGTTCATTGTTTTGTTCCTTTTCCTTTTGTAAATAAAACACTGTAAAAACCTCATCTCTTTAGTCTGTTTTGTTTGGCACCAAAACTACATCACAAGAGCAGATACAGTTTCAAATCGTTCCATTATCAATCCAGATAAACCGAGTTGGTGATTCTAATGCAGCAAAACGACAGAGTGTTTTTCTGATCGTGACTTAGTCTGATGGGATAATGCCTGTGGAGAATCAAAGCTGGACAAACAAGTGTCGTTGGAAAAGGGAGAAACGCCAGACACGAGGAGAGAAGTGACTTATCAGCGGCGGCTGGTGGTCTGTGAACCAGGGGACGCTCAGAATATTCTCTATTCTTTATCAGTGCGATCATCGGAGCGTCCTTAAGATCGTCGGACGGGGAGAATCGGGGCTATAATCATCCTGAATATCCTGCCGTGTGAACCAGGCTAAACAGGATTTAAACTGGAACAAAACAAAACTTGGACTAAATAAAGATAATCCGGGACTAAACCAGAACTAAACCACGTCCTGACTAGGCCTAGCCGCTTCCATTCGTTTACATGTATCAGTTAGCATTGCATATTAAGCCGTTTTTTTACCTAGAAATTCTCCACAAAATGAAATGACACCAAAGCAACTGCAGAGTCACATGTTTCCTGTCTGTCGTGGACTCATGGATATATTTAGAGGAGTTTTAAAGGTACATTTTAAACATCTCTGCTCTGTTCTGCTCCTGAATGTGACAGCAGTGACTGTTACTGTTCATTAAGGCTCTTTTATAAACCCGACCAAGGGTGGAAGTGACAGTGTAACCATGTAGGGCCTCCAAATGCCGCTTGTGGCTTTAATTGTTATTTTTAGAACCACTGTATGTCTGAACTATCAAACCGACTGGATTTTCTCTCCCTCTTTCCTGCCACTGACCATGGAGCATCATCTCAGGCTCGGTCCGACTGTCCCACAAGATCACCATCAAACCCTGATTCAGTCGATCAAAGATAAAACGTCCCGGAATGTTAAATAAAGGTCTGATTGACAGGTTAAAAGGAAAGTCTGCGAAGCTTCCAGGCCTGTCCTCCGTCTCCGCATTCAAACATATGAACACAAAGGAAGCCGTCCGTCTGCACATGTCGGATTACGCCGCGCTTCGTGACTGGAGAAAATCGATGTTCGTGACTGTGTGACGTCAGACTGACTCATGTTTTACTGTTTCCTCTAATGACTCACTCCTCTCTCCCCTGAAGAGCAGCTCCATCTGCAGCCGGGCCGAGCCTTCTGAACTCGTACCACGGGGGAAAGCCTGGAAAGGACTGCTCTGGGGTTTGAAACATTTCATTCTAAAGTGCCGAGCGCAGTCACCTGTCTGGAGACAGAGAGAGCCTGTCTTTGAGCAAAATGGAGACTTAAGACGAGACAAAACTCAACCAATTAATCAAAATAGTTCTCTTTTGCGGCTATAAAGGCTAGATTAGCCATTTTATAGTCTCCTTTATTCTGTAATTGAGCATCTCCCACTAAGCACATGGCTGGACAAAGAGGAAGAGTAACATTTAATATGACTATTCAGGACATTGCCATAATATACACTGCGTTCCAAATTATTATGCGAATTGGATTTTTGTGTCAAAAAGGTAAAACAAAAACAAAAAAACATGGACGGTATCGTGTCTCAGGGCTCTTTGAATCACTGACATTAATCTCAGAGACCTGGGATGATTAGTTTTCAGGTTAAGCCCAGTTAAGGGAAAAACTACTGAAAAAGGGTGTTCCACATTATTAAGCAGATCATCATTTTCAAGCAATATGGGAAAGAAAAAGGGTCTGTCTGCTGATGAAAAGCGTGAAATAGTTTAATGCCTTGGTCTAGGTATGAAATCCTTCGATATTTCATGAAAGATTAAGTGTAATCATCGTACTGATAAGAGATTTTTGGATGATTCAGACACACATGGGTTTGTGCAGATAATGGCACAATATGGACAGTTTCTGCCAGACAAATACATCAGATTAAGAGAACAGATGCTACAGAGCAGCAGACAGGTATTTGAAGCTGCTGGTGCCTCTGGAGTCTCCTGAACATGAAGGTGTCGGACCCTCCAGAGGCTGCAGTTGTGCATAAACCTTCTATCCGGCCTCCCCTAAACTGTTCATTGAAGCTGAAGCAGAAATGGCTGCAGTGGCTCAGAAATACATGAGACTCATTTTCAAACAGTCTTGTTCACTGATGAGGCCGTGTAGCCCTGGATGGTCAGATCAATGGAGGAGTGGATGTTGGTGAATGACAATGTCCCAACAAGGCTGTGACGTCAGTAAGGAGGGGGCGGAGTCATGTTTTGGGGCAGAATCATGGGGAGAGAGCTGGTCGGCCGACCCCAGGGAGCCTACCCTGAAGGTGTGAAAATGAAAAATGAAAAATATGTGGAGTTTCTGACTGACCACTGTCTTCTATGCTACAAAAAGAAGAGCTGTGTTTTCCCAAACAAAATCCTCTTCATCATGACAACGCACCATGTCATACTCTAAAGAAAACCTCTGCATCACTGGCTGCTATGGGCATAAAAGGAGAGAAACCCATGATGTGGACCCCCTCCTCCCCTGACCTCAACCCTGTTGAGAACCTTTGGAGCCTCAACAAAACAAACTTCTATGAGGGTGGGAGGCAGTTTTCATCCAAACAGCAGCTCTGGGAGGCTATTCTGACATCCTGCAAAGAAATCCAAGCAGAAACTGTCCAAAATCACAAGTTTAATGGATTAGTTTAATAGTTTTAGTTTAATGGAAGAGTTTTGAAGCTGCTTCACACAAGGGCTCCTATGGCAAAATATAACTTGACCTGTTAATACTTTTTTTGATTGAAATATCTTTTGATTTCAGTAAGTATGACCTCCTAATGCTACAAATAATTAATTACAAGCTTTAAAATGTATTGAAACGATGAGTTGCATAATAACTTGGAACAGTGGAGGTTTTTACTATATTTATTTTTGAAAAAAATACTGTTTTCACTGGGAGGTTTTTTCAACCACATTTAAATGATCCTCGACCAGTTAAAGACTTGACAATTATGCTGACTCTCATTTGAGTTGACAATTCAGAAAATCTTAGAAAATGTCATTTGCATAATAATTTGGAACACAGTCACGTGACTTTTGTTATCATGGCAGGCAGTTTTAAAACTGAAGTAGAATTATGCAGTACTGCAACATGTACCAATATCTCATGATGGAAATGAAAGACGACTGACAGTGACATGTGTATGTGTAATCATTGGTTATGAAGACAACAGAAGAAACACAGAGACGCTTATGTGAAGTGAGTCAGTGTTTAAGCTGCTCTAGACGTTAGCATGCTACTGGTTAGCATTTGGCTTCAACAGCTCAGCTCTGACCTCTCCAAGAGAAAGCCTTGAACCACAAACATCTGGCCTTGGATACACCATGTCACAGAGGTCAGAGGTCAGAGAGGTTACTGTAGTGTTTCCTCAGTGTTCATGTGAGCCACACATGTGTTTATCGTGTTGAAGCTAAATGCTAACCGGTAGCATGCTAACGTCTTGAGCAGCTTAAACACTGACTCAGACTGAGACTCTGTCGACATGACAAACTGTAAAAATCACAGAGAAGGTTTTCTGTTTCCGTCTGTGCCACATTTGCTTCTTGTGTTACATAAACGTGCGTCTTTCATTTTCATCCTGAGTAGAGATATTGTTACATGTTGTAGTACTGCATAATTCTACTGCAGTATTCAAAATGGCCGCCGCAACTATGTGTTATGTCATAGGAAACACATGTACATGAATCAAAGTTCCTCTTTGCACAACAAAGATCAGAGGAGTTACATATGCCATGTGTTAAAATTTTTATTACATTCTGCCATATTTGTTTCCAATCTGACATATGTATTTGCTGGATCCTGTTCCTGTTGGGCTTGTGTTTCTTTTTGGTCTATACTGATGAGCATTTTGTACATTTCCTTTCTGGTTTACAGGCGTGGCCGGATCCGGAGCTCATTGTAGCACTTTGATCATCCGAGTAACAGAGGTTACTTTATGATAATACTGAGGCCAGACTTACCTCTGAGCTTCACACTGAAACATCTTGGACTTACCTGAGACCAGAACTTCTTTTCCACCAGTGCAATGTTCCCAAAATCAGGAACATTTTACTAGATCAGACACATGGATGGATTACAGCAAGTAAAAACTGAATGGTGATTTCAAACCTTAAACTGTACAAACCTGTAACAGTTCTAACTAGAAAATTTTGCAATTGTCTGCGGAATTGTAGGCTACTAATGCAGAAATGACAAAAATTGCAAAACATTGTGAAAATTCATAATTGCATAATAGTGCATTATATGCGAAAATCCCTATTAAGTTTCATAATTGTGTTGTAATTCTAAAAATCCCTATTAAGTTGCAATATACTGCTTTATATGCAAAAATCCCTATTAAGTTGCATTATACTGCTTTACATGCGAAAATCCCTATTAAGTTGCATTATAGTGCTTTACATGCGAAAATCCCTATTAAGTTGCATTATAGTGCTTTATATGTGAAAATCCCTATTAAGTTGCATTATAGTGCTTTATATGTGAAAATCCCTATTAAGTTGCATTATATTGCTTTATATGTGAAAATCCCTATTAAGTTGCATTATAGTGCTTTATATGTGAAAATCCCTATTAAGTTGCATTATAGTGCTTTATATGTGAAAATCCCTATTAAGTTGCATTATAGTGCTTTATATGTGAAAATCCCTATTAAGTTGCATTATAGTGCAATTATTGTGAAAATCCCTATTAAGCTGCATTATACTGCTTTATATGCAAAAATCCCTATTAAGTTGCATTATACTGCTTTATATGTGAAAATCCCTATTAAATTGCATTATAGTGCTTTATATGTGAAAATCCCTATTAAGTTGCATTATATTGCTTTATATGTGAAAATCCCTATTAAGTTGCATTATAGTGCTTTATATGTGAAAATCCCTATTAAGCTGCATTATAGTGCTTTATATGTGAAAATCCCTATTAAGCTGCATTATAGTGCTTTATATGCGAAAATCCCTATTAAGCTGCATTATAGTGCTTTATATGTGAAAATCCCTATTAAGTTGCATTATAGTGCTTTATATGTGAAAATCCCTATTAAGTTGCATTATAGTGCTTTATATGTGAAAATCCCTATTAAGTTGCATTATAGTGCAATTATTGTGAAAATCCCTATTAAGCTGCATTATAGTGCTTTATATGTGAAAATCCCTATTAAGTTGCATTATAGTGCTTTATATGCGAAAATCCCTATTAAGTTGCATTATAGTGCTTTATATGTGAAAATCCCTATTAAGTTGCATTATAGTGCTTTATATGCGAAAATCCCTATTAAGTTGCATTATAGTGCTTTATATGTGAAAATCCCTATTAAGTTGCATTATAGTGCTTTATATGCGAAAATCCCTATTAAGTTGCATTATAGTGCAATTATTGTGAAAATCCCTATTTTGTTGCATTATAGTGCTTTATATGTGAAAATCCCTATTAAGTTGCATTATAGTGCTTTATATGTGAAAATCCCTATTAAGTTGCATTATAGTGCTTTATATGTGAAAATCCCTATTAAGTTGCATTATAGTGCTTTATATGCGAAAATCCCTATTAAGTTGCATTATAGTGCTTTATATGCGAAAATCCCTATTAAGTTGCATTATAGTGCAATTATTGTGAAAATCCCTATTTTGTTGCATTATAGTGCTTTATATGTGAAAATCCCTATTAAGTTGCATTATAGTGCTTTATATGTGAAAATCCCTATTAAGTTGCATTATAGTGCTTTATATGCGAAAATCCCTATTAAGTTGCATTATAGTGCTTTATATGTGAAAATCCCTATTAAGTTGCATTATAGTGCTTTATATGCGAAAATCCCTATTAAGTTGCATTATAGTGCTTTATATGTGAAAATCCCTATTAAGTTGCATTATAGTGCTTTATATGCGAAAATCCCTATTAAGTTGCATTATAGTGCAATTATTGTGAAAATCCCTATTTTGTTGCATTATAGTGCTTTATATGCGAAAATCCCTATTAAGTTGCATTATAGTGCTTTATATGTGAAAATCCCTATTAAGTTGCATTATAGTGCTTTATATGCGAAAATCCCTATTAAGTTGCATTATAGTGCTTTATATGTGAAAATCCCTATTAAGTTGCATTATAGTGCTTTATATGCGAAAATCCCTATTAAGTTGCATTATAGTGCAATTATTGTGAAAATCCCTATTTTGTTGCATTATAGTGCTTTATATGTGAAAATCCCTATTAAGTTGCATTATAGTGCAATTATTGTGAAAATCCCTATTTTGTTGCAGAAACTGTAAAAACTGTTGAAATTGCATAAACTCTTGACATTGTATAAAGTCTTAACTTTGTATAAACTGTTTAAATCACTCACAGACTTCACTGTATCAGAAATCCTATTAAAATGAATGGGGAGCCATCCCCATACAAATCAATGGCAGAATTCCCAAGCCCGTAGAAAAAAACTGGAAAACTGCAGAACTCTATTTTTTTCTGAAAACTGACAAGTTGTGGAACCTGAACAAGCACAAACTGCAGAAATTGCTGAAACTGTGGAAAAAACTGCAGAATCTGTGAATTTGCGGAAGCCCCATTATAAGTAATGGGAAAAATCGGCCGAATATCGGCCGATTGCGGAAAAACCGGAAGTTGCAGAATTCCCAAAAGTAATAGCAGGATTCTCTCCAACATGCGGAACGTTTTGATGTATAACTTGTGGAAATCGCTGAAATTGTGAAAGTTGTGAAAGCTGCAGAAAAACGGGAAAAAAACGGAAGTTTAATAATAATAATAACTAGAAAATGTTGCAATTGCTGCGCAATTGCGATTGACTGCGGAATCCTAGGCTACTAATGCAGAAATGGCAAAAAATGCATAAAAATTGTGAAAAAATTCATAATTGCATAAGAGTGCTTTTATCGTGAAAATCCTCATTTAGTTGCATTATAGTGCTGTTATTGTGAAAATCCCTATTAAGTTGCATTATAGTGCTTTACATGTGAAAATCCCTATTAAGTTGCATTATAGTGCTTTTATTGTGAAAATCCCTATTAAGTTGCATTATAGTGCTTTTATTGTGAAAATCCCTATTAAGTTGCATTATACTGCTTTATATGTGAAAATCCCTATTAAGTTGCATTATAGTGCTTTACATGGGAAAATCCCTATTAAGTTGCATTATAGTGCTTTACATGTGAAAATCCCTATTAAGTTGCATTATAGTGCTTTTATTGTGAAAATCCCTATTAAGTTGCATTATAGTGCTTTTATTGTGAAAATCCCTATTAAGTTGCATTATAGTGCTTTATATGTGAAAATCCCTATTAAGTTGCATTATAGTGCTTTACATGCTAAAATCCCTATTAAGTTGCATTATAGTGCTTTACATGTGAAAATCCCTATTAAGTTGCATTATACTGCTTTATATGTGAAAATCCCTATTAAGTTGCATTATAGTGCTTTACATGCTAAAATCCCTATTAAGTTGCATTATAGTGCTTTATATGTGAAAATCCCTATTAAGTTGCATTATAGTGCTTTACATGTGAAAATCCCTATTAAGTTGCATTATACTGCTTTATATGCAAAAATCCCTATGAAGTTGCATTATAGTGCTTTTATTGTGAAAATCCCTATTAAGTTGCATTATAGTGCTTTACATGCTAAAATCCCTATTAAGTTGCATTATCGTGCTTTACATGTGAAAATCCCTATTAAGTTGCATTATAGTGCTTTATATGTGAAAATCCCTATTAAGTTGCATTATAGTGCTTTACATGTGAAAATCCCTATTAAGTTGCATTATACTGCTTTATATGCAAAAATCCCTATGAAGTTGCATTATAGTGCTTTTATTGTGAAAATCCCTATTAAGTTGCATTATAGTGCTTTTATTGTGAAAATCCCTATTAAGTTGCATTATAGTGCTTTTATTGTGAAAATCCCTATTAAGTTGCATTATAGTGCTTTTATTGTGAAAATCCCTATTTAGTTGCATAATTGTGTTGTAATTGCAAAAATCCCTATTTTGTTGCAGAAACTGTAAAAACTGTTGAAATTGCAGAAACTTGACATTGTATAAAATCTTAACATTGTATAAACTGTTTAAATCACTCACAGACTTCACTGTATCAGAAATCCTATTCAAATGAATGGGCAGAATTCCCCATACAAATCAATGGCAGAATTCCCAAGCCCGTAGAAAAAAACTGGAAAACTGTAGAACTCTAATTTTTTCAGAAAACTGACAAGTTGTGGAACCTGAACAAGCACAAACTGCAGAAATTGCTGAAACTGTGGAAAAAACTGCAGAATCTGTGAATTTGCGGGAGCCCCATTATAACTAATAGGAAAAATCGGCCGAATATCGGCCGATTGCGGAAAAACCGGAAGTTGCAGAATTCCCAAAAGTAATAGCAGGATTCTCTCCAACATGCTGAACGTTTTGATGTATAACTTGTGGAAATCGCTGAAATTGTGAAAGTTGTGAAAGCTGCAGAAAATTTGGAAAAAAATACTATAATAATAACTAGAAAATGTTGCAATTGCTGCGCAATTGCGATTGACTGCGGAATCCTAGGCTACTAATGCAGAAATGGCAAAAAATGCATAAAAATTGTGAAAAAATTCATAATTGCATAAGAGTTCTTTTATAGTGAAAATCCTCATTTAGTTGCATAATACTGCTTTACATGTGAAAATCCCTATTAAGTTGCATTATAGTGCTTTACATGTGAAAATCCTTATTAAGTTGCATTATAGTGCTTTATATGTGAAAATCCCTATTAAGTTGCATTATAGTGCTTTACATGTGAAAATCCCTATTAAGTTGCATTATAGTGGTTTACATGTGAAAATCCCTATTAAGTTGCATTATACTGCTTTACATGTGAAAATCCCTATTAAGTTGCATTATAGTGCTTTACATGTGAAAATCCCTATTAAGTTGCATTATAGTGCTTTACATGTGAAAATCCCTATTAAGTTGCATTATACTGCTTTACATGTGAAAATCCCTATTAAGTTGCATTATAGTGGTTTACATGTGAAAATCCCTATTAAATTGCATTATACTGCTTTACATGTGAAAATCCCTATTAAGTTGCATTATACTGCTTTACATGTGAAAATCCCTATTAAGTTGCATTATAGTGCTTTTATTGTGAAAATCCCTATTAAGTTGCATTATAGTGCTTTACATGTGAAAATCCCTATTAAGTTGCATTATAGTGCTTTACATGTGAAAATCCCTATTAAGTTGCATTATAGTGCTTTACATGTGAAAATCCCTATTAAGTTGCATTATACTGCTTTACATGTGAAAATCCGTATTAAGTTGTATTATAGTGCTTTTATTGTGAAAATCCCTATTAAGTTGCATTATAGTGCTTTACATGTGAAAATCCCTATTAAGTTGCATTATAGTGCTTTACATGTGAAAATCCCTATTAAGTTGCATTATAGTGCTTTACATGTGAAAATCCCTATTAAGTTGCATTATAGTGCTTTTATTGTGAAAATCCCTATTAAGTTGCATTATAGTGCTTTATATGTGAAAATCCCTATTAAGTTGCATTATAGTGCTTTACATGTGAAAATCCCTATTAAGTTGCATTATAGTGCTTTACATGTGAAAATCCCTATTAAGTTGCATTATAGTGCTTTTATTGTGAAAATCCCTATTAAGTTGCATTATAGTGCTTTATATGTGAAAATCCCTATTAAGTTGCATTATAGTGCTTTACATGTGAAAATCCCTATTAAGTTGCATTATATTAAGTTGCATTATAGTGCTTTACATGTGAAAATCCCTATTAAGTTGCATTATAGTGCTTTTATTGTGAAAATCCCTATTTAGTTGCATTATAGTGCTTTTATTGTGAAAATCCCTATTAAGTTGCATTTTAGTGCTTTATATGCGAAAATCCCAATTAAGTTGCATTATAGTGCTTTTATTGTGAAAATCCCTATTAAGTTGCATTATAGTGCTTTATATGTGAAAATCCCTATTAAGTTGCATTATACTGCTTTACATGTGAAAATCCCTA
Organism: Gobius niger; assembly: GCF_951799975.1. Taxonomy (NCBI): domain Eukaryota; kingdom Metazoa; phylum Chordata; class Actinopteri; order Gobiiformes; family Gobiidae; genus Gobius; species Gobius niger. The sequence goes on from NC_136856.1 coordinate 1,901,349, forward strand.
TTAAGTTGCATTATAGTGCTTTTATTGTGAAAATCCCTATTTAGTTGCATTATAGTGCTTTATATGTGAAAATCCCTATTTAGTTGCATTATAGTGCTTTTATTGTGAAAATCCCTATTTAGTTGCATTATAGTGCTTTTATTGTGAAAATCCCTATTTAGTTGCATTATAGTGCTTTTATTGTGAAAATCCCTATTAAGTTGCATTATAGTGCTTTTATTGTGAAAATCCCTATTAAGTTGCATTATAGTGCTTTTATTGTGAAAATCCCTATTAAGTTGCATTATAGTGCTTTATATGCGAAAATCCCAATTAAGTTGCATTATAGTGCTTTTATTGTGAAAATCCCTATTTAGTTGCATAATTGTGTTGTAATTGCAAAAATCCATATTTTGTTGCAGAAACTGTAAAAACTGTTGAAATTGCAGAAACTCTTGACATTGTATAAAGTCTTAACATTGTATAAACTGTTTAAATCACTCACAGACTTCACTGTATCAGAAATCCTATTAAAATGAATGGGGAGCCTTCCCCATACAAATCAATGGCAGAATTCCCAAGCCCGTAGAAAAAAACTGGAAAACTGTAGAACTCTATTTTTTTCAGAAAACTGACAAGTTGTGGAACCTGAACAAGCTCAAACTGCAGAAATTGCTGAAACTGTGGAAAAAACTGCAGAATCTGTGAATTTGCGGGAGCCCCATTATAACGAATAGGAAAAATCGGCCGAATATCGGCCGATTGCGGAAAAACCGGAAGTTGCAGAATTCCCAAAAGTAATAGCAGGATTCTCTCCAACATGCTGAACGTTTTGATGTATAACTTGTGGAAATCGCTGAAATTGTGAAAGTTGTGAAAGCTGCAGAAAATTTGGAAAAAAATACTATAATAATAATAATAATAATAATAAAGAACGTGAAAACCATTTATTGACTGCGGAAGGATTCCGCAGTCAATCAACTAGAAAATTTTGCAATTGCTGCGCAATTGCGATTGACTGCGGAATCCTAGGCTACTAATGCAGAAATTGCAAAAATTGCATAAAAATTGTGAAAACATTCATAATTGCATAAGAGTGCTTTTATTGTGAAAATCCTCATTTAGTTGCATTATAATGCTTTATATGTGAAAATCCCTATTAAGTTGCATAATAGTGCTTTATATGCAAAAATCCCTATTAAGTTGCATTATAGTGCTTTATATGCAAAAATCCCTATTAAGTTGCATTATAGTGCTTTATATGCAAAAATCCCTATTAAGTTGCATTATAGTGCTTTATATGCGAAAATCCCTATTAAGTTGCATTATAGTGCTTTATATGTGAAAATCCCTATTAAGTTGCATTATAGTGCTTTATATGCGAAAATCCCTATTAAGTTGCATTATAGTGCTTTATATGCGAAAATCCCTATTAAGTTGCATTATAGTGCTTTATATGTGAAAATCCCTATTAAGTTGCATTATAGTGATTTATATGCAAAAATCCCTATTAAGTTGCATTATAGTGCTTTATATGCAAAAATCCCTATTAAGTTGCATTATAGTGCTTTATATGCGAAAATCCCTATTAAGTTGCATTATAGTGCTTTATATGTGAAAATCCCTATTAAGTTGCATTATAGTGCTTTATATGCGAAAATCCCTATTAAGTTGCATTATAGTGCTTTATATGCAAAAATCCCTATTAAGTTGCATTATAGTGCTTTATATGCAAAAATCCCTATTAAGTTGCATTATAGTGCTTTATATGCGAAAATCCCTATTAAGTTGCATTATAGTGCTTTATATGTGAAAATCCCTATTAAGTTGCATAATAGTGCTTTATATGTGAAAATCCCTATTAAGTTGCATTATAGTGCTTTATATGCGAAAATCCCTATTAAGTTGCATTATAGTGCTTTATATGTGAAAATCCCTATTAAGTTGCATTATAGTGCTTTTATTGTGAAAATCCCTATTAAGTTGCATTATACTGCTTTATATGTGAAAATCCCTATTAAGTTGCATTATAGTGCTTTACATGTGAAAATCCCTATTAAGTTGCATTATAGTGCTTTACATGTGAAAATCCCTATTAAGTTGCATTATAGTGCTTTTATTGTGAAAATCCCTATTAAGTTGCATTATAGTGCTTTTATTGTGAAAATCCCTATTAAGTTGCATTATAGTGCTTTATATGTGAAAATCCCTATTTAGTTGCATTATAGTGCTTTTATTGTGAAAATCCCTATTAAGTTGCATTATAGTGCTTTTATTGTGAAAATCCCTATTAAGTTGCATTATAGTGCTTTTATTGTGAAAATCCCTATTAAGTTGCATTATAGTGCTTTTATTGTGAAAATCCCTATGTAGTTGCATAATTGTGTTGTAATTGCAAAAATCCCTATTTTGTTGCAGAAACTGTAAAAACTGTTGAAATTGCAGAAACTCTTGACATTGTATAAAGTCTTAACATTGTATAAACTGTTTAAATCACTCACAGACTTCACTGTATCAGAAATCCTATTAAAATGAATGGGCAGAATTCCCCATACAAATCAATGGCAGAATTCCCAAGCCCGTAGAAAAAAACTGGAAAACTGTAGAACTCTAATTTTTTCAGAAAACTGACAAGTTGTGGAAGCTGAACAAGCACAAACTGCAGAAATTGCTGAAACTGTGGAAAAAACTGCAGAATCTGTGAATTTGCGGGAGCCCCATTATAACTAATAGGAAAAATCGGCCGAATATCGGCCGATTGCGGAAAAACCGGAAGTTGCAGAATTCCCAAAAGTAATAGCAGGATTCTCTCCAACATGCTGAACGTTTTGATGTATAACTTGTGGAAATCGCTGAAATTGTGAAAGTTGTGAAAGCTGCAGAAAATTTGGAAAAAAATACTATAATAATAATAATAATAATAATAATAATAAAGAACGTGAAAACCATTTATTGACTGCGGAAGGATTCCGCAGTCAATCAATAATAAAGAACGTGAAAACCATTTATTGACTGCGGAAGGATTCCGCAGTCAATCAACTAGAAAATTTTGCAATTGCTGCGCAATTGCGATTGTCTGCGGAATTGTAGGCTACTAATGCAGAAATGACAAAAATTGCAAAACATTGTGAAAATTCATAATTGCATAATAGTGCATTATATGCGAAAATCCCTATTAAGTTGCATAATTGTGTTGTAATTGTAAAAATCCCTATTAAGTTGCAATATACTGCTTTACATGCAAAAATCCCTATTAAGTTGCATTATAGTGCTTTACATGCAAAAATCCCTATTAAATTGCATTATAGTGCTTTATATGTGAAAATCCCTATTAAATTGCATTATAGTGCTTTATATGTGAAAATCCCTATTAAGTTGCATTATATTGCTTTATATGTGAAAATCCCTATTAAGTTGCATTATAGTGCTTTATATGTGAAAATCCCTATTAAGCTGCATTATAGTGCTTTATATGTGAAAATCCCTATTAAGCTGCATTATAGTGCTTTATATGTGAAAATCCCTATTAAGTTGCATTATAGTGCTTTATATGTGAAAATCCCTATTAAGTTGCATTATAGTGCTTTATATGTGAAAATCCCTATTAAGTTGCATTATAGTGCTTTATATGCGAAAATCCCTATTAAGTTGCATTATAGTGCTTTATATGTGAAAATCCCTATTAAGTTGCATTATAGTGCTTTATATGCGAAAATCCCTATTAAGTTGCATTATAGTGCTTTATATGCGAAAATCCCTATTAAGTTGCATTATAGTGCAATTATTGTGAAAATCCCTATTTTGTTGCAGAAACTGTAAAAACTGTTGAAATTGCATAAACTCTTAACATTGTATAAAGTCTTAACATTGTATAAAGTCTTAACTTTGTATAAACTGTTTAAATCACTCACAGACTTCACTGTATCAGAAATCCTATTAAAATGAATGGGGAGCCATCCCCATACAAATCAATGGCAGAATTCCCAAGCCCGTTGAAAAAAACTGGAAAACTGTAGAACTCTATTTTTTTCTGAAAACTGACAAGTTGTGGAACCTGAACAAGCACAAACTGCAGAAATTGCAGAAACTGTGGAAAAAACTGCAGAATCTGTGAATTTGCGGGAGCCCCATTATAACTAATAGGAAAAATCGGCCGAATATCGGCCGATTGCGGAAAAACCGGAAGTTGCAGAATTCCCAAAAGTAATAGCAGGATTCTCTCCAACATGCGGAACGTTTTGATGTATAACTTGTGGAAATCGCTGAAATTGTGAAAGCTGTGAAAGCTGCAGAAAAACGGGAAAAAAACGGAAGTTTAATAATAATAATAATAATAAAGAACACCAAAACCATTTATTGTCTGCGGAAGGATTCCGCAGACAATCAATAAAGAACACCAAAACCATATATTGTCTGCGGAAGGATTCCGCAGACAATCAATAAAGAACGTGAAAACCATTTATTGACTGCGGAAGGATTCCGCAGTCAATCAACTAGAAAATGTTGCAATTGCTGCGCAATTGCGATTGACTGCGGAATCCTGGGCTACTAATGCAGAAATGGCAAAAAATGCATAAAAATTGTGAAAAAATTCATAATTGCATAAGAGTGCTTTTATCGTGAAAATCCTCATTTAGTTGCATAATACTGCTTTACATGTGAAAATCCCTATTAAGTTGTATTATAGTGCTTTTATTGTGAAAATCCCTATTAAGTTGCATTATAGTGCTTTACATGTGAAAATCCCTATTAAGTTGCATTATAGTGCTTTTATTGTGAAAATCCCTATTAAGTTGCATTAGTGCTTTTATTGTGAAAATCCCTATTAAGTTGCATTATACTGCTTTATATGTGAAAATCCCTATTAAGTTGCATTATAGTGCTTTACATGTGAAAATCCCTATTAATTTGCATTATAGTGCTTTACATGTGAAAATCCCTATTAAGTTGCATTATAGTGCTTTTATTGTGAAAATCCCTATTAAGTTGCATTATACTGCTTTATATGTGAAAATCCCTATTAAGTTGCATTATAGTGCTTTACATGTGAAAATCCCTATTAATTTGCATTATAGTGCTTTACATGTGAAAATCCCTATTAAGTTGCATTATAGTGCTTTTATTGTGAAAATCCCTATTAAGTTGCATTATAGTGCTTTTATTGTGAAAATCCCTATTAAGTTGCATTATAGTGCTTTTATTGTGAAAATCCCTATTAAGTTGCATTATAGTGCTTTTATTGTGAAAATCCCTATTAAGTTGCATTATAATGCTTTATATGTGAAAATCCCTATTTAGTTGCATTATAGTGCTTTTATTGTGAAAATCCCTATTAAGTTGCATTATAGTGCTTTATATGTGAAAATCCCTATTTAGTTGCATTATAGTGCTTTTATTGTGAAAATCCCTATTAAGTTGCATTATAGTGCTTTTATTGTGAAAATCCCTATTAAGTTGCATTATAGTGCTTTATATGTGAAAATCCCTATTTAGTTGCATTATAGTGCTTTATATGTGAAAATCCCTATTTAGTTGCATTATAGTGCTTTTATTGTGAAAATCCCTATTAAGTTGCATTATAGTGCTTTACATGTGAAAATCCCTATTAAGTTGTATAATAGTGCTATTATTGTGAAAATCCCTATTAAGTTGCATTATAGTGCTTTACATGTGAAAATCCCTATTAAGTTGCATTATAGTGCTATTATTGTGAAAATCCCTATTAAGTTGCATAATTGTGTTGTAATTGCAAAAATCCCTATTTTGTTGCAGAAACTGTAAAAACTGTTGAAATTGCAGAAACTTGACATTGTATGAAGTTTTAACATTATATAAACTGTTTAAATCACTGACAGACTTCACTGTATCAGAAATCCTATTAAAATGAATGGGCAGAATTCCCCATACAAATCAATGGCAGAATTCCCAAGCCCGTAGAAAAAAACTGGAAAACTGTAGAACTCTAATTTTTTCAGAAAACTGACAAGTTGTGGAACCTTAACAAGCACAAACTGCAGAAATTGCTGAAACTGTGGAAAAAACTGCAGAATCTGTGAATTTGCGGGAGCCCCATTATAACTAATAGGAAAAATCGGCCAAATATCGGCCGATTGCGGAAAAACCGGAAGTTGCAGAATTCCCAAAAGTAATAGCAGGATTCTCTCCAACATGCGGAACGTTTTGATGTATAACTTGTGGAAATCGCTGAAATTGTGAAAGTTGTGAAAGCTGCAGAAAATTTGGAAAAAAATACTATAATAATAATAATAATAACTAGAAAATTTTGCAATTGCTGCGCAATTGCGATTGACTGCGGAATCCTAGGCTACTAATGCAGAAATTTCAAAAATTGCATAAAAATTGTGAAAAGATTCATAATTGCATAAGAGTGCTTTTATTGAGAAAATCCTCATTTAGTTGCATAATACTGCTTTACATGTGAAAATCCTCATTTAGTTGCATAATACTGCTTTACATGTGAAAATCCTCATTTAGTTGCATAATACTGCTTTATATGTGAAAATCCCTATTAAGTTGCATTATAGTGCTTTACATGTGAAAATCCTCATTTAGTTGCATAATACTGCTTTACATGTGAAAATCCTCATTTAGTTGCATAATACTGCTTTATATGTGAAAATCCCTATTAAGTTGCATTATAGTGCTTTACATGTGAAAATCCCTATTAAGTTGTATTATAGTGCTTTATATGTGAAAATCCCTATTAAGTTGCATTATACTGCTTTATATGCGAAAATCCCTATTAAGTTGCATTATAGTGCTTTACATGTGAAAATCCCTATTAAGTTGCATTATACTGCTTTATATGTGAAAATCCCTATTAAGTTGCATTATAGTGCTTTATATGTGAAAATCCCTATTAAGTTGCATTATAGTGCTTTATATGTGAAAATCCCTATTAAGTTGCATTATACTGCTTTATATGCGAAAATCCCTATTAAGTTGCATTATAGTGCTTTACATGTGAAAATCCCTATTAAGTTGCATTATACTGCTTTATATGCGAAAATCCCTATTAAGTTGCATTATAGTGCTTTATATGTGAAAATCCCTATTAAGTTGCATTATAGTGCTTTATATGTGAAAATCCCTATTAAGTTGCATTATAGTGCTTTATATGTGAAAATCCCTATTAAGTTGCATTATAGTGCAATTATTGTGAAAATCCCTATTAAGCTGCATTATAGTGCTTTATATGTGAAAATCCCTATTAAGTTGCATTATAGTGCTTTATATGTGAAAATCCCTATTAAGTTGCATTATAGTGCTTTATATGTGAAAATCCCTATTAAGTTGCATTATAGTGCTTTATATGCGAAAATCCCTATTAAGTTGCATTATAGTGCAATTATTGTGAAAATCCCTATTTTGTTGCAGAAACTGTAAAAACTGTTGAAATTGCATAAACTCTTAACATTGTATAAAGTCTTAACATTGTATAAAGTCTTAACTTTGTATAAACTGTTTAAATCACTCACAGACTTCACTGTATCAGAAATCCTATTAGAATGAATGGGGAGCCATCCCCATACAAATCAATGGCAGAATTCCCAAGCCCGTAGAAAAAAACTGGAAAACTGCAGAACTCTATTTTTTTCTGAAAACTGACAAGTTGTGGAACCTGAACAAGCACAAACTGCAGAAATTGCTGAAACTGTGGAAAAAACTGCAGAATCTGTGAATTTGCGGAAGCCCCATTATAAGTAATGGGAAAAATCGGCCGAATATCGGCCGATTGCGGAAAAACCGGAAGTTGCAGAATTCCCAAAAGTAATAGCAGGATTCTCTCCAACATGCGGAACGTTTTGATGTATAACTTGTGGAAATCGCTGAAATTGTGAAAGCTGTGAAAGCTGCAGAAAAACGGGAAAAAAACGGAAGTTTAATAATAATAATAACTAGAAAATTTTGCAATTGCTGCGCAATTGCGATTGACTGCGGAATAGATCTAATGCAGAAGTCACCTGAAAAATCCTTGAAAATGCCTTGAAACTGTTAAAATACTTTCTTTGAAACGCCTGAAGTCCTTGAAAGATTTGAAACAGTGAAACTCCTGAAATCTTAAACTGTTGACACCTTGAACCTCCTGAAATCCTTGAAACTGTTGAAACTTTGAAACTGTTGAAACCTTGAAACTGTTGAAACCTTGAAACTGTTGAAACCTTGAAACTCCTGAATTCTTTGAAACTGTTAAAACCTTGAAATTCCTATAATCCTTAACACTGTTGAATTCCTCACCACTCCTGAAATACTTGAAACTCCTGAAATTATCCGGTAACTATGGAAATGTGGTCTGGACTTGGCCTGGTTTCTGTGGTTTTCCTGGTTATGGTTTTAGTTCCGGTAACTATGGGGACTTGGTCTGGACTTGGCCTGGTTTCTGTGGTTTACCTGGTTATGGTTTTAATTCAGGTTACTATGGTAACTTGGTCTGGACTTGACCTGGTTTCTATGGATTTCCTGGTTATGGTTTTAATTCGGGTAACTATGGCAACTTAGTCTGGACTTGGCCTGGCTTCTGTGGTTTTTGGTCTTGGTCTGGGTCTTGGTGTGGGTCTTGGTTCGGGTCTTGGTCTGGGTCTTGGTTTGGGTCTTGGTTCAGGTCTTGGTTCGGGTCTTGGTCTGGGTCTTGGTTCGGGTCTTGGTTCGGGTCTTGGTTCAGGTCTTAGTCTGGGTTTTGGTTCGGGTCTTGGTTCGGGTCTTGGTTCGGGTCTTGGTCTGGGTCTTGGTTCGGGTCTTGGTTCGGGTCTTGGTTCAGGTCTTGGTTCGGGTCTTGGTTCGGGTCTTGGTTCGGGTCTTGGTCTGGGTCTTGGTTCGGGTCTTGGTTCGGGTCTTGGTTCGGGTCTTGGTCTGGGTCTTGGTTTGGGTCTTTGTTTGGGTCTTGGTTCGGGTCTTGGTTCGGGTCTTGGTTTGGGTCTTTGTTTGGGTCTTGGTTCGGGTCTTGGTCTGGGTCTTGGTTTGGGTCTTGGTTCAGGTCTTGGTTCGGGTCTTGGTCTGGGTCTTGGTTCGGGTCTTGGTCTGGGTCTTGGTTCGGGTCTTGGTTCGGGTCTTAGTCTGGGTCTTGGTTCGGGTCTTGGTTCGGGTCTTGGTTCGGGTCTTGGTTCGGGTCTTGGTCTGGGTCTTGGTTCGGGTCTTGGTCTGGGTCTTGGTTCGGGTCTTGGTTCGGGTCTTGGTTCGGGTCTTGGTTCGGGTCTTGGTTCGGGTCTTGGTCTGGGTCTTGGTTCAGGTCTTGGTTCGGGTCTTGGTCTGGGTCTTGGTCTGGGTCTTGGTTCGGGTCTTGGTTCGGGTCTTGGTTCGGGTCTTGGTTCGGGTCTTGGTCTGGGTCTTGGTTCGGGTCTTGGTTCGGGTCTTGGTCTGGGTCTTGGTCTGGGTCTTGGTTCGGGTCTTGGTTCGGGTCTTGGTCTGGGTCTTGGTCTGGGTCTTGGTTCGGGTCTTGGTTCGGGTCTTGGTTCGGGTCTTGGTCTGGGTCTTGGTTCGGGTCTTGGTCTGGGTCTTGGTTCGGGTCTTGGTCTGGGTCTTGGTTCGGGTCTTGGTTCGGGTCTTGGTTCGGGTCTTGGTTCGGGTCTTGGTTCGGGTCTTGGTCTGGGTCTTGGTTCGGGTCTTGGTTCGGGTCTTGGTCTGGGTCTTGGTTCGGGTCTTGGTTCGGGTCTTGGTTCGGGTCTTGGTTCGGGTCTTGGTTCGGGTCTTGGTTCGGGTCTTGGTTCGGGTCTTGGTTCAGGTCTTGGTTCGGGTCTTGGTTCGGGTCTTGGTCCCAATCCTTGAAACTGCAGAAGTATTTGAACTGCAGAAGTATTTGAACTGCAGAAGTATTTGAACTGCAGAAGTATTTGAAACTGCAGAAGTATTTGAACTGCAGAAGTATTTGAACTGCAGAAGTATTTGAAACTGCAGAAGTATTTGAACTGCAGAAGTATTTGAACTGCATAAGTATTTGAACTGCAGAAGTATTTGAACCGCAGAAGTATTTGAAACTGCAGAAGTATTTGAACTGCAGAAGTATTTGAACTGCAGAAGTATTTGAACTGCAGAAGTATTTGAACTGCAGAAGTATTTGAACTGCAGAAGTTTTTGAACTGCAGAAGTATTTGAACTGCAGAAGTATTTGAAACTGCAGAAATGGCTGAATGTACCTGAAGTCCCATTAAAATGAATGGGCAGAATTCCCCATACAAATCAATGGCAGAATTCCCAAGCCCGTAGAAAAAAAATGGAAAACTGTAGAACTCAAATTTTTTCAGAAAACTGACAAGCTGCGGAAGCTGAACAAGCACAAACTGCAGAAATTGCTGAAACTGTGGAAAAAACTGCAAAATCTGTGAATTTGAGGAAGCCCCATTATAAGTAATGGGAAAAATCGTCCAAATATCGGCCGATTGCGGAAAAACCGGAAATCGCTGAATTCCCAAAAGTAATCGCAGGATTCTCCCAAACATGCGGAACGTTTAAATGTATAACTTGCTGAAATTGCTGAAACTGTGAAAGCTGTGAAAGCTGTTGAAAAACGGGAAAAACATAGATTAATAATAATAATAATAATAATAAAGAACATGAAAACCAATTATTGACTGCGGAAGTTTTCCGCAGTCAATCAATAATAATAACTAGAAAATTTTGCAATTGCTGCGCAATTGCGATTGACTGCGGAATAGATCTAATGCAGAAGTCACCTGAAAAATCCTTGAAAATGCCTTGAAACTGTTAAAATACTTTCTTTGAAACGCCTGAAGTCTTTGAAAGATTTGAAACATTGAAACTCCTGAAATCTTCAAAACTGTTGACACCTTGAACCTCCTGAAATCCTTGAAACTGTTGAAACTTTGAAACTTTGAAACTGTTGAAACCTTGAAACTGTTGAAACCTTGAAACTGTTGAAACCTTGAAACTCCTGAATTCTTTGAAACTGTTAAAACCTTGAAATTCCTATAATCCTTAACACTGTTGAATTCCTCACCACTCCTGAAATACTTGAAACTCCTGAAATTATCCGGTAACTATGGAAATGTGGTCTGGACTTGGCCTGGTTTCTGTGGTTTTCCTGGTTATGGTTTTAATTCCGGTAACTATGGGGACTTGGTCTGGACTTGGCCTGGTTTCTGTGGTTTACCTGGTTATGGTTTTAATTCAGGTTACTATGGTAACTTGGTCTGGACTTGGCCTTGCTTCTGTGGTTTACCTGGTTATGGTTTTAATTCAGGTTACTATGGTAACTTGGTCTGGACTTGACCTGGCTTCTGTGGTTTTTGGTCTTGGTCTGGGTCTTGGTCTGGGTCTTGGTCTGGGTCTTGGTCTGGGTCTTGGTTCGGGTCTTGGTTCGGGTCTTGGTTCGGGTCTTGGTTCGGGTCTTGATTTGAATCTTGGTCCAGGTCTTGGGTCAGATCTTGGTCTAGGTCTTGGTTCGGGTCTTGGTTCGGGTCTTGGTTTGGGTCTTTGTTTGGGTCTTGGTTCGGGTCTTGGTCTGGGTCTTGGTTTGGGTCTTTGTTTGGGTCTTGGTTTGGGTCTTGGTTCAGGTCTTAGTCTGGGTTTTGGTTCGGGTCTTGGTTCGGGTCTTGGTTCAGGTCTTAGTCTGGGTCTTGGTTCAGGTCTTAGTCTGGGTTTTGGTTCGGGTCTTGGTTTGGGTCTTGGTCTGGGTCTTGGTTCGGGTCTTGGTTCGGGTCTTGGTTCAGGTCTTGGTCTGGGTCTTGGTTCGGGTCTTGGTTCGGGTCTTGGTTCGGGTCTTGGTTCGGGTCTTGGTTCGGGTCTTGGTTCGGGTCTTGGTCTGGGTCTTGGTCTGGGTCTTGGTTCGGGTCTTGGTTCGGGTCTTGGTTCGGGTCTTGGTTCGGGTCTTGGTTCGGGTCTTGGTTCGGGTCTTGGTTCGGGTCTTGGTTCGGGTCTTGGTTCGGGTCTTGGTCTGGGTCTTGGTCTGGGTCTTGGTCTGGGTCTTGGTTCGGGTCTTGGTTCGGGTCTTGGTTCGGGTCTTGGTTCGGGTCTTGGTTCGGGTCTTGGTTCGGGTCTTGGTTCGGGTCTTGGTCTGGGTCTTGGTCTGGGTCTGGGTCTTGGTCTGGGTCTCGGTCTGGGTCTTGGTTCGGGTCTTGGTTCGGGTCTTGGTTCGGGTCTTGGTTCGGGTCTTGGTTCGGGTCTTGGTCCCAATCCTTGAAACTGCAGAAGTATTTGAACTGCAGAAGTATTTGAACTGCAGAAGTATTTGAAACTGCAGAAGTATTTGAACTGCAGAAGTATTTGAACTGCAGAAGTATTTGAACTGCAGAAGTATTTGAACCGCAGAAGTATTTGAACCGCAGAAGTATTTGAAACGCAGAAGTATTTGAACTGCAGAAGTACTTGAACTGCAGAAGTATTTGAACTGCAGAAGTATTTGAACTGCAGAAGTATTTGAACTGCAGAAGTACTTGAACTGCAGAAGTATTTGAACTGCAGAAGTACTTGAACTGCAGAAGTATTTGAAACTGCAGAAGTATTTGAACTGCAGAAGTATTTGAACTGCAGAAGTATTTGAACTGCAGAAGTATTTGAAACTGCAGAAGTATTTGAACTGCAGAAGTTTTTGAACTGCAGAAGTATTTGAAACTGCAGAAGTGTTTGAACTGCAGAAGTATTTGAAATTGCAGAAGTATTTGAACTGCAGAAGTATTTGAAACTGCAGAAGTGTTTGAACTGCAGAAGTATTTGAAACTGCAGAAGTGTTTGAACTGCAGAAGTATTTGAAACTGCAGAAATGGCTGAAAGACCTGAATGTACCTGAAGTCCCATTAAAATGAATGGGCAGAATTCCCCATACAAATCAATGGCAGAATTCCCGATCCCGCAGAAAAAAACTGGAAAACTGCAGAACTCTAATTTTTTCAGAAAACTGACAAGCTGCGGAAGCTGAACAAGCACAAACTGCAGAAATTGCTGAAACTGTGGAAAAAACTGCAAAATCTGTGAATTTGAGGAAGCCCCATTATAAGTAATGGGAAAAATCGTCCAAATATCGGCCGATTGCGGAAAAACCGGAAATCGCTGAATTCCCAAAAGTAATCGCAGGATTCTCCCAAACATGCGGAACGTTTAAATGTATAACTTGCTGAAATTGCTGAAACTGTGAAAGCTGTGAAAGCTGTTGAAAAACGGGAAAAACATAGATTAATAATAATAATAATAATAATAAAGAACATGAAAACCAATTAAAGCCGCAAGCGGCATCGAACGGCCCTCGCGGGCCGTGCCTCCTTTAGCGCCTCTGTTGCCACAACCGTACCAAGGGCGCCAGCGTTGCCACACTGCATTTTATTGCCCTGATGTGCCATTAATTGTTGTCAGTAAACATCAAAACAACATTTTTAGCCTCTCCATGTGAATAATGGCTCCAGCCTGCAGAGGGCGCTAGCGCGCCCGTAATCTTTTTAATTTCACAATTAGAATCAGACGGCCCTAACGGGCCGTATTTCCATGACCACTGTCCACAAGCTCCTGACAGGGGGCGCTAACGCGCTGTAATGCTGCATAATGTAAGATTCATGTGTCAGCCCCATTATGATAACATGGGGGCCCCCGGGCATTACCATGGCAACACCGTACAAAATACGGTATGGGTCCCATTGGCTTTTTGGATCGGGATGCCATCATCTATTTTTGTACCGAATTTAATCCATTTCCGACAAACTAATTTTTTTCCCATAATGCATTTTTTCTTCTGGACCTGGAGGGGGCGCTATCGCGCCTAATGTCACCTTTTCACATTTGTTGCGTCCAGGGGTGACAGGTCAACAAAATGTATATTTCCGATTTTAAATCGGAGTTTGTTTGTGCGAATGGGAGCGATTTTTAGTTTTTGATGAATCGCAAAATACTTCGGAAAGATTGCGGCTTCGCCGCAAACAAACCGAAAAACTTAGCCAAAAAATTTGGATAACTTTTGATGCCCCACATCTCGAGATGAGCTGGAGCGATTTTGAGCTCATTTGGTCAAACGCCCAAGGAGGAGTTCGTTAAAATGCGATGTCAGCGAAAACCATGACTCAGCATTCTCCAGGCTTCCAGTAAAAATGGCGGACTTCCGGTTTGTCAGGGGTCGTGGCCACCATAATATTTTTTGTTTGTCGTTACATGATGAATATCTGTACCGAATCTCGTCGCTCTACGACAAAGTTGACGTTGGCCCATATTGGTCCCGCCTCCATCGACGCAATGTATTTTTATTCACCATGGCAACACCGTACAAAATACGGTATGGGTCTGATTGGCTTTTTGGATCGGGACGCCATCAACTATTTTTGTACCGAATTTCATCCATTTCCGACAAACTAATTTTTTTCCCATAATGCATTTTTTCTTCTGCACCTGGAGGGGGCGCTATCGCGCCCAATGTCACTTTTTCACATTTGCTGTGTCCAGGGGTGAAAGGTCAATAAAATGTATATTTCCGATTTTTAATCGGAGTTTGTTTGTGCGAATGGGAGCGATTTTCAGTTTTTGATGAATCGCAAAATACTTCGTAAAGATTGCGGCTTCGCCGCACACAAACCGTATAACTTAGCCAAAAAATTTGGATAACTTTTGATGCCCCACATCTCGAGATGAGCTGGAGCGATTTTGAGCTCATTTGGTCAAACGCCCAAGGAGGAGTTCGTTAAAATGCGAAGTCAGCGAAAACGCTGACTCAGCATTCTCCGGTCTTCCTTTCAAAATGGCGGACTTCCGGTTTGTCAGGGGGCGTGGCCACAATAATATTTTTTTTTTGGCGTCACATGACGAAAGTCTGTACCGAATCTCGTCGCTCTACGACAAAGTTTACTTCGGCCCCTCCCCCATTGGCGTAATGTATTTTCACTTTTGTAGGTGGCGCTGTCGCGCCATTTTTTTTTCCCCCAATATGAAACACACATTTTAATTAATTTTTCGCCGGACCTGAATTTTGGGCAAAGTTTGGTGAGTTTTCGACTATGTTCAGGGGGTCAAATTCCTGCTCAAAGAGCAGAAGAAAGAAAGAAAGAAAGAAGAAAGAAAGAAAGAATAATAATATTTTCGACAAAAACAATATTGTCGCTTTCGCGACGATATCATATTATACATTTTTGGAAAGCTTTCAACAATCCGCACGCACCCGTGGGGTTCCTGGGTGGATGACGAGCGCTTCGCGCTCGTCATCCACTATATGCCCCCATTCACACTATATACCCCCATTCATTTTAATGCAATAATAAGTATAAAAGGCCCACACCTCCGGTGTGGGCTTCACTGTTTTACACGGTGAGTTTACGGTTGACATGGGGACAGCGCTTCGCGCTGTTTTTGTGCGCTCCGCGCACTTAGGTTCAGTGCGCTGCGCGCACTGCGCTGTGATTGCGATTACAATAGGCCCTTGCGACGGCAGGCCGCTCGGGCCTAATTATTGACTGCGGAAGAATTCCGCAGTCAATCAACTAGAAAATTTTGCAATTGCTGCGCAATTGCGATTGACTGCGGAATAGATCTAATGCAGAAGTCACCTGAAAAATCCTTGAAAATGCCTTGAAACTGAAATTCTTTCTTTGAAACTCCTGAAGTCCTTGAAAGATTTGAAACATTGAAACTCCTGAAATCTTCAAAACTGTTGACACCTTGAACCTCCTGAAATCCTTGAAACTGTTGAAACCTTGAAACTGTTGAAACCTTGAAACTGTTGAAACCTTGAAACTGTTGAAACCTTGAAACTGTTGAAACCTTGAAACTCCTTAATTCTTTGAAACTGTTAAAACCTTGAAATTCCTATAATCCTTAACACTGTTGAATTCCTGAACACTCCTGAAATACTTGAAACTCCTGAAATTATCCGGTAACTATGGAAATGCGGTCTGGACTTGGCCTGGTTTCTGTGGATTTCCTGGTTATGGTTTTCATTCCGGTAACTATGGTAACTTGGTCTGGACTTGGCCTGGCTTCTGTGGTTTACCTGGTTATGGTTTTAATTCCGGTAACTATGGTAACCTGGTCTGGACTTAGTCTTGCTCCAGGTCTTGGTTCAGTCTTGGTCTGGGTCTTGGTTCGGGTCTTAATCTGGGCCTTGGTTTGGGTCTTGGTTTGGGTCTTGGTTTGGATCTTTGTCTGGGTCTTGGTTCGGGTCTTGGTCTGGGTCTTGGTTCGGGTCTTGGTCTGGGTCTTGGTTCGGGTCTTGGTTTGGGTCTTGGTTTGGGTCTTGGTTTGGATCTTTGTCTGGGTCTTGGTTCGGGTCTTGGTCTGGGTCTTGGTTCGGGTCTTGGTCTGGGTCTTGGTTCGGGTCTTAATCTGGGCCTTGGTTTGGGTCTTGGTTTGGGTCTTGGTTTGGATCTTTGTCTGGGTCTTGGTTTGGGTCTTGGTTTGGGTCTTGGTTTGGGTCTTGGTTTGGATCTTTGTCTGGGTCTTGGTTCGGGTCTTTGTCTGGGTCTTGGTTCGGGTCTTGGTCTGGGTCTTGGTTCGGGTCTTGTTCTGGGTCTTGGTTCGGGTCTTGGTTCGGGTCTTGGTTTGGATCTTGGTCTGGATCTTGGTTCGGATCTTAGTCTGGGTCTTGGTCTGGGTCTTGGTTCGGGTCTTGTTCTGGGTCTTGGTTCGGGTCTTGGTTTGGGTCTTGGTTTGGGTCTTGGTTTGGATCTTTGTCTGGGTCTTGGTTCGGGTCTTTGTCTGGGTCTTGGTTCGGGTCTTGGTTCGGGTCTTGGTTCGGGTCTTGGTTCTGGTCTTGGTTCGGGTCTTGGTTCTGGTCTTGGTTCTGGTCTTGGTTCGGGTCTTGGTTCTGGTCTTGGTTTGGATCTTGGTTCGGGTCTTGGTTCTGGTCTTGGTTCGGGTCTTGGTTTGGATCTTGGTCTTGGTCTTGGTCTGGGTCTTGGTTCGGGTCTTGGTTTGGATCTTGGTTCGGGTCTTGGTTCTGGTCTTGGTTCGGGTCTTGGTTTGGATCTTGGTCTGGGTCTTGGTTCGGGTCTTGGTTCGGGTTTTGGTTCGGGTCTTGGTTCGGGTCTTGGTTCGGGTCTTGGTTCGGGTTTTGGTTCGGGTTTTGGTTCGGGTCTTGGTTCGGGTCTTGGTTCGGGTCTTGGTTCGGGTCTTGGTTCGGGTCTTGGTTCGGGTCTTGGTTCGGGTTTTGGTTCGGGTTTTGGTTCGGGTCTTGGTTCGGGTCTTGGTTCGGGTCTTGGTTCAGGTCTTGGTTCAGGTCTTGGTTCGGGTCTTGGTTCGGGTCTTGGTTCGGGTCTTGGTTCGGGTCTTGGTTCGGGTCTTGGTTCGGGTCTTGGTTCGGGTCTTGGTTCAGGTCTTGGTTCAGGTCTTGGTTCGGGTCTTGGTTCGGGTCTTGGTTCTGGTCTTGGTTCGGGTCTTGGTTTGGATCTTGGTCTGGGTCTTGGTTCGGGTCTTGGTTCGGGTCTTGGTTCTGGTCTTGGTTCGGGTCTTGGTTCTGGTCTTGGTTCTGGTCTTGGTTCGGGTCTTGGTTCGGGTTTTGGTTCTGGTCTTGGTTCAGGTCTTGGTTCGGGTCTTGGTTCGGGTCTTGGTTCGGGTCTTGGTTCGGGTCTTGGTTCGGGTCTTGGTTCTGGTCTTGGTTCGGGTCTTGGTTCGGGTTTTGGTTCTGGTCTTGGTTCGGGTCTTGGTTCAGGTCTTGGTTCGGGTCTTGGTTCGGGTCTTGGTTCGGGTTTTGGTTCGGGTCTTGGTTCGGGTCTTGGTTCGGGTTTTGGTTCTGGTCTTGGTTCAGGTCTTGGTTCGGGTCTTGGTTCGGGTCTTGGTTCGGGTCTTGGTTCGGGTCTTGGTTCGGGTCTTGGTTCAGGTCTTGGTTCAGGTCTTGGTTCGGGTCTTGGTTCGGGTCTTGGTTCTGGTCTTGGTTCGGGTCTTGGTTCGGGTCTTGGTTCTGGTCTTGGTTCGGGTCTTGGTTCGGGTCTTGGTTCAGGTCTTGGTTCGGGTCTTGGTTCGGGTCTTGGTTCGGGTCTCGGTTCGGGTCTTGGTTCGGGTCTTTGTTCTGGTCTTGGTTCGGGTCTGGGTTCGGGTCTTGGTTCTGGTCTTGGTTCGGGTCTTGGTTCAGGTCTTGGTTCAGGTCTTGGTTCGGGTCTTGGTTCGGGTCTTGGTTCGGGTCTTGGTTCGGGTCTTGGTTCGGATCTTGGTTGGGGTCTTGGTTCGGGTCTTGGTTCAGGTCTTGGTTCGGGTCTTGGTTCGGGTCTTGGTTCGGGTCTTGGTTCGGGTCTTGGTTCGGGTCTTGGTTCTGGTCTTGGTTCGGGTCTTGGTTCTGGTCTTGGTTCTGGTCTTGGTTCGGGTCTTGGTTCTGGTCTTGGTTTGGATCTTGGTTCGGGTCTTGGTTCTGGTCTTGGTTCGGGTCTTGGTTTGGATCTTGGTCTGGGTCTTGGTTCGGGTCTTGGTTCGGGTTTTGGTCTGGGTCTTGGTTCGGGTCTTGGTTCGGGTCTTGGTTCGGGTCTTGGTTCAGGTCTTGGTTCAGGTCTTGGTTCGGGTCTTGGTTCGGGTCTTGGTTCTGGTCTTGGTTCGGGTCTTGGTTCGGGTCTTGGTTTGGATCTTGGTCTGGGTCTTGGTTCGGGTCTTGGTTCGGGTCTTGGTTCTGGTCTTGGTTCGGGTCTTGGTTCGGGTCTTGGTTCTGGTCTTGGTTCGGGTCTTGGTTCGGGTCTTGGTTCAGGTCTTGGTTCGGGTCTTGGTTCGGGTCTTGGTTCGGGTCTTGGTTCGGGTCTTGGTTCGGGTCTCGGTTCGGGTCTTGGTTCGGGTCTTTGTTCTGGTCTTGGTTCGGGTCTGGGTTCGGGTCTTGGTTCTGGTCTTGGTTCGGGTCTTGGTTCAGGTCTTGGTTCAGATCTTGGTTCGGGTCTTGGTTCGGGTCTTGGTTCGGGTCTTGGTTCGGGTCTTGGTTCGGATCTTGGTTGGGGTCTTGGTTCGGGTCTTGGTTCGGGTCTTGGTTCGGGTCTTGGTTCGGGTCTTGGTCTGGGTCTTGGTTCGGGTCTTGGTTCGGGTCTTGGTTCGGGTCTTGGTTCGGATCTTGGTTCGGGTCTTGGTTCGGGTCTTGGTTCGGGTCTTGGTTCGGATCTTGGTTGGGGTCTTGGTTCGGGTCTTGGTTCAGGTCTTGGTTCGGGTCTTGGTTCGGGTCTTGGTTCGGGTCTTGGTTCGGGTCTTGGTTCGGATCTTGGTTGGGGTCTTGGTTCGGGTCTTGGTTCAGGTCTTGGTTCGGTCTTGGTTCGGGTTTTGGTTCGGGTCTTGGTTCTGGTCTTGGTTCGGTCTTGGTTCAGGTTTTGGTTCGGGTCTTGGTTCGGGTCTTGGTTCGGGTCTTGGTTCGGGTCTTGGTTCGGGTCTTGGTTCGGGTCTTGGTTCAGGTCTTGGTTCGGTCTTGGTTCAGGTTTTGGTTCGGGTCTTGGTTCTGGTCTTGGTTCGGGTCTTGGTCTGGGTCTTGGTTCGGGTCTTGGTTCGGGTCTTGGTTCGGATCTTGGTTGGGGTCTTGGTTCGGGTCTTGTTCTGGGTCTTGGTTCAGGTCTTGGTTCGGGTCTTGGTCTGGGTCTTGGTTGGGGTCTTGGTTCGGGTCTTGGTTCGGGTCTTGGTTCAGGTCTTGGTTCAGGTCTTGTTCTGGGTCTTGGTTCAGGTCTTGGTTCGGGTCTTGGTCTGGGTCTTGGTTGGGGTCTTGGTTCGGGTCTTGGTCTGGGTCTTGGTTGGGGTCTTGGTTCGGGTCTTGGTTCGGGTCTTGGTTCAGGTCTTGGTTCAGGTCTTGGTTCGGGTCTTGGTTCGGGTCTTGGTTCGGGTCTTGGTTCAGGTCTTGGTTCGGGTCTTGGTTCGGGTCTTGGTTCAGGTCTTGGTTCGGGTCTTGGTTCGGGTCTTGGTTCAGGTCTTGGTTCGGGTCTTGGTTCGGGTCTTGGTTCAGGTCTTGGTTCAGGTCTTGGTTCGGGTCTTGGTTCAGGTCTTGGTTCGGGTCTTGGTTCTGGTCTTGGTTGGGGTCTTGGTTCGGGTCTTGGTTCAGGTCTTGGTTCGGGTCTTGGTCTGGGTCTTGGTTCGGGTCTTGGTTCAGGTCTTGGTTCAGGTCTTGGTTCGGGTCTTGGTTCAGGTCTTGGTTCGGGTCTTGGTTCAGGTCTTGGTTCGGGTCTTGGTTCTGGTCTTGGTTGGGGTCTTGGTTCGGGTCTTGGTTCGGGTCTTGGTTCGGGTCTTGGTTCGGGTCTTAGTTCGGGTCTTGGTTCAGGTCTTGGTTCCGGTCTTGGTTCGGGTCTTGGTTCGGGCCTTGGTTCGGGTCTTGGTTCCGGTCTTGGTTCGGGTCTTGGTTCGGGCCTTGGTTCGGGTCTTGGTTCGGGTCTTGGTTCCGGTCTTGGTTCGGGTCTTGGTTCGGGTCTTGGTTCGGGTCTTGGTTCGGGTCTTGGTTCAGGTCTTGGTTCAGGTCTTGGTTCGGGTCTTGGTTCAGGTCTTGGTTCGGGTCTTGGTTCAGGTCTTGGTTCGGGTCTTGGTTCTGGTCTTGGTTGGGGTCTTGGTTCGGGTCTTGGTTCGGGTCTTGGTTCGGGTCTTGGTTCGGGTCTTGGTTCGGGTCTTGGTTCGGGTCTTAGTTCGGGTCTTGGTTCAGGTCTTGGTTCCGGTCTTGGTTCGGGTCTTGGTTCGGGTCTTGGTTCGGGCCTTGGTTCGGGTCTTGGTTCCGGTCTTGGTTCGGGTCTTGGTTCGGGCCTTGGTTCGGGTCTTGGTTCGGGTCTTGGTTCAGGTCTTGGTTCGGGTCTTGGTTCGGATCTTGGTCTGGGTCTTGGTTCAGGTCTTGGTTCAGGTCTTTGTCCCTCCTTGAAACTGCAGAAGTATTTGAACTGCAGAAGTATTTGAAACTGCAGAAGTATTTGAACTGCAGAAGTATTTGAAACTGCAGAAGTATTTGAACTGCAGAAGTATTTGAAACTGCAGAAGTATTTGAAACTGCAGAAGTATTTGAACTGCAGAAGTATTTGAAACTGCAGAAGTATTTGAACTGCAGAAGTATTTGAACTGCAGAAGTATTTGAAACTGCAGAAGTACTTAAACTGCAGAAGTATTTGAAACTGCAGAAGTATTTGAAACTGCAGAAGTACTTAAACTGCAGAAGTATTTGAAACTGCAGAAGTATTTGAACTGCAGAAGTGTTTGAACTGCAGAAGTATTTGAAACTGCAGAAGTATTTGAACTGCAGAAGTATTTGAAACTGCAGAAGTATTTGAAACTGCAGAAGTATTTGAACTGCAGAAGTGTTTGAACTGCAGAAGTATTTGAACTGCAGAAGTGTTTGAACTGCAGAAGTATTTGAAACTGCAGAAGTATTTAAACTGCAGAAATGGCTGAAAGACCTGAAAGTACCTGAAGTCCCATTAAAATGCATGGCCCTATTAAAATGAATGGGCAGAATTCCCCATACAAATCAATGGCAGAATTCCCGATCCCGTAGAAAAAAACAGGAAAACTGCAGAAGGCGGAATTTTTCTGAAAACTGACAAGCTGCGGAAGCTGAACAAGCACAAACTGCAGAAATTGCTGAAACTGCGGAAAAAACTGCAGAATCTGTGAATTTGAGGAAGCCCCATTATAAGTAATGGGAAAAATCGGCCGAATATCGGCCGATTGCGGAAAAAACGGAAATCGCTGAATTCCCAAAAGTAATAGCAGGATTCTCTCCAACATGCTGAACGTTTTGATGTATAAGTTGCTGAAATAACTCCCGAAAATCTGGAAAAAAATATAATAATAAAGAACATGAAAACCAATGGTTGACTGCGGAAGGATTCCGCAGTCAATCAATAACTAGAAAATGTTGCAATTGCTGCGCAATTGCGATTGACTGCGGAATCCTAGGCTACTAATGCAGAAATGGCAAAAAATGCATAAAAATTGTGAAAAAATTCATAATTGCATAAGAGTGCTTTTATCGTGAAAATCCTCATTTAGTTGCATTATAGTGCTTTTATTGTGAAAATCCCTATTAAGTTGCATTATAGTGCTTTTATTGTGAAAATCCCTATTAAGTTGCATTATAGTGCTTTACATGTGAAAATCCCTATTAAGTTGCATTATAGTGCTTTACATGTGAAAATCCCTATTAAGTTGCATTATAGTGCTTTTATTGTGAAAATCCCTATTAAGTTGCATTATAGTGCTTTTATTGTGAAAATCCCTATTAAGTTGCATTATAGTGCTTTATATGTGAAAATCCCTATTAAGTTGCATTATAGTGCTTTTATTGTGAAAATCCCTATTAAGTTGCATTATAGTGCTTTACATGTGAAAATCCCTATTAAGTTGCATTATAGTGCTTTACATGTGAAAATCCCTATTAAGTTGCATTATAGTGCTTTTATTGTGAAAATCCCTATTAAGTTGCATTATAGTGCTTTTATTGTGAAAATCCCTATTAAGTTGCATTATAGTGCTTTATATGTGAAAATCCCTATTAAGTTGCATTATAGTGCTTTTATTGTGAAAATCCCTATTAAGTTGCATTATAGTGCTTTACATGTGAAAATCCCTATTAAGTTGCATTATAGTGCTTTACATGTGAAAATCCCTATTAAGTTGCATTATAGTGCTTTTATTGTGAAAATCCCTATTAAGTTGCATTATAGTGCTTTTATTGTGAAAATCCCTATTAAGTTGCATTATAGTGCTTTATATGTGAAAATCCCTATTAAGTTGCATTATAGTGCTTTTATTGTGAAAATCCCTATTAAGTTGCATTATAGTGCTTTTATTGTGAAAATCCCTATTTAGTTGCATAATTGTGTTGTAATTGCAAAAATCCCTATTTTGTTGCAGAAACTGTAAAAACTGTTGAAATTGCAGAAACTCTTAACATTGTATAAAGTCTTAACATTGTATAAACTGTTTAAATCACTCACAGACTTCACTGTATCAGAAATCCTATTAAAATGAATGGGCAGAATTCCCCATACAAATCAATGGCAGAATTCCCAAGCCCGTAGAAAAAAACTGGAAAACTGTAGAACTCTAATTTTTTCAGAAAACTGACAAGTTGTGGAAGCTGAACAAGCACAAACTGCAGAAATTGCTGAAACTGTGGAAAAAACTGCAGAATCTGTGAATTTGCGGGAGCCCCATTATAACTAATAGGAAAAATCGGCCGAATATCGGCCGATTGCGGAAAAACCGGAAGTTGCAGAATTCCCAAAAGTAATAGCAGGATTCTCTCCAACATGCTGAACGTTTTGATGTATAACTTGTGGAAATCGCTGAAATTGTGAAAGTTGTGAAAGCTGCAGAAAATTTGGAAAAAAATACTATAATAATAATAATAATAATAATAATAACTAGAACATTTTGCAATTGCTGCGCAATTGCGATTGACTGCGGAATAGATCTAATGCAGAAGTCACCTGAAAAATCCTTGAAAATGCCTTGAAACTGTTAAAATACTTTCTTTGAAACTTCTGAAGTCCTTGAAAGATTTGAAACATTGAAACTCCTGAAATCTTCAAAACTGTTGAAACTTTGAAACTGTTGAAACTTTGAAACTGTTGAAACCTTGAAACTGTTGAAACCATGAAACTGTTAAAACCGTGAAATTCCTATAATCCTTAACACTGTTGAATTCCTGAACACTGAAATACTTGAAACTCCTGAAATTATCCGGTAACTATGGAAATGTGGTCTGGACTTTGCCTGGCTTCTGTAGTTTTCCTGGATCTGGTTTTGGTTCCGGTAACTATGGTAACTTGGTCTGGAGGTGACCTGGCTTCTGCAGTTTTCCTGGTTATGGTTTTAGTTCCGGTAACTATGGTAACTTGGTCTGGACTTGGCCTTGCTTCTGTGGTTTACATGGTTATGAATTGAATTCAGGTTACTATGGTAACTTGGTCTGGACTTGGCCTGGCTTCTGTGGTTTACCTGGTTATGGATTGAATTCTGGTAACTATGGTAACTTGGTCTGGACCTGGCCTGGCTTCTGTGGTTTTCCTGGTTATGGATTGAATTCAGGTTACTATGGTAACTTGGTCTGGACTTGCCCTGGCTTCTGTGGTTTTCCTGGTTATGGTTTTAATTCCGGTAACTATGGGGACTTGGTCTGGACTTGGCCTGGTTCCTGTGGTTTACCTGGTTATGGTTTTAAATCAGGTTACTATGGTAACTTGGTCTGGACTTGGCCTTGCTTCTGTGGTTTACCTGGTTATGGATTGAATTCAGGTTACTATGGTAACTTGGTCTGGACTTGGCCTTGCTTCTGTGGTTTACCTGGTTATGGATTGAATTCAGGTTACTATGGTAACTTGGTCTGGACTTGGCCTGGCACTTGGCCTGGCTTCTGTGGTTTACCTGGTTATGGATTGAATTCTGGTAACTATGGTAACTTGGTCTGGACTTGCCCTGGCTTCTGTGGTTTTCCTGGTTATGGATTGAATTCAGGTTACTATGGTAACTTGGTCTGGACCTGGCCTGGCTTCTGTGGTTTTCCTGGTTATGGATTGAATTCAGGTTACTATGGTAACTTGGTCTGGACTTGCCCTGGCTTCTGTGGTTTTCCTGATTATGGTTTTAATTCCGGTAACTATGGGGACTTGGTCTGGACTTGGCCTGGTTCCTGTGGTTTACCTGGTTATGGTTTTAAATCAGGTTACTATGGTAACTTGGTCTGGACTTGGCCTTGCTTCTGTGGTTTACCTGGTTATGGATTGAATTCAGGTTACTATGGTAACTTGGTCTGGACTTGGCCTTGCTTCTGTGGTTTACCTGGTTATGGATTGAATTCAGGTTACTATGGTAACTTGGTCTGGACTTGGCCTTGCTTCTGTGGTTTACCTGGTTATGGATTGAATTCAGGTTACTATGGTAACTTGGTCTTGACTATGCCTGGCTTCTGTGGTTTACCTGGTTATGGATTGAATTCCGGTAGCTATGGCAACCTGGTCTGGACTTGGTCTTGGTCCAGGTCTTGGGTCGGATCTTGGTCTGGGTCTTGGTCTGGGTTTTGGTTCGGGTCTTGGTTCGGGTCTTGGTCCGGGTCTTGGTTCGGGTCTTGTTCTGGGTCTGGCTTTTGGCTCCGGTCTTGGTCTTGGTTCGGATCTTAGTCTGGGTCTTGTTTCTGGTCTTGGTCTGGGTCTTGGTTTGGGTTTTCGTTCGGATCTTGGTTCGGATCTTGGTTCGGGTCTTGGTTCGGGTCTTGGTCTGGGTCTTGGTTCGGGTCTCGGTCTGGGTCTCGGTCTGGGTCTTGGTTCGGGTCTTGGTTCGGGTCTTGGTTCGGGTCTTGGTTCGGGTCTTGGTTCAGGTCTTGGTCTGGGTCTTGGTTCGGGTCTTGGTTCGAGTCTCGGTCTGGGTCTTGGTTCGGGTCTTGGTTCGGGTCTTGGTTCGGGTCTTGGTTCGGGTCTTGGTCTGGGTCTTGGTTCGGGTCTTGGTTCGGGTCTTGGTTCGGGTCTTGGTTCGGGTCTTGGTCTGGGTCTTGGTCCGGGTCTTGGTTCGGGTCTTGGTTCGGGTCTTGGTTCGGGTCTTGGTCTGGGTCTTGGTTCGGGTCTTGGTTCGGGTCTTGGTTCGGGTCTTGGTTCGGGTCTTGGTTCGGGTCTTGGTTCGGGTCTTGGTTCGGGTCTCGGTCTGGGTCTTGGTTCGGGTCTTGGTTCGGGTCTTGGTTCGGGTCTTGGTTCGGGTCTTGGTCTGGGTCTTGGTTCGGGTCTTGGTTCGGGTCTTGGTTCGGGTCTTGGTTCGGGTCTTGGTTCGGGTCTTGGTTCGGGTCTTGGTCTGGGTCTTTGTTCGGGTCTTGGTTCGGGTCTTGGTTCAGGTCTCGGTCTGGGTCTTGGTTCGGGTCTCGGTTCGGGTCTTGGTTCGGGTCTTGGTTCAGGTCTTGGTTCAGGTCTTGGTTCGGGTCTTGGTTCGGGTCTTGGTTCAGGTCTTGGTTCAGGTCTTGGTTCGGGTCTTGGTTCAGGTCTTGGTTCAGGTCTTGGTTCGGGTCTTGGTTCGGGTCTTGGTTCGGGTGTTGGTTCAGGTCTTGGTTCGGGTCTTGGTTCGGGTCTTGGTTCGGGTCTTGGTTCGGGTCTTGGTTCAGGTCTTGGTCTGGGTCTTGGTTCGGGTCTTGGTTCGAGTCTCGGTCTGGGTCTTGGTTCGGGTCTTGGTTCGGGTCTTGGTTCGGGTCTTGGTTCGGGTCTTGGTCTGGGTCTTGGTTCGGGTCTTGGTTCGGGTCTTGGTTCGGGTCTTGGTTCGGGTCTTGGTCTGGGTCTTGGTCCGGGTCTTGGTTCGGGTCTTGGTTCGGGTCTTGGTTCGGGTCTTGGTCTGGGTCTTGGTTCGGGTCTTGGTTCGGGTCTTGGTTCGGGTCTTGGTTCGGGTCTTGGTTCGGGTCTTGGTTCGGGTCTTGGTTCGGGTCTCGGTCTGGGTCTTGGTTCGGGTCTTGGTTCGGGTCTTGGTTCGGGTCTTGGTTCGGGTCTTGGTCTGGGTCTTGGTTCGGGTCTTGGTTCGGGTCTTGGTTCGGGTCTTGGTTCGGGTCTTGGTTCGGGTCTTGGTTCGGGTCTTGGTCTGGGTCTTTGTTCGGGTCTTGGTTCGGGTCTTGGTTCAGGTCTCGGTCTGGGTCTTGGTTCGGGTCTCGGTTCGGGTCTTGGTTCGGGTCTTGGTTCAGGTCTTGGTTCAGGTCTTGGTTCGGGTCTTGGTTCGGGTCTTGGTTCAGGTCTTGGTTCAGGTCTTGGTTCGGGTCTTGGTTCAGGTCTTGGTTCAGGTCTTGGTTCGGGTCTTGGTTCGGGTCTTGGTTCGGGTGTTGGTTCAGGTCTTGGTTCGGGTCTTGGTTCAGGTCTTGGTTCAGGTCTTGGTTCAGGTCTTGGTTCGGGTCTTGGTTCAGGTCTTGGTTCGAGTCTCGGTCTGGGTCTTGGTTTGGGTCTTGGTTCGGGTCTTGGTTCGGGTCTTGGTTCGGGTCTTGGTTCGGGTCTTGGTTCGGGTCTTGGTTCGGGTGTTGGTTCAGGTCTTGGTTCGGGTCTTGGTTCAGGTCTTGGTTCAGGTCTTGGTTCAGGTCTTGGTTCGGGTCTTGGTTCAGGTCTTGGTTCGAGTCTCGGTCTGGGTCTTGGTTTGGGTCTTGGTTCGGGTCTTGGTTCGGGTCTTGGTTCGGGTCTTGGTCTGGGTCTTGGTTCGGGTCTTGGTTCGGGTCTTGGTTCGGGTCTTGGTTCGGGTCTTGGTTCGGGTCTTGGTCTGGGTCTTGGTTTGGGTCTTGGTTCGGGTCTTGGTTCGGGTCTTGGTTCGGGTCTTGGTCTGGGTCTTGGTTCGGGTCTTGGTTCGGGTCTTGGTTCGGGTCTTGGTTCGGGTCTTGGTTCGGGTCTTGGTCTGGGTCTTGGTTCGGGTCTTGGTTCGGGTCTTGGTTCGGGTCTTGGTTCGGGTCTTGGTTCGGGTCTCGGTCTGGGTCTTGGTTCGGGTCTTGGTTCGGGTCTCGGTCTGGGTCTTGGTTCGGGTCTTGGTTCGGGTCTTGGTTCGGGTCTTGGTTCGGGTCTTGGTTCGGGTCTTGGTTCGGGTCTTGGTCTGGGTCTTGGTTCGGGTCTTGGTTCGGGTCTTGGTTCGGGTCTTGGTTCGGGTCTTGGTTCGGGTCTTGGTTCGGGTCTTGGTCTGGGTCTTTGTTCGGGTCTTGGTTCGGGTCTTGGTTCAGGTCTCGGTCTGGGTCTTGGTTCGGGTCTCGGTTCGGGTCTTGGTTCGGGTCTTGGTTCAGGTCTTGGTTCAGGTCTTGGTTCGGGTCTTGGTTCGGGTCTTGGTTCAGGTCTTGGTTCGGGTCTTGGTTCGGGTCTTGGTTCGGGTCTTGGTTCGGGTCTTGGTTCAGGTCTTGGTTCGGGTCTTGGTTCAGGTCTTGGTTCAGGTCTTGGTTCGGGTCTTGGTTCGGGTCTTGGTTCAGGTCTTGGTTCAGGTCTTGGTTCGGGTCTTGGTTCAGGTCTTGGTTCAGGTCTTGGTTCGGGTCTTGGTTCGGGTCTTGGTTCGGGTGTTGGTTCGGGTCTTGGTTCGGGTCTTGGTTCAGGTCTTGGTTCGGGTCTTGGTTCGGGTCTTGGTTCGGGTCTTGGTTCGGGTCTTGGTTCGGGTGTTGGTTCAGGTCTTGGTTCGGGTCTTGGTTCAGGTCTTGGTTCGGGTCTTGGTTCAGGTCTTGGTTCGGGTCTTGGTTCAGGTCTTGGTTCGGGTCTTGGTTCAGGTCTTGGTTCAGGTCTTGGTTCGGGTCTTGGTTCAGGTCTTGGTTCAGGTCTTGGTTCGGGTCTTGGTTCGGGTCTTGGTTCGGGTCTTGGTTCGGGTCTTGGTTCGGGTGTTGGTTCGGGTCTTGGTTCGGGTCTTGGTTCAGGTCTTGGTTCAGGTCTTGGTTCAGGTCTTGGTTCGGGTCTTGGTTCGGGTCTTGGTTCGGGTGTTGGTTCAGGTCTTGGTTCAGGTCTTGGTTCGGGTCTTGGTTCGGGTCTTGGTTCAGGTCTTGGTTCAGGTCTTGGTTCAGGTCTTGGTTCAGGTCTTGGTTCGGGTCTGGGTCTTTGTCCCAATCCTTGAAACTGCAGAAGTATTTGAACTGCGGAAGTATTTGAAACTGCAGAAGTATTTGAACTGCAGAAATGGCTGAAAGACCTGAATGTACCTGAAGTCCCATTAAAATGCATGGCCCTATTAAAATGAATGGGCAGAATTCCCCATACAAATCAATGGCAGAATTCCCGATCCCGTAGAAAAAAACAGGAAAACTGCAGAAGGCGGAATTTTTCTGAAAACTGACAAGCTGCGGAAGCTGAACAAGCACAAACTGCAGAAATCGCTGAAACTGCGGAAAAAATTGCAGAATCTTTGAATTTGAGGAAGCCCCATTATAAGTAATGGGAAAAATCGGCCGAATATCGTCCGATTGCGGAAAAACCGTAAATCGCTGAATTCCCAAAAGTAATAGCAGGATTCTCTCCAACATGCTGAACGTTTTGAGGTATAAGTTGCTGAAATTGCTGAAACCGTGCAAGCTGTGAAAACTCCCGAAAATCTGGAAAAAAATATAATAATAAAGAACATGAAAACCAATGGTTGACTGCGGAAGGATTCCGCAGTCAATCAATAAAGAACGTGAAAACCATTTATTGACTGCGGAAGGATTCCGCAGTCAATCAATAAAGAACGTGAAAACCATTTATTGACTGCGGAAGGATTCCGCAGTCAATCAACTAGAAAATGTTGCAATTGCTGCGCAATTGCGATTGACTGCGGAATCCTAGGCTACTAATGCAGAAATGGTAAAAAATGCATAAAAATTGTGAAAAAATTCATCATTGCATAAGAGTGCTTTTATTGTGAAAATCCTCATTTAGTTGCATTATAGTGCTTTTATTGTGAAAATCCCTATTAAGTTGCATTATAGTGCTTTACATGTGAAAATCCCTATTAAGTTGCATTATAGTGCTTTTATTGTGAAAATCCCTATTAAGTTGCATTATAGTGCTTTTATTGTGAAAATCCCTATTAAGTTGCATTATACTGCTTTATATGTGAAAATCCCTATTAAGTTGCATTATAGTGCTTTACATGTGAAAATCCCTATTAAGTTGCATTATAGTGCTTTACATGTGAAAATCCCTATTAAGTTGCATTATAGTGCTTTTATTGTGAAAATCCCTATTAAGTTGCATTAGAGTGCTTTTATTGTGAAAATCCCTATTAAGTTGCATTATAGTGCTTTATATGTGAAAATCCCTATTAAGTTGCATTATAGTGCTTTTATTGTGAAAATCCCTATTAAGTTGCATTATACTGCTTTATATGTGAAAATCCCTATTAAGTTGCATTATAGTGCTTTACATGTGAAAATCCCTATTAAGTTGCATTATAGTGCTTTATATGTGAAAATCCCTATTAAGTTGCATTATAGTGCTTTATATGTGAAAATCCCTATTAAGTTGCATTATAGTGCTTTATATGTGAAAATCCCTATTAAGTTGCATTATAGTGCTTTACATGTGAAAATCCCTATTAAGTTGCATAATTGTGTTGTAATTGCAAAAATCCCTATTTTGTTGCAGAATCTGTAAAAACTGTTGAAATTGCAGAAACTTGACATTGTATAAAGTCTTAACATTGTATAAACTGTTTAAATCACTCACAGACTTCACTGTATCAGAAATCCTATTCAAATGAATGGGCAGAATTCCCCATAGAAATCAATGGCAGAATTCCCAAGCCCGTAGAAAAAAACTGGAAAACTGTAGAACTCTAATTTTTTCTGAAAACTGACAAGTTGTGGAACCTGAACAAGCACAAACTGCAGAAATTGCTGAAACTGTGGAAAAAACTGCAGAATCTGTGAATTTGCGGGAGCCCCATTATAACTAATAGGAAAAATCGGCCGAATATCGGCCGATTGCGGAAAAACCGGAAGTTGCAGAATTCCCAAAAGTAATAGCAGGATTCTCTCCAACATGCTGAACGTTTTGATGTATAACTTGTGGAAATCGCTGAAATTGTGAAAGTTGTGAAAGCTGCAGAAAATTTGGAAAAAAATACTATAATAATAATAATAAAGAACGTGAAAACCATTTATTGACTGCGGAAGGATTCCGCAGTCAATCAACTAGAAAATGTTGCAATTGCTGCGCAATTGCGATTGACTGCGGAATCCTACTAATGCAGAAATGGCAAAAAATGCATAAAAATTGTGAAAAAAATTCATAATTGCATAAGAGTGCTTTTATCGTGAAAATCCTCATTTAGTTGCATTATAGTGCTTTTATTGTGAAAATCCCTATTAAGTTGCATTATAGTGCTTTATATGTGAAAATCCCTATTAAGTTGCATTATAGTGCTTTTATTGTGAAAATCCCTATTGAGTTGCATTATAGTGCTTTACATGTGAAAATCCCTATTAAGTTGCATTATAGTGCTTTTATTGTGAAAATCCCTATTAAGTTGCATTATAGTGCTTTTATTGTGAAAATCCCTATTAAGTTGCATTATACTGCTTTATATGTGAAAATCCCTATTGAGTTGCATTATAGTGCTTTTATTGTGAAAATCCCTATTGAGTTGCATTATAGTGCTTTACATGTGAAAATCCCTATTAAGTTGCATTATAGTGCTTTTATTGTGAAAATCCCTATTAAGTTGCATTATAGTGCTTTTATTGTGAAAATCCCTATTAAGTTGCATTATAGTTCTTTATATGTGAAAATCCCTATTAAGTTGCATTATAGTGCTTTTATTGTGAAAATCCGTATTAAGTTGCATTATACTGCTTTATATGTGAAAATCCCTATTAAGTTGCATTATAGTGCTTTACATGTGAAAATCCCTATTAAGTTGCATTATCGTGCTTTACATGTGAAAATCCCTATTAAGTTGCATTATAGTGCTTTTATTGTGAAAATCCCTATTAAGTTGCATTATAGTGCTTTTATTGTGAAAATCCCTATTAAGTTGCATTATAGTGCTTTATATGTGAACATCCCTATTTAGTTGCATTATAGTGCTTTATATGTGAAAATCCCTATTAAGTTGCATTATAGTGCTTTTATTGTGAAAATCCCTATTAAGTTGCATTATAGTGCTTTATATGTGAAAATCCCTATTAAGTTGCATTATAGTGCTTTATATGTGAAAATCCCTATTTAGTTGCATTATAGTGCTTTATATGTGAAAATCCTTATTTAGTTGCATTATAGTGCTTTTATTGTGAAAATCCCTATTAAGTTGCATTATAGTGCTTTTATTGTGAAAATCCCTATTAAGTTGCATTATAGTGCTTTTATTGTGAAAATCCCTATTAAGTTGCATTATAGTGCTTTTATTGTGAAAATCCCTATTAAGTTGCATTATACTGCTTTATATGTGAAAATCCCTATTAAGTTGCATTATACTGCTTTATATGTGAAAATCCCTATTAAGTTGCATTATAGTGCTTTACATGTGAAAATCCCTATTAAGTTGCATTATAGTGCTTTACATGTGAAAATCCCTATTAAGTTGCATTATAATGCTTTTATTGTGAAAATCCCTATTAAGTTGCATTATAGTGCTTTTATTGTGAAAATCCCTATTAAGTTGCATTATAGTGCTTTATATGTGAAAATCCCTATTAAGTTGCATTATAGTGCTTTTATTGTGAAAATCCCTATTAAGTTGCATTATAGTGCTTTTATTGTGAAAATCCCTATTAAGTTGCATTATAGTGCTTTTATTGTGAAAATCCCTATTTAGTTGCATAATTGTGTTGTAATTACAAAAATCCCTATTTTGTTGCAGAAACTGTAAAAAGTGTTGAAATTGCAGAAACTTGACATTGTATAAAGTCTTAACATTGTATAAACTGTTTAAATCACTCACAGACTTCACTGTATCAGAAATCCTATTAAAATGAATGGGCAGAATTCCCCATACAAATCAATGGCAGAATTCCCAAGCCCGTAGAAAAAAACTGGAAAACTGTAGAACTCTAATTTTTTCAGAAAACTGACAAGTTGTGGAACCTGAACAAGCACAAACTGCAGAAATTGCTGAAACTGTGGAAAAAACTGCAGAATCTGTGAATTTGCGGGAGCCCCATTATAACTAATAGGAAAAATCGGCCGAATATCGGCCGATTGCGGAAAAACCGGAAGTTGCAGAATTCCCAAAAGTAATAGCAGGATTCTCTCCAACATGCTGAACGTTTTGATGTATAACTTGTGGAAATCGCTGAAATTGTGAAAGTTGTGAAAGCTGCAGAAAATTTGGAAAAAAATACTATAATAATAACTAGAAAATTTTGCAATTGCTGCGCAATTGCGATTGACTGCGGAATAGATCTAATGCAGAAGTCACCTGAAAAATCCTTGAAAATGCCTTGAAACTGTTAAAATACTTTCTTTGAAACTTCTGAAGTCCTTGAAAGATTTGAAACATTGAAACTCCTGAAATCTTCAAAACTGTTGAAACTTTGAAACTGTTGAAACTTTGAAACTGTTGAAACCTTGAAACTGTTGAAACCATGAAACTGTTAAAACCGTGAAATTCCTATAATCCTTAACACTGTTGAATTCCTGAACACTGAAATACTTGAAACTCCTGAAATTATCCGGTAACTATGGAAATGTGGTCTGGACTTTGCCTGGCTTCTGTAGTTTTCCTGGATCTGGTTTTGGTTCCGGTAACTATGGTAACTTGGTCTGGAGGTGACCTGGCTTCTGCAGTTTTCCTGGTTATGGTTTTAGTTCCGGTAACTATGGTAACTTGGTCTGGACTTGGCCTTGCTTCTGTGGTTTACATGGTTATGAATTGAATTCAGGTTACTATGGTAACTTGGTCTGGACTTGGCCTGGCTTCTGTGGTTTACCTGGTTATGGATTGAATTCTGGTAACTATGGTAACTTGGTCTGGACCTGGCCTGGCTTCTGTGGTTTTCCTGGTTATGGATTGAATTCAGGTTACTATGGTAACTTGGTCTGGACTTGCCCTGGCTTCTGTGGTTTTCCTGGTTATGGTTTTAATTCCGGTAACTATGGGGACTTGGTCTGGACTTGGCCTGGTTCCTGTGGTTTACCTGGTTATGGTTTTAAATCAGGTTACTATGGTAACTTGGTCTGGACTTGGCCTTGCTTCTGTGGTTTACCTGGTTATGGATTGAATTCAGGTTACTATGGTAACTTGGTCTGGACTTGGCCTTGCTTCTGTGGTTTACCTGGTTATGGATTGAATTCAGGTTACTATGGTAACTTGGTCTGGACTTGGCCTGGCTTCTGTGGTTTACCTGGTTATGGATTGAATTCTGGTAACTATGGTAACTTGGTCTGGACTTGCCCTGGCTTCTGTGGTTTTCCTGGTTATGGATTGAATTCAGGTTACTATGGTAACTTGGTCTGGACCTGGCCTGGCTTCTGTGGTTTTCCTGGTTATGGATTGAATTCAGGTTACTATGGTAACTTGGTCTGGACTTGCCCTGGCTTCTGTGGTTTTCCTGATTATGGTTTTAATTCCGGTAACTATGGGGACTTGGTCTGGACTTGGCCTGGTTCCTGTGGTTTACCTGGTTATGGTTTTAAATCAGGTTACTATGGTAACTTGGTCTGGACTTGGCCTTGCTTCTGTGGTTTACCTGGTTATGGATTGAATTCAGGTTACTATGGTAACTTGGTCTGGACTTGGCCTTGCTTCTGTGGTTTACCTGGTTATGGATTGAATTCAGGTTACTATGGTAACTTGGTCTGGACTTGGCCTTGCTTCTGTGGTTTACCTGGTTATGGATTGAATTCAGGTTACTATGGTAACTTGGTCTTGACTATGCCTGGCTTCTGTGGTTTACCTGGTTATGGATTGAATTCCGGTAGCTATGGCAACCTGGTCTGGACTTGGTCTTGGTCCAGGTCTTGGGTCGGATCTTGGTCTGGGTCTTGGTCTGGGTTTTGGTTCGGGTCTTGGTTCGGGTCTTGGTCCGGGTCTTGGTTCGGGTCTTGTTCTGGGTCTGGCTTTTGGCTCCGGTCTTGGTCTTGGTTCGGATCTTAGTCTGGGTCTTGTTTCTGGTCTTGGTCTGGGTCTTGGTTTGGGTTTTCGTTCGGATCTTGGTTCGGATCTTGGTTCGGGTCTTGGTTCGGGTCTTGGTCTGGGTCTTGGTTCGGGTCTCGGTCTGGGTCTCGGTCTGGGTCTTGGTTCGGGTCTTGGTTCGGGTCTTGGTTCGGGTCTTGGTTCGGGTCTTGGTTCAGGTCTTGGTCTGGGTCTTGGTTCGGGTCTTGGTTCGAGTCTCGGTCTGGGTCTTGGTTCGGGTCTTGGTTCGGGTCTTGGTTCGGGTCTTGGTTCGGGTCTTGGTCTGGGTCTTGGTTCGGGTCTTGGTTCGGGTCTTGGTTCGGGTCTTGGTTCGGGTCTTGGTCTGGGTCTTGGTCCGGGTCTTGGTTCGGGTCTTGGTTCGGGTCTTGGTTCGGGTCTTGGTCTGGGTCTTGGTTCGGGTCTTGGTTCGGGTCTTGGTTCGGGTCTTGGTTCGGGTCTTGGTTCGGGTCTTGGTTCGGGTCTTGGTTCGGGTCTCGGTCTGGGTCTCGGTTCGGGTCTTGGTTCGGGTCTTGGTTCGGGTCTTGGTTCGGGTCTTGGTCTGGGTCTTGGTTCGGGTCTTGGTTCGGGTCTTGGTTCGGGTCTTGGTTCGGGTCTTGGTTCGGGTCTTGGTTCGGGTCTTGGTCTGGGTCTTTGTTCGGGTCTTGGTTCGGGTCTTGGTTCAGGTCTCGGTCTGGGTCTTGGTTCGGGTCTCGGTTCGGGTCTTGGTTCGGGTCTTGGTTCAGGTCTTGGTTCAGGTCTTGGTTCGGGTCTTGGTTCGGGTCTTGGTTCAGGTCTTGGTTCAGGTCTTGGTTCGGGTCTTGGTTCAGGTCTTGGTTCAGGTCTTGGTTCGGGTCTTGGTTCGGGTCTTGGTTCGGGTGTTGGTTCAGGTCTTGGTTCGGGTCTTGGTTCGGGTCTTGGTTCGGGTCTTGGTTCGGGTCTTGGTTCAGGTCTTGGTCTGGGTCTTGGTTCGGGTCTTGGTTCGAGTCTCGGTCTGGGTCTTGGTTCGGGTCTTGGTTCGGGTCTTGGTTCGGGTCTTGGTTCGGGTCTTGGTTCGGGTCTTGGTCTGGGTCTTGGTCCGGGTCTTGGTTCGGGTCTTGGTTCGGGTCTTGGTTCGGGTCTTGGTTCGGGTCTTGGTCTGGGTCTTGGTCCGGGTCTTGGTTCGGGTCTTGGTTCGGGTCTTGGTTCGGGTCTTGGTCTGGGTCTTGGTTCGGGTCTTGGTCTGGGTCTTGGTTCGGGTCTTGGTTCGGGTCTTGGTTCGGGTCTTGGTTCGGGTCTTGGTCTGGGTCTTGGTCCGGGTCTTGGTTCGGGTCTTGGTTCGGGTCTTGGTTCGGGTCTTGGTCTGGGTCTTGGTTCGGGTCTTGGTTCGGGTCTTGGTTCGGGTCTTGGTTCGGGTCTTGGTTCGGGTCTTGGTTCGGGTCTTGGTTCGGGTCTCGGTCTGGGTCTTGGTTCGGGTCTTGGTTCGGGTCTTGGTTCGGGTCTTGGTTCGGGTCTTGGTCTGGGTCTTGGTTCGGGTCTTGGTTCGGGTCTTGGTTCGGGTCTTGGTTCGGGTCTTGGTTCGGGTCTTGGTTCGGGTCTTGGTCTGGGTCTTTGTTCGGGTCTTGGTTCGGGTCTTGGTTCAGGTCTCGGTCTGGGTCTTGGTTCGGGTCTCGGTTCGGGTCTTGGTTCGGGTCTTGGTTCAGGTCTTGGTTCAGGTCTTGGTTCGGGTCTTGGTTCGGGTCTTGGTTCAGGTCTTGGTTCAGGTCTTGGTTCGGGTCTTGGTTCAGGTCTTGGTTCAGGTCTTGGTTCGGGTCTTGGTTCGGGTCTTGGTTCGGGTGTTGGTTCAGGTCTTGGTTCGGGTCTTGGTTCAGGTCTTGGTTCAGGTCTTGGTTCAGGTCTTGGTTCGGGTCTTGGTTCAGGTCTTGGTTCGAGTCTCGGTCTGGGTCTTGGTTTGGGTCTTGGTTCGGGTCTTGGTTCGGGTCTTGGTTCGGGTCTTGGTTCGGGTCTTGGTTCGGGTCTTGGTTCGGGTGTTGGTTCAGGTCTTGGTTCGGGTCTTGGTTCAGGTCTTGGTTCAGGTCTTGGTTCAGGTCTTGGTTCGGGTCTTGGTTCAGGTCTTGGTTCGAGTCTCGGTCTGGGTCTTGGTTTGGGTCTTGGTTCGGGTCTTGGTTCGGGTCTTGGTTCGGGTCTTGGTCTGGGTCTTGGTTCGGGTCTTGGTTCGGGTCTTGGTTCGGGTCTTGGTTCGGGTCTTGGTTCGGGTCTTGGTCTGGGTCTTGGTTTGGGTCTTGGTTCGGGTCTTGGTTCGGGTCTTGGTTCGGGTCTTGGTCTGGGTCTTGGTTCGGGTCTTGGTTCGGGTCTTGGTTCGGGTCTTGGTTCGGGTCTTGGTTCGGGTCTTGGTCTGGGTCTTGGTTCGGGTCTTGGTTCGGGTCTTGGTTCGGGTCTTGGTTCGGGTCTTGGTTCGGGTCTCGGTCTGGGTCTTGGTTCGGGTCTTGGTTCGGGTCTCGGTCTGGGTCTTGGTTCGGGTCTTGGTTCGGGTCTTGGTTCGGGTCTTGGTTCGGGTCTTGGTTCGGGTCTTGGTTCGGGTCTTGGTCTGGGTCTTGGTTCGGGTCTTGGTTCGGGTCTTGGTTCGGGTCTTGGTTCGGGTCTTGGTTCGGGTCTTGGTTCGGGTCTTGGTCTGGGTCTTTGTTCGGGTCTTGGTTCGGGTCTTGGTTCAGGTCTCGGTCTGGGTCTTGGTTCGGGTCTCGGTTCGGGTCTTGGTTCGGGTCTTGGTTCAGGTCTTGGTTCAGGTCTTGGTTCGGGTCTTGGTTCGGGTCTTGGTTCAGGTCTTGGTTCGGGTCTTTGTTCGGGTCTTGGTTCGGGTCTTGGTTCGGGTCTTGGTTCAGGTCTTGGTTCGGGTCTTGGTTCAGGTCTTGGTTCAGGTCTTGGTTCGGGTCTTGGTTCGGGTCTTGGTTCAGGTCTTGGTTCAGGTCTTGGTTCGGGTCTTGGTTCAGGTCTTGGTTCAGGTCTTGGTTCGGGTCTTGGTTCGGGTCTTGGTTCGGGTGTTGGTTCGGGTCTTGGTTCGGGTCTTGGTTCAGGTCTTGGTTCGGGTCTTGGTTCGGGTCTTGGTTCGGGTCTTGGTTCGGGTCTTGGTTCGGGTGTTGGTTCAGGTCTTGGTTCGGGTCTTGGTTCAGGTCTTGGTTCGGGTCTTGGTTCAGGTCTTGGTTCGGGTCTTGGTTCAGGTCTTGGTTCGGGTCTTGGTTCAGGTCTTGGTTCAGGTCTTGGTTCGGGTCTTGGTTCAGGTCTTGGTTCAGGTCTTGGTTCGGGTCTTGGTTCGGGTCTTGGTTCGGGTCTTGGTTCGGGTCTTGGTTCGGGTGTTGGTTCAGGTCTTGGTTCGGGTCTTGGTTCAGGTCTTGGTTCAGGTCTTGGTTCAGGTCTTGGTTCGGGTCTTGGTTCGGGTCTTGGTTCGGGTGTTGGTTCAGGTCTTGGTTCAGGTCTTGGTTCGGGTCTTGGTTCGGGTCTTGGTTCAGGTCTTGGTTCAGGTCTTGGTTCAGGTCTTGGTTCAGGTCTTGGTTCGGGTCTGGGTCTTTGTCCCAATCCTTGAAACTGCAGAAGTATTTGAACTGCGGAAGTATTTGAACTGCAGAAGTATTTGAACTGCAGAAGTATTTGAACTGCAGAAGTATTTGAAACTGCAGAAGTATTTGAACTGCAGAAGTATTTGAAACTGCAGAAGTATTTGAAACTGCAGAAGTATTTGAAACTGCAGAAGTATTTGAACTGCAGAAGTATTTGAACTGCAGAAGTATTTGAAACTGCAGAAGTATTTGAAACTGCAGAAGTATTTGAACTGCAGAAGTATTTGAAACTGCAGAAGTATTTGAAACTGCAGAAGTATTTGAACTGCAGAAATGGCTGAAAGACCTGAATGTACCTGAAGTCCCATTAAAATGCATGGCCCTATTAAAATGAATGGGCAGAATTCCCCATACAAATCAATGGCAGAATTCCCGATCCCGTAGAAAAAAACAGGAAAACTGCAGAAGGCGGAATTTTTCTGAAAACTGACAAGCTGCGGAAGCTGAACAAGCACAAACTGCAGAAATCGCTGAAACTGCGGAAAAAATTGCAGAATCTTTGAATTTGAGGAAGCCCCATTATAAGTAATGGGAAAAATCGGCCGAATATCGTCCGATTGCGGAAAAACCGTAAATCGCTGAATTCCCAAAAGTAATAGCAGGATTCTCTCCAACATGCTGAACGTTTTGAGGTATAAGTTGCTGAAATTGCTGAAACCGTGCAAGCTGTGAAAACTCCCGAAAATCTGGAAAAAAATATAATAATAAAGAACATGAAAACCAATGGTTGACTGCGGAAGGATTCCGCAGTCAATCAATAAAGAACGTGAAAACCATTTATTGACTGCGGAAGGATTCCGCAGTCAATCAACTAGAAATTTTTGCAATTGCTGCGCAATTGCGATTGACTGCGGAATAGATCTAATGCAGAAGTCACCTGAAAAATCCTTGAAAATGCCTTGAAACTGTTAAAATACTTTCTTTGAAACTCCTGAAGTCGTTGAAAGATTTGAAACATTGAAACTCCTGAAATCCTTGAAACTGTTCAAACCTTGAAACTGTTGAAACCTTGAAACTGTTGAAACCTTGAAACTCCTATAATCCTTAACACTGTTGAATTCCTCAACACTCCTGAAATACTTGAAACTCCTGAAATTATCCGGTAACTATGGAAATGCGGTCTGGACTTTGCCTGGCTTCTGTAGTTTTCCTGGATCTGGTTTTGGTTCCGGTAACTATGGGAACCTGGTCTGGACTTGGTCTTGGTCCAGGTCTTGGGTCGGATCTATGTCTGGGTGTTGGTCTGGGTCTTGGTTTGGGTCTTGGTTCAGTCTTGGTCTTGGTTCGGGTCTTATTCTGGGTCTTGGTTTGAATCTTGTTCTGGGTTTTGGTCCGGGTCTTGGTTTGAATCTTGGTCTGGGTCTTGGTCTGGCTTTTGGCTCCGGTCTTGGTCTTGGTTCAGATCTTAGTCTGGGTCTTGTTTCGGGTCTTGGTTCGGGTCTTGGTCTGGATCTTGGTTTGAATCTTGGTCTGGGTCTTGGTTCGGGTCGTGGTCTGGGTCTTGGTTTGGATCTTGGTTTGAATCTTGGTCTGGGTCTTGGTCTGGGTCTTGGTTCGGGTCTGGGTTCGGGTCTTGTCTGTGTCTTGTTTCGGGTCTTGGTTCTGGTCTTGGTCTGGGTCTTGGTCTGGGTCTTGGTTCGGGTCTTGGTCTTGGTCTGGCTTTTGGCTCCAGTCTTGGTCTTGGTTCGGATCTTAGTCTGGGTCTTGGTTCGGGTCTTGGTTCGGGTCTTGGTCTTGGTTCAGGTCTTGGTTCGGGTCTTAGTCTGGGTCTTGGTTCGGGTCTTGGTTCAGGTCTTGGTTCGGGTCTTAGTCTGGGTCTTGGTTCGGGTCTTGGTTCGGGTCTTGGTTTGGGTCTTGGTCTGGGTCTCGGTCTGGGTCTTGGTCTGGGTTCGGGTCTTGGTCTTGGTCTGGGTCTTGGTTCGGGTCTTGGTTAGGGTCTTGGTCTTTGTCTGGTTCTTGGTTCGGGTCTTGGTCTGGCTTTTGACTCCGGTCTTGGTTCGGGTCTTGGTTAGGGTCTTGCTCTGGGTCTTGGTTCGGGTCTTGGTCCGGGTCTTGCTCTGGGTCTTAGTCTCGGTCTTGGTTCGGGTCTTGGTCTGGGTCTGGCTTTTGGCTCCAGTCTTGGTCTTGGTTCGGATCTTAGTCTGAGTCTTGGTCTGGGTCTTGGTTTGGGTCTTGCTCTGGGTCTTGGTTCGGGTCTTCTTCTGGGTCTGGCTTTTGGCTCCGGTCTTGGTCTTGGTCTTGGTTCGAGTCTTTGTTCTGGTCTGGGTCTGGGTCTTGGTCTGGGTCTTGGTTTGGGTTTTGGTTCGGGTCTTGGTTCTGGTCTTGGTCTTGGTTCGGGTCTTGGTTCTGGTCTTGGTTCTGGGTCTTGGTCTGGGTCTTGGTTTGGGTTTTGGTTCTGGTCTTGGTTCGGGTCTTGGTCTGGGTCTTGGTTCTGGTCTTGGTTCTGGTCTTGGTTCGGGTCTTGGTTCTGGTCTGGGTTTTGGTCTTGGTTTGGGTTTTGGTTCTGGTCTTGGTTCGGGTCTTGGTTCTGGTCTGGGTTTTGGTCTTGGTTTGGGTTTTGGTTCTGGTCTTGGTTCGGGTCTTGGTCTGGGTCTTGGTTCTGGTCTTGGTTCTGGTCTTGGTTCTGGTCTTGGTTCTGGTCTTGGTTTGGGTTTTGGTTCTGGTCTTGGTCTTGGTTTGGGTTTTGGTTCTGGTCTTGGTTCTGGGTCTTGGTCTGGGTCTTGGTTTGGGTTTTGGTTCGGGTCTTGGTTCTGGTCTTGGTTCGGGTCTTGGTCTGGGTCTTGGTTCTGGTCTGGGTTTTGGTTCGGGTCTTGGTTCCGGTCTTGGTCTGGGTCTTGGTTTGGGTTTTGGTTCGGGTCTTAGTCTGGGTCTTGGTTCGGGTCTTGGTCTGGGTCTTGGTCTTGGTTCAGGTCTTGGTTCGGGTCTTGGTCTGGGTCTTGGTCTTGGTTCAGGTCTTGGTTCGGGTCTTGGTCTGGGTCTTGGTTCGGGTCTTGGTCTGGGTCTTGGTCTTGGTTCAGGTCTTGGTTCGGGTCTTGGTCTGGGTCTTGGTCTTGGTTCGGGTCTTGGTCTGGGTCTCGGTCTGGGTCTTGGTTCGGGTCTTGGTTCGGGTCTTGGTCTTTGTCTGGGTCTTGGTTCGGGTCTTGGTTCGGGTCTTGGTTCGGGTCTTGGTCTTTGTCTGGGTCTTGGTTCGGGTCTTGGTCTGGGTCTTGGTTCGGGTCTTGGTCTGGGTCTTGGTTCGGGTCTTGGTCTTGGTTCGGATCTTAGTCTGGGTCTTGGTTCGGGTCTTGGTGTGGGTCTGGCTTTTGACTCCGGTCTTGGTTCGGGTCTTAGTCTGGGTCTTGGTTCGGGTCTTAGTCTGGGTCTTGGTTCGGGTCTTGGTCTGGGTCTGGCTTTTGACTCCGGTCTTGGTTCGGGTCTTAGTCTGGGTCTTGGTTCGGATCTTAGTCTGGGTCTTGGTTCGGGTCTTGGTCTGGGTCTGGCTTTTGACTCCGGTCTTGGTTCGGGTCTTAGTCTGGGTCTTGGTTCGGGTCTTGGTCTGGGTCTGGCTTTTGACTCCGGTCTTGGTTCGGGTCTTAGTTCGGGTCTTGGTTCGGGTCTTGCTCTGGGTCTTGGTTCGGGTCTTGGTTCGGGTCTTGCTCTGGGTCTTAGTCTGGGTCTTGGTCTGGGTCTGGCTTTTGGCTCCGGTCTTGGTTCGGGTCTTGGTTCGGGTCTTGGTTCGGGTCTTGCTCTGGGTCTTGGTCTGGGTCTTTGTCCCAATCCTTGAAACTGCAGAAGTATTTGAACTGCAGAAGTATTTGAACTGCAGAAGTATTTGAACTGCAGAAGTATTTGAACTGCAGAAGTATTTGAAACTGCAGAAGTATTTGAAACTGCAGAAGTATTTCAAACTGCAGAAGTATTTCAAACTGCAGAAGTATTTGAACTGCAGAAGTGTTTGAACTGTAGAAGTATTTGAACTGCAGAAGTATTTGAAACTGCAGAAGTATTTGAACTGCAGAAGTATTTGAACTGCAGAAGTATTTGAACTGCAGAAGTATTTGAAACTGCAGAAGTATTTGAACTGCAGAAGTATTTGAAACTGCAGAAATGGCTGAAAGTACCTGAAGTCCCATTAAAATGAATGGCCCTATTAAAATGAATGGGCAGAATTCCCCATACAAATCAATGGCAGAATTCCCGATCCCGTAGAAAAAAACTGGAAAACTGCAGAAGGCGGATTTTTTCTGAAAACTGACAAGCTGCGGAAGCTGAACAAGCACAAACTGCAGAAATCGCTGAAACTGTGGAAAAAACTGCAAAATCTGTGAATTTGAGGAAGCCCCATTATAAGTAATGGGAAAAATCGGCCGGAAATCGTCCGATTGCGGAAAAACCGGAAATCGCTGAATTCCCAAAAGTAATGGCAGGATTCTCCCAAACATGCGGAACGTTTAAATGTATAACTTGCTGAAATTGCTGAAACTGTGAAAGCTGTGAAAGCTGCTGAAAAACGGGAAAAACATAGATTAATAATAACTAGAAAATGTTGCAATTGCTGCGCAATTGCGATTGACTGCGGAATCCTAGGCTACTAATGCAGAAATGGCAAAAAATGCATAAAAATTGTGAAAAAATTCATAATTGCATAAGAGTGCTTTTATCGTGAAAATCCTCATTTAGTTGCATTATAGTGCTTTTATTGTGAAAATCCCTATTAAGTTGCATTATAGTGCTTTACATGTGAAAATCCCTATTAAGTTGCATTATAGTGCTTTTATTGTGAAAATCCCTATTAAGTTGCATTATAGTGCTTTTATTGTGAAAATCCCTATTAAGTTGCATTATAGTGCTTTATATGTGAAAATCCCTATTAAGTTGCATTATACTGCTTTATATGTGAAAATCCC
This sequence comes from Gobius niger, assembly GCF_951799975.1. NCBI lineage: Eukaryota > Metazoa > Chordata > Actinopteri > Gobiiformes > Gobiidae > Gobius > Gobius niger. The sequence goes on from NC_136856.1 coordinate 1,944,154, forward strand.
TATTAAGTTGCATTATAGTGCTTTACATGTGAAAATCCCTATTAAGTTGCATTATAGTGCTTTCATTGTGAAAATCCCTATTAAGTTGCATTATACTGCTTTATATGTGAAAATCCCTATTAAGTTGCATTATAGTGCTTTACATGTGAAAATCCCTATTAAGTTGCATTATAGTGCTTTACATGTGAAAATCCCTATTTAGTTGCATTATAGTGCTTTATATGTGAAAATCCCTATTAAGTTGCATTATAGTGCTTTTATTGTGAAAATCCCTATTAAGTTGCATTATAGTGCTTTATATGTGAAAATCCCTATTAAGTTGCATTATAGTGCTTTATATGTGAAAATCCCTATTTAGTTGCATTATAGTGCTTTACATGTGAAAATCCCTATTAAGTTGCATTATAGTGCTTTTATTGTGAAAATCCCTATTAAGTTGCATTATAGTGCTTTACATGTGAAAATCCCTATTAAGTTGCATTATAGTGCTTTACATGTGAAAATCCCTATTAAGTTGCATAATAGTGCTTTACATGCGAAAATCCCTATTAAGTTGCATTATAGTGCTTTTATTGTGAAAATCCCTATTAAGTTGCATAATAGTGCTTTATATGTGAAAATCCCTATTAAGTTGCATAATAGTGCTTTACATGCGAAAATCCCTATTAAGTTGCATTATAGTGCTTTTATTGTGAAAATCCCTATTAAGTTGCATTATAGTGCTTTACATGTGAAAATCCCTATTAAGTTGCATTATACTGCTTTACATGTGAAAATCCCTATTAAGTTGCATAATAGTGCTTTACATGTGAAAATCCCTATTAAGTTGCATTATAGTGCTTTATATGTGAAAATCCCTATTAAGTTGCATTATAGTGCTTTACATGTGAAAATCCCTATTAAGTTGCATTATACTGCTTTACATGTGAAAATCCCTATTAAGTTGCATTATAGTGCTTTACATGTGAAAATCCCTATTAAGTTGCATAATAGTGCTTTATATGTGAAAATCCCTATTAAGTTGCATTATAGTGCTTTACATGTGAAAATCCCTATTAAGTTGCATAATAGTGCTTTACATGTGAAAATCCCTATTAAGTTGCATTATAGTGCTTTATATGTGAAAATCCCTATTAAGTTGCATTATAGTGCTTTACATGTGAAAATCCCTATTAAGTTGCATTATACTGCTTTACATGTGAAAATCCCTATTAAGTTGCATTATAGTGCTTTACATGTGAAAATCCCTATTAAGTTGCATAATAGTGCTTTATATGTGAAAATCCCTATTAAGTTGCATTATAGTGCTTTACATGTGAAAATCCCTATTAAGTTGCATAATAGTGCTTTACATGTGAAAATCCCTATTAAGTTGCATTATAGTGCTTTATATGTGAAAATCCCTATTTAGTTGCATTATAGTGCTTTATATGTGAAAATCCCTATTTAGTTGCATTATAGTGCTTTTATTGTGAAAATCCCTATTTAGTTGCATAATTGTGTTGTAATTGCAAAAATCCCTATTTTGTTGCAGAAACTGTAAAAACTGTTGAAATTGCAGAAACTTGACATTGTATAAAGTCTTAACATTGTATAAACTGTTTAAATCACTCACAGACTTCACTGTATCAGAAATCCTATTAAAATGAATGGGCAGAATTCCCCATACAAATCAATGGCAGAATTCCCAAGCCCGTAGAAAAAAACTGGAAAACTGTAGAACTCTAATTTTTTCAGAAAACTGACAAGTTGTGGAACCTAAACAAGCACAAACTGCAGAAATTGCTGAAACTGTGGAAAAAACTGCAGAATCTGTGAATTTGCGGGAGCCCCATTATAACTAATAGGAAAAATCGGCCGAATATCGGCCGATTGCGGAAAAACCGGAAGTTGTAGAATTCCCAAAAGTAATAGCAGGATTCTCTCCAACATGCTGAACGTTTTGATGTATAACTTGTGGAAATCGCTGAAATTGTGAAAGTTGTGAAAGCTGCAGAAAATTTGGAAAAAAATACTATAATAATAACTAGAAAATTTTGCAATTGCTGCGCAATTGCGATTGTCTGCGGAATTGTAGGCTACTAATGCAGAAATGACAAAAATTGCAAAACATTGTGAAAATTCATAATTGCATAATACTGCTTTACATGCGAAAATCCCTATTAAGTTGCATTATAGTGCTTTATATGTGAAAATCCCTATTAAGCTGCATTATATTGCTTTATATGTGAAAATCCCTATTAAGTTGCATTATAGTGCTTTATATGTGAAAATCCCTATTAAGTTGCATTATAGTGCTTTATATGTGAAAATCCCTATTAAGTTGCATTATATTGCTTTATATGTGAAAATCCCAATTAAGTTGCATTATAGTGCTTTATATGTGAAAATCCCTATTAAGCTGCATTATAGTGCTTTATATGTGAAAATCCCTACTAAGTTGCATTATAGTGCTTTATATGCGAAAATCCCTATTAAATTGCATTATAGTGCTTTATATGCGAAAATCCCTATTAAGTTGCATTATATTGCTTTATATGTGAAAATCCCTATTAAGTTGCATTACACTGCTTTACATGCGAAAATCCCTATTAAGTTGCATTATAGTGCTTTATATGTGAAAATCCCTATTAAGTTGCATTATAGTGCTTTATATGTGAAAATCCCTATTAAGTTGCATTATAGTGCTTTATATGTGAAAATCCCTATTAAGTTGCATTATAGTGCTTTACATGCGAAAATCCCTATTAAGTTGCATTATAGTGCTTTACATGTGAAAATCCCTATTAAGTTGCATTATAGTGCTTTATATGCGAAAATCCCTACTAAGTTGCATTATAGTGCTTTATATGCGAAAATCCCTATTAAATTGCATTATAGTGCTTTATATGCGAAAATCCCTATTAAGTTGCATTATATTGCTTTATATGTGAAAATCCCTATTAAGTTGCATTACACTGCTTTACATGCGAAAATCCCTATTAAGTTGCATTATAGTGCTTTATATGTGAAAATCCCTATTAAGTTGCATTATAGTGCTTTATATGTGAAAATCCCTATTAAGTTGCATTATAGTGCTTTATATGTGAAAATCCCTATTAAGTTGCATTATAGTGCTTTACATGCGAAAATCCCTATTAAGTTGCATTATAGTGCTTTACATGTGAAAATCCCTATTAAGTTGCATTATAGTGCTTTATATGCGAAAATCCCTATTAAGTTGCATTATAGTGCTTTATATGCGAAAATCCCTATTAAGTTGCATTATAGTGCTTTTATTGTGAAAATCCCTATTAAGTTGCATTATAGTGCTTTATATGCGAAAATCCCTATTAAGTTGCATTATAGTGCTTTTATTGTGAAAATCCCTATTAAGTTGCATTATAGTGCTTTATATGCGAAAATCCCTATTAAGTTGCATTATAGTGCTTTTATTGTGAAAATCCCTATTAAGTTGCATTATACTGCTTTACATGTGAAAATCCCTATTAAGTTGCATTATACTGCTTTACATGTGAAAATCCCTATTAAGTTGCATTATACTGCTTTACATGTGAAAATCCCTATTAAGTTGCATTATAGTGCTTTATATGTGAAAATCCCTATTAAGTTGCATTATAGTGCAATTATTGTGAAAATCCCTATTAAGCTGCATTATAGTGCTTTATATGCGAAAATCCCTATTAAGTTGCATTATAGTGCAATTATTGTGAAAATCCCTATTAAGTTGCATTATAGTGCAATTATTGTGAAAATCCCTATTTTGTTGCAGAAACTGTAAAAACTGTTGAAATTGCATAAACTCTTAACATTGTATAAAGTCTTAACATTGTATAAACTGTTTAAATCACTCACAGACTTCACTGTATCAGAAATCCTATTAAAATGAATGGGGAGCCTTCCCCATACAAATCAATGGCAGAATTCCCAAGCCCGTAGAAAAAAACTGGAAAACTGCAGAACTCTATTTTTTTCTGAAAACTGACAAGTTGTGTAACCTGAACAAGCACAAACTGCAGAAATTGCTGAAACTGTGGAAAAAACTGCAGAATCTGTGAATTTGCGGAAGCCCCATTATAAGTAATGGGAAAAATCGGCCGAATATCGGCCGATTGCGGAAAAACCGGAAGTTGCAGAATTCCCAAAAGTAATAGCAGGATTCTCTCCAACATGCTGAACGTTTTGATGTATAACTTGTGGAAATCGCTGAAATTGTGAAAGCTGTGAAAGCTGCAGAAAAACGGGAAAAAAACGGAAGTTTAATAATAATAATAACTAGAAAATTTTGCAATTGCTGCGCAATTGCGATTGACTGCGGAATCCTAGGCTACTAATGCAGAAATTGAAAAAATTGCATAAAAATTGTGAAAAGATTCATAATTGCATAAGAGTGCTTTTATTGTGAAAATCCTCATTTAGTTGCATAATACTGCTTTACATGTGAAAATCCCTATTAAGTTGCATTATAGTGCTTTACATGTGAAAATCCCTATTAAGTTGCATTATAGTGCTTTTATTGTGAAAATCCCTATTAAGTTGCATTATAGTGCTTTTATTGTGAAAATCCCTATTAAGTTGCATTATACTGCTTTATATGTGAAAATCCCTATTAAGTTGCATTATAGTGCTTTACATGTGAAAATCCCTATTAAGTTGCATTATAGTGCTTTTATTGTGAAAATCCCTATTAAGTTGCATTATAGTGCTTTTATTGTGAAAATCCCTATTAAGTTGCATTATACTGCTTTATATGTGAAAATCCCTATTAAGTTGCATTATAGTGCTTTACATGTGAAAATCCCTATTAAGATGCATTATAGTGCTTTTATTGTGAAAATCCCTATTAAGTTGCATTATAGTGCTTTTATTGTGAAAATCCCTATTAAGTTGCATTATAGTGCTTTATATGTGAAAATCCCTATTAAGTTGCATTATAGTGCTTTACATGTGAAAATCCCTATTAAGTTGCATTATAGTGCTTTACATGTGAAAATCCCTATTAAGTTGCATTATACTGCTTTACATGTGAAAATCCCTATTAAGTTGCATTATACTGCTTTACATGTGAAAATCCCTATTAAGTTGCATTATACTGCTTTACATGTGAAAATCCCTATTAAGTTGCATTATACTGCTTTATATGCGAAAATCCCTTTTAAGTTGCATTATACTGCTTTATATGTGAAAATCCCTATTAAGTTGCATTATACTGCTTTATATGCGAAAATCCCTATTAAGTTGCATTATAGTGCTTTTATTGTGAAAATCCCTATTAAGTTGCATTATAGTGCTTTACATGTGAAAATCCCTATTAAGTTGTATTATACTGCTTTACATGTGAAAATCCCTATTAAGTTGCATTATACTGCTTTACATGTGAAAATCCCTATTAAGCTGCATTATACTGCTTTATATGTGAAAATCCCTATTAAGTTGCATTATACTGCTTTATATGCGAAAATCCCTATTAAGTTGCATTATAGTGCTTTTATTGTGAAAATCCCTATTAAGTTGCATTATAGTGCTTTACATGTGAAAATCCCTATTAAGTTGCATTATAGTGCTTTACATGTGAAAATCCCTATTAAGTTGCATTATACTGCTTTACATGTGAAAATCCCTATTAAGTTGCATTATACTGCTTTACATGTGAAAATCCCTATTAAGTTGCATTATACTGCTTTACATGTGAAAATCCCTATTAAGTTGCATTATACTGCTTTACATGTGAAAATCCCTATTAAGTTGAGTTATACTGCTTTATATGCGAAAATCCCTATTAAGTTGCATTATACTGCTTTATATGTGAAAATCCCTATTAAGTTGCATTATACTGCTTTATATGTGAAAATCCCTATTAAGTTGCATTATACTGCTTTATATGCGAAAATCCCTATTAAGTTGCATTATAGTGCTTTATATGTGAAAATCCCTATTAAGTTGCATTATACTGCTTTATATGCGAAAATCCCTATTAAGTTGCATTATAGTGCTTTATATGCGAAAATCCCTATTAAGTTGCATTATACTGCTTTATATGCGAAAATCCCTATTAAGTTGCATTATACTGCTTTATATGCGAAAATCCCTATTAAGTTGCATTATACTGCTTTATATGCGAAAATCCCTATTAAGTTGCATTATAGTGCTTTATATGCGAAAATCCCTATTAAGTTGCATTATAGTGCAATTATTGTGAAAATCCCTATTTTGTTGCAGAAACTGTAAAAACTGTTGAAATTGCATAAACTCTTAACATTGTATAAAGTCTTAACATTGTATAAACTGTTTAAATCACTCACAGACTTCACTGTATCAGAAATCCTATTAAAATGAATGGGCAGAATTCCCCATACAAATCAATGGCAGAATTCCCAAGCCCGTAGAAAAAAACTGGAAAACTGCAGAACTCTATTTTTTTCTGAAAACTGACAAGTTGTGGAAGCTGAACAAGCACAAACTGCAGAAATTGCTGAAACTGTGGAAAAAACTGCAGAATCTGTGAATTTGCGGAAGCCCCATTATAAGTAATGGGAAAAATCGGCCGAATATCGGCCGATTGCGGAAAAAACGGAAGTTGCAGAATTCCCAAAAGTAATAGCAGGATTCTCTCCAACATGCTGAACGTTTTGATGTATAACTTGTGGAAATCGCTGAAATTGTGAAAGCTGTGAAAGCTGCAGAAAAACGGGAAAAAAACGGAAGTTTAATAATAATAATAACTAGAAAATTTTGCAATTGCTGCGCAATTGCGATTGACTGCGGAATAGATCTAATGCAGAAGTCACCTGAAAAATCCTTGAAAATGCCTTGAAACTGTTAAAATACTTTCTTTGAAACGCCTGAAGTCTTTGAAAGATTTGAAACATTGAAACTCCTGAAATCTTCAAAACTGTTGACACCTTGAACCTCCTGAAATCCTTGAAACTGTTGAAACTTTGAAACTTTGAAACTGTTGAAACCTTGAAACTGTTGAAACCTTGAAACTGTTGAAACCTTGAAACTCCTGAATTCTTTGAAACTGTTAAAACCTTGAAATTCCTATAATCCTTAACACTGTTGAATTCCTCACCACTCCTGAAATACTTGAAACTCCTGAAATTATCCGGTAACTATGGAAATGTGGTCTGGACTTGGCCTGGTTTCTGTGGTTTTCCTGGTTATGGTTTTAATTCCGGTAACTATGGGGACTTGGTCTGGACTTGGCCTGGTTTCTGTGGTTTACCTGGTTATGGTTTTAATTCAGGTTACTATGGTAACTTGGTCTGGACTTGGCCTTGCTTCTGTGGTTTACCTGGTTATGGTTTTAATTCAGGTTACTATGGTAACTTGGTCTGGACTTGACCTGGCTTCTGTGGTTTTTGGTCTTGGTCTGGGTCTTGGTCTGGGTCTTGGTCTGGGTCTTGGTCTGGGTCTTGGTTCGGGTCTTGGTTCGGGTCTTGGTTCGGGTCTTGGTTCGGGTCTTGATTTGAATCTTGGTCCAGGTCTTGGGTCAGATCTTGGTCTAGGTCTTGGTTCGGGTCTTGGTTCGGGTCTTGGTTTGGGTCTTTGTTTGGGTCTTGGTTCGGGTCTTGGTCTGGGTCTTGGTTTGGGTCTTTGTTTGGGTCTTGGTTTGGGTCTTGGTTCAGGTCTTAGTCTGGGTTTTGGTTCGGGTCTTGGTTCGGGTCTTGGTTCAGGTCTTAGTCTGGGTCTTGGTTCAGGTCTTAGTCTGGGTTTTGGTTCGGGTCTTGGTTTGGGTCTTGGTCTGGGTCTTGGTTCGGGTCTTGGTTCGGGTCTTGGTTCAGGTCTTGGTCTGGGTCTTGGTTCGGGTCTTGGTTCGGGTCTTGGTTCGGGTCTTGGTTCGGGTCTTGGTCTGGGTCTTGGTCTGGGTCTTGGTTCGGGTCTTGGTTCGGGTCTTGGTTCGGGTCTTGGTTCGGGTCTTGGTTCGGGTCTTGGTTCGGGTCTTGGTTCGGGTCTTGGTTCGGGTCTTGGTTCGGGTCTTGGTCTGGGTCTTGGTCTGGGTCTTGGTCTGGGTCTTGGTTCGGGTCTTGGTTCGGGTCTTGGTTCGGGTCTTGGTTCGGGTCTTGGTTCGGGTCTTGGTTCGGGTCTTGGTCTGGGTCTTGGTCTGGGTCTGGGTCTTGGTCTGGGTCTCGGTCTGGGTCTTGGTTCGGGTCTTGGTTCGGGTCTTGGTTCGGGTCTTGGTTCGGGTCTTGGTTCGGGTCTTGGTTCGGGTCTTGGTCCCAATCCTTGAAACTGCAGAAGTATTTGAACTGCAGAAGTATTTGAACTGCAGAAGTATTTGAAACTGCAGAAGTATTTGAACTGCAGAAGTATTTGAACTGCAGAAGTATTTGAACTGCAGAAGTATTTGAACCGCAGAAGTATTTGAACCGCAGAAGTATTTGAAACGCAGAAGTATTTGAACTGCAGAAGTACTTGAACTGCAGAAGTATTTGAACTGCAGAAGTACTTGAACTGCAGAAGTATTTGAAACTGCAGAAGTATTTGAACTGCAGAAGTATTTGAACTGCAGAAGTATTTGAACTGCAGAAGTATTTGAAACTGCAGAAGTATTTGAACTGCAGAAGTTTTTGAACTGCAGAAGTATTTGAAACTGCAGAAGTGTTTGAACTGCAGAAGTATTTGAAATTGCAGAAGTATTTGAACTGCAGAAGTATTTGAAACTGCAGAAGTGTTTGAACTGCAGAAGTATTTGAAACTGCAGAAGTGTTTGAACTGCAGAAGTATTTGAAACTGCAGAAATGGCTGAAAGACCTGAATGTTCCTGAAGTCCCATTAAAATGAATGGGCAGAATTCCCCATACAAATCAATGGCAGAATTCCCGATCCCGCAGAAAAAAACTGGAAAACTGCAGAACTCTAATTTTTTCAGAAAACTGACAAGCTGCGGAAGCTGAACAAGCACAAACTGCAGAAATTGCTGAAACTGTGGAAAAAACTGCAAAATCTGTGAATTTGAGGAAGCCCCATTATAAGTAATGGGAAAAATCGTCCAAATATCGGCCGATTGCGGAAAAAACGGAAATCGCTGAATTCCCAAAAGTAATCGCAGGATTCTCCCAAACATGCGGAACGTTTAAATGTATAACTTGCTGAAATTGCTGAAACTGTGAAAGCTGTGAAAGCTGTTGAAAAACGGGAAAAACATAGATTAATAATAATAATAATAATAATAAAGAACATGAAAACCAATTATTGACTGCGGAAGAATTCCGCAGTCAATCAATAAAGAACACCAAAACCATTTATTGTCTGCGGAAGGATTCCGCAGACAATCAATAAAGAACGTGAAAACCATTTATTGACTGCGGAAGGATTCCGCAGTCAATCAATAATAATAAAGAACATGAAAACCATATATTGTCTGCGGAAGTTTTCCGCAGACAATCAATAATAAAGAACACCAAAACCATTTATTGTCTGCGGAAGGATTCCGCAGACAATCAATAATAAAGAACACCAAAACCATATATTGTCTGCGGAAGGATTCCGCAGACAATCAATAAAGAACACCAAAACCATTTATTGACTGCGGAAGGATTCCGCAGTCAATCAATAAAGAACACCAAAACCATTTATTGTCTGCGGAAGGATTCCGCAGACAATCAATGAAAGATTGTGCGGCCTGGTTAAATCCATCTCTCCACGTTCAGCCTGGCTCTCCCTCCTCTCCCTGACCTCCTCGTTCTCCCTCCTCACTCTCCCTCCTCGCTCTCCCTCCTCTCTCTCCCTCCTCTCTCTCCCTCCTCTCTCTGGCCTCCTCGCTCTCCCTCCTCTCTCTCCCTCCTCTCTCTCCCTCCTCGCTCTCCCTCCTCTCTCTGGCCTCCTCGCTTTCCCTCCTCTCTCTGACCTCCTCGCTCTCCCTCCTCTCTCTGGCCTCCTCGCTTTCCCTCCTCTCTCTGGCCTCCTCGCTTTCCCTCCTCTCTCTGACCTCCTCGCTCTCCCTCCTCTCTCTGGCCTCCTCGCTTTCCCTCCTCTCTCTGGCCTCCTCGCTTTCCCTCCTCTCTCTGACCTCCTCGCTCTCCCTCCTCGTTCTCCCTCCTCTCTCTGACCTCCTCGCTCTCCCTCCTCTCTCTGACCTCCTCGCTCTGACCTCCACTGAAGCAGCGTCTCCTCCTGTCAGCTCCACTCTCAGAGCTCATCCGTTTGTCCACAGCCGTGTCCTCCCCGAGATCCTGCTCCCGAAACAAAAATGTCCCCGTCTCTAAATGTCCTTCACGGACCAAACATCCGTCAACATGAACCGCTTTATGTCAACTTCCTCCTCTGAGCTCACGGAGAACATGTTTACTTTCTCAGACTGTTTCAAGGGTTTTATTAGTTTCCCTCAAACTTTGGACTCTGTTCCCTCCTCTGGACCCCCAGTTACTCTGGGGTTTTTCGTCATTTTTTTGACGAAAAAATGACAAAAATGTGACAAAAAAATTGACCAAAAAATGACAAAAATGTGATAAAAAATTGACCAAAAAATGACAAAAATGTGACAAAAAAAATGACAAAAAATGACAAAAAAATGACAAAAAAATGACAAAAAAATTACTAAAATGTGATAAAAAATTGACCAAAAAATGACAAAAATGTGACAAAAAAAATGACAAAAAATGACAAAAAAATGACAAAAAAATGACAAAAAAATGACAAAAATGTGATAAAAAATTGTCAAAAGTGTGACAAAAAATGACAAAAATCGGACAAAAATCGGACAAAAAAATGACAAAAATGTGATAAAAAATTGACAAAAAATGACAAAAATGTGACAAAAAAAAGACAAAAAATGACAAAAAAATGACAAAAATGTGATAAAAAATTGACAAAAAAATGACAAAAAAAATAAAGACAAAAAAATGACAAAAAAATGACAAAAATGTGACAAAAAATTTACAAAAATTGACAAAAAAAAAAAAAAAAATGACAAAAAAATGACAAAAAATGACGAAAAAATTGACAAAAGTGTGACAAAAAATGACAAAAAAATGACAAAAAAGGACAAAAATGTGACGAAAAAAATGACAAAAATGTGATAAAAAATTGACAAAAAAATAAAAATAAATTTGACAAAAAAATAACAAAAAATGACGAAAAAATTGACAAAAGTGTGACAAAAAATGACAAAAAAATGACAAAAATGTGACAAAAAAAATGACAAAAAATGACAAAAATGTGACAAAAAAATGACAAAAAATGGACAAAAATGTGACGAAAAAAATGACAAAAATGTGACAAAAAAATGATAAAAATTGACAACAAAAATAAAAAAAAAATGACAAAAAAATAACAAAAATGTGACAAAAAATGACAAAAAAATGACAAAAATCGGACAAAAAAATGACAAAAAAATGACAAAAATGTTACAAAAAATGACAAAAATGTGACAAAAAAATGATAAAAATTGACAACAAAAATAAAAAAAAAATGACAAAAAAATAACAAAAATGTGACAAAAAATGACAAAAAAATGACAAAAATCGGACAAAAAAATGACAAAAAAATGACAAAAATGTGACAAAAAATGACAAAAATGTGACAAAAAAATGACAAAAATGTGACAAAATTTTAATAAAAAATTGACCAAAAAAATTGGAAAAAAATTGGAAAAAAAATTACAAAAAAGGACAAAAATGTGACGAAAAAAATGACAAAAATGTGATAAAAAATTGACAAAAAAATAAAAATAAATTTGACAAAAAAATAACAAAAAATGACGAAAAAATTGACAAAAGTGTGACAAAAAATGACAAAAAAATGACAAAAATGTGACAAAAAAAATGACAAAAAATGACAAAAATGTGACAAAAAAATGACAAAAAATGGACAAAAATGTGACGAAAAAAATGACAAAAATGTGACAAAAAATTGATAAAAATTGACTACAAAAATTAAAAAAAATTGACAAAAAAATAACAAAAAATGACGAAAAAATTGACAAAAGTGTGACAAAAAAATGACAAAAATAAGAAAAAAAAAGAAAAAAAAATGACAAAAAAAATGACAAAAAAAATGACAAAAATGTGACAAAAAATGACAAAAATGTGACAAAAAAATGACAAAAATGTGATAAAAATTTGACAAAAAATGACAAAAAATTGACAAAAAAATTACAAAAAAATTACAAAAATCTGACAAAAAATGACAAAAAAATGACAAAAAACAAAAATGAGTTGAATACCCAACAAAAAAATGATGGAAAACAAATCTGATGACGTGAGGAAAAAGATCCTCTCGGTTCAGGCGGGAGTTAAGAGGTTAAACTCTGTATAGTCCCTTTAAGTTGCAAAGCGAACAAGGTTTATCTGGTGTAACAAAGTTAGTGAACCCTCCTCGTGGACGTGCAGTAAACCGCTTTCCTCTGTAAGTTGACGAGGTTATATTATCTCTGGGACGCCGGCGTGCGGGGGGAGGGACGGGCCGGGCGCGATGTCTCCGGATGATAAAAGCAATAATGTGCCGTTATGAAGCCGCGGCCCCGGAGCCAAGAGGAATGTTTTCAGACTCCTCATTGAAGAGCTAAAAGCACGGGCAGCGAGAGGCTTTAAAATGATCCATCTCCGCTCGTTTAGCGGCGTCTCCGGCTCCAGGCTTTGGGGCGAACGCTCCGTCATTCCAAACGGGAATCGATACGTGCTTAGAGCGGCTGCTGGAGCCACGCTGGAGTTTATGGGTCACTGGACGTCATATGGAGAGTTTACCCCGGGAGGTTACTTTAGGACACGCTCACTTCCCCTTAGACTCTCACATGGAAACTGTTTTCTTTAGAGACCAAGTCCAGGGACAGCATGTTTGTTTTTTCAGCTCAAATACATGACACGAATTTAAAGGAAATCGTCTCTTATGGAATGAATTCACATTATTGTTCTGTTTTCTGGCTCTAGATGACAAACATTTTCCTTCAGGTATCGGTATCGTAAAGCAAGTATCGTTTAAACCTCTTAAAGCAGTACAAAGTAACTCCTTACCCTAGAGGCCAGAAGCGCCACTGCAGGTGTCGTACATGTTGTGTTTTTTACTCATTAATTGTTCATCCAGTTACACAATGGAGATCATTTGTTTCACTCAAACGTGGCTGTAAATACTGTTTAAGTGAAGCTAGCCCGCAGTTAGCCTGTTAGCTTCTTCTTCATGATTCCATTAGTGTGTATTGGTGACTCAGGTCCGGTGGCAGGAAAGTTGCAATTGTGGAGACACCAGGGGGGAGATGAAAGACCCCCCAAATCATCCCATTAACACTTGTATTACCCCCAGACTACGGGAAGGATGTACTAAGGTAAACAAGTTACTTAGTGCTGCTTTAAACCTGCGTCTTAACCAAGCACATTTTCTCCAGTTTGACTTTACCCAAATCCAAAACCTTCTTAGAAAAAGGCATCAAAATAGCGACAAACTGAGACATAAATGAGGATGAAAACAGTTTTGTAGGTCTCAGCTTTCAAATGAGGTGCTACCCATGGTCTACAGGCTGTGAGCTCCAGTGGAGAAGCTTTTAGATTTGGTAAAGCCGAACTGGAGAACATGTGCTTGGTTAAGGTTAAGGTAAGAGCTTAAAACACAGGTAATGTATCGTATGTAAACATAGACCATGCACAGGGTTTCTGAGGATCTTTTTCCTCACGTCATCACATTTTTTTTCCATCATTTTTTCGTTGGGTATTCAACTCATTTTTGCAATTTTTTTGTCAATTTTATTTTATTTATTTTATTTATTTTATCACATTTTTGTCATTTTTTTGTCATTTTTTGTCATTTTTTTGTCAAAATTTTGCTCACATTTTTGCAATTTTGTTGTCATTTTTTTTTCAATTTTTTGTCAATTTCTTGTGACATTTTTGCCACTTTTCATCAATTTTTCGTCAATTTCTTGCCACATTTCCATCATTGTTTTCGTCTCAGTTTTGTTGCTATTTTCACAGCTTTTCTCCAGAAGCTTTTGGATTGGGGTAAAGCCAAACTGGAGAAAATGTGCTCGGTTCAGGTGGGAGTTAAGGGGTTAAAAAGCATTAAGTCAGTTCTTTGAAAATGGTGACATTGCACAATCCTTTTGACCAGAGAAGTTCATCAAAATGACCAACATTATGTTCTGAAACCTGCAGTTTCACCTGAAATAGTTTTGTCCAAAAATCGTTGCTCTGTTTGACGAAATGTTTGCAAATCTTCAGAAATTAAATATGCAAAAACAAAATCTTTGTTTGTGGCATTAAAACTTAGTATTTGGGCGTCTTGATACAGACACAGCTTAATATATCAGTCCAGCTCTGATCAATGCTGAGGTAAAGTCAGTCCATGAGTCTCATATGCAAAATAGACTTTTTAGAACTTTATTATTGTTATCAGAGGCGGCAGCTCTGAAAAAGCTCCTCCGTATCCAGGACATGCTTTCCTCACTTCTGCATCTCGTACTAAGCTTAATCCATTCATTGAGAAGTAAAAACACTCACCACGAGGCGTCAGTTTCTTCTTCTTTTTTCCTCTTTAAAGGTCCTATATCCTGCAAAATCGACTTTTTGGAGCTTCTAGCCATGTTGTTATACTGTCTCCTTCTCAAAAACATCCCAGAGTGTTTTTGGCTTCATTCACACAGTTCTCAGTCATATTCATCAATCATACATCACAGTGTCAAACAGGAAGAGCCCGACGTCTGTAATTTAATGCTTTAGACCTGATTTTAGTTTATAAAACAGCTTTTGCATGCCCCTGTGGAGAAAACAAACACACCCTGAGATGTCATGTTTGCACTGAAAGCTGTGAAGAAGGAGCTCTTTCTAACCTACTCTGGACACGCCTGTTCTTTTTTCCGGATTCACTTTTTTCTCACACCTGAGTGGAGGGTTTGACTGAGGACGAGGCTCTCAGGGACTGTCCCACAGAACCACAAAGCCCTGCAGGTCAGTCATTCCTCCTCCTCAGGTGAACATGGGCCACTGCAGAACAAAGCGGGCGAACATGGAGCCGTGCTGAGGAGCGACGAGGCGAGAAGCAACTATTTACTCTGTCACAAGCGCTTAGGTTCAGACCGGACTGTTTCAGCACACGGTGTATTTGAAAAGTCTAGAAATCTGCTGTGGAGCTAAAATATGTCTGATTTAATTCCATTCTTACAGGGAGTGTGGTTTTTCAAAGTCGTGTCCTCCACCTTCTGCATGTGGAAAGTAAAACGACGCAAACAGAATTCAGAAATGTAACGCAGGACACAATATAGAAGAGCAAAACAATTCTTAAATCCATTAAACCTGTGAGTTTTTGGAGACTTTCTGCTTGGATTTGTTTGCAGGATGTTGTTTGGATGAAAACTGCCTCCTCATAGATTGTTTTGCTTGAGGCTCCAAAGGTTCTCAGTAGGGTTGAGGTCAGGGGAGGAGGGGGTCCACATCATCTCTCCTTTTATGCTCAGAAAGGTCATTTTCACACCTTCAGGGATCCTAAAGGGGCCGACCAGCTCGCTCCCCATGATTCTGGCCCAAAACATGACTCCGCCCCCTCCTTACTGACGTCACAGCCTTGTTGGGACATGGAGGCCATTCACCAACTATCCACTACTCCATCCATCTGACCATCCAGGGTTACACGGCCTCATCAGTGAACAAGACTGTTTGAAAATGATGATCTGCTTAATAATGTGGAACCAACAGAGTGAGGACATTTTTGAAAAGTGAGGACATTTTGCTTTCACTTATTTGAAGGACTGTTTGAGGATCAAATGTGGTTTTAGGGTTAGGATTAAGTTTAGGGTTCAGGGTTAGGGTCTGGGTAACGCATTATGTCTATGAGTGTCCTCACTAAGATAGCAGTACAAGATTTTGAGTGTGTGCATGAGTGTGTGGTTGGTGTTGAAGGTCGATGGCACAGATTTGCTGTTTACCAGTCTACCCCATAGATCTTAATAACAGAAATCAGCAGGTCCCATTCAGCCCCATTCATACTAATGATCCCGAGCTTCTGTGAAATTAACATGGCTGCTCTATCTCCTCCTACGAAGCCTGTTCCTTAAAAGGCAAAAAGGAGGGAAGCCCCGCCCTCTCGAGTCGATCATAGATTTTGGCTTCCACTTTTAATTTCAGTGCTGTAATGTCAGAGGCGCAGACAAATGCGTAAGATCCAGTCCTGGCCGTATTCCGTCTCCAAAGCTTTGTCTCCAATAAAAAGTACACGCAGAAAGTTGCCAAACAACTGCTCAAACACGAGCTTCAAATCAAACGCGCTGCTCCGACTGATTTATCCTCCGTGTGCGAAAAACGAAAATGAAACTACCTTAACGAGCGCATGGCCTGCACTGCTTCTTTTGTTTGTTTTTTTTCCTTTGCTGCTGTACCGTTTGTTTTCTATTTTGCTTTCACGTATTGTGAGCCCAGAGGTACATTTTAATACAAAGCAGCTTTGAAAGCATTGCCAATTGTATTCTAAGGTTATAAATACTGTCTAACAACGATCATTAGGCTATTTCATTTCAAAACCAACTTATTATTTTTTATATTGCACTTGCACCGTGTTGCACCAAACCGCGGGTCCTGCACCGTGAACCGAACCGTTAGAGCTGAACCCCGAATATTTATCCATAAATATTCCACTGTCTCTTGAATTCTATTCCCTGAGTTTAGTGAACATATTGTCGTTGCAGTATATAAGAAAGGAGCACGGGTGCATCAAACACTCCAATTGCAGTTTGTTTGAAATTATTTTTAGCCTTCATTATTTTAAACATTTGTAGTGGCCATAGTTTTTGGAATGGGTTGGGAGCCACTGGTCTACTTAGTGCGGGTCTACAGCTATACTGAGTGACGGGTTATAGGGACTATACTGGACATTTCTTTGTAATAACTCATAATCTCAGAATATCAAATGTGGAGACCAAAGGCCGGGTCTCAGCTAGTCTACTATAAGCCTGTAACTATAAGCCTGTACGTATGGAAAGAACCCAAGCACTTTATGGCGGTTCTAATTCAACATTAAAACCTGAAAAAAGACGAAATCTCAACAACTATTCGACATAATTAAACATGAGGCTTAAATTGCGCGCCTGAAGGACGGGCAGAGGACGTGGAAGTTTACTTTCCTGAACACCTGTGCGGCGCTGCGTTCCGGCCTCGTCTTCTTTCTTTGACTTTTAATCCTCGGTTCAGACCACTGTGCACTTATTAAAGTCTCCCTCAGATAAACACACTCTTTCTTATTTCTCCAGACACCTCGGCGTTTTGTTTCCCCTCTCGCAGCTACAGCCAAATTACAATTGGATTTTTCGCTCCCGACACTCGGCTTGTGTCTTTCTGTGCGTTCTCTTCTGTGAACTGGCTCAACCCCCTGAAACTTTGAGCACATCAGTAAAGTGTGGGAGATGTTTCCCAGAGTTAATGGAGTGACCCGGTGAGATATTGAAGAAGGTAAGTCTGACATTTGGAGACTGGAGTCGGGCGTGTCAGCGGCAAAGGTTTCAAATGGATATAAATGATACAAACCGTCCGCCCACTCAGTATGAATTCTGTGACATTTATCTAACTCTCTGTCGACAGGTGTGAAGTGACAAAAGAGTGAGTTTAAACTGCAAAGAGGAATAAGGGAGAGTCTTAATCACTGACTAAATGCCATGTGTTTAAAGCCCTTAACTCCCACCTGAACCGAGCACATGTTCTCCAGTTTGGCTTTACCCCAATTCTGGAAAAAAGGTGTGAAAATAGCAACAAAACTGAGATGAAAACAATGATGGAAATGTGACAAAAAAGTGACGGAAATTTGATGAAAAAGTGGCAAAAATGTGACAAAAATGTAAAAAAAAATGACAAAAAAATTAAAAAATGTGACAAAATAATACAAAAAAATTACAAAAATGTGATAAATATTTGACAAAAAAAATTATAAAAATTTGAGCAAAAAATAAAAAAAAATTGACAAAAAATAAAAAAAAATGTGATAAAAATGTAACAAAAAAATGACAACAATGTGATAAAAAAATTACGAAAAAATGACAAAAATATGACAAAATTTGACCAAAAAAATACAAAAAAATTACAAAAAATGTGACAAAACTGTGATAAAAAAAGGATGAAAAAATGACAAAAATTTGACAGAAATGTGAGAAAAAATGACGAAAAAGTTACAAAAATGAGTTGAATACCCAATAAAAAAATGGTGGAAAAAAAATCTGATGACGTGAGGAAAAAGATCCTCTCGGTTCAGGCGGGGGTTAAGAGGTTAACATCTATAATGGCCGACTGGGGAGCGTTGGGTCAAACTCTGTGGGGAGCATTGGGTCACACAGAAGACAGTGATGCCTCAGGCCTTTCACCCTTGAACCCCAGTGGAGAGTCCTCACCTCAGGTGGAGGAGTTCAAGTATCTCAGGTTCTCAGTGAGGGGCGGATGGAGCGTGAGATGGACAGCATCGGGGCGGCGTCAGCAGTGATGCGGTCGCTGTATCGGTCTGTCGGGGTCCCCCCAGAACAGCTGGAGGAGGTCGAGGTCCCCCAGAACAGCTGGAGGATGTCGAGGTCCCCCAGAACAGCTGGAGGAGGTTGTCTTTCCGTTCCTTGTTTGGCTCACGGTCATTGCCACGTTCTTCTTCGTTGTTGTACTACATTGACGCGCGGTTACTCCAGAACGAAAATTCATTCCCTTGAAGATCACCTCACTCAAACGCTCATCTCCAGGTCACTTTTATGGGGGTTTCGTAAAGGTTTTCGGCTTTAGCTCACGCTACACCAGTCTCATCCTGTCTACCGGAAGTCGATATAGCTGGAGGAGGTTGAGGTCCCCCCAGAACAGCTGGAGGAGGTGTGGGTGGATCGGGAAGCCGGGGCTTCTCTGCTGAGACGATGCCTCCGCGACCCGGCTCCAGATAAAGTGGAAGAAAATGGTTGGATGGATAATTAGTTGAAAAATTACATAAATAATGACAATCAATCATCCATTTTCTTCCATTGTCGGTTGGAGCTGCCCAAATCACACTGCACCAGCCCCTTGTGGCTCCTCCTGCAGGTGGTGGGTGCACAGAAGGACGGCCTCACGATTCCCAGGCCTGTTGGTCTCTCATGAGGGGCTTCTGGATCAATCTGGATCCGTCTTAAGTAAGGTCAGTGATGGCCCTGGTGACTGGACAGGCAGAGCCCAGGACCAGCAGCTCAGCTCCTCAGACCCGACTGAAACGCACTTGCTCTACAAGGTCTTGGCTTTCAAATGAGGCATCACACAGGTATAGGCTGTGCAGCAGTATTTTCTGGGGCTAGTTGGTCATCAGGAGCATGTTATACTTTTGTGTCTAAGTCCAGCACTGACAGTTGTCCAAACAGATCCACGTACTTCGATTTGCCATATCCAATAAAACAAATGAAGCCGACCCTGTTTGAGGCTATTTACCCCTAACCCTTACTTCTTCTAACTTATAACCTTCATTCACATGTCACTGGCTTTTGCTTAAACTCTGTCCATGGAGTAGGAGACTGTTTGGAGCTGCTGTGGTTGTTTGGTGTGAGTGAAACGTTTGCAATAAATTCCCTTGTTGTATTGATTTACAGCTTCGTCCACAACTGCACACATTTGACGGCAAACTCACACGAAAACCATAGACTATATGTGGATTTCAGTGCAGCAAATGTTGCTTTAAAGTCCCTCACATTTCAGCTCTGGATTAGTGAGAATCCAACCATGATGAATGTCGATGTTATCGTGTTCCTTTCACTTGTTTGCGCCCCTGCTCCGATCCACACGACAGATGAGGACTTGAGCGTTTTGTGATGAGATTGGGATCAGATTGATGCAGAAAGAACTGTATTGTTTTTGCCTTTTCCCTCTTTGTCAGTCCAGTTCCTCCTGTACTGACTGCAGAGAGAAGACAAGGCTAAACCGTGACTGAAGCGAGACCAAAACCAGGACCTAGCCTGAAAACTCAGCTCTATCAGGACTTAATTATGACACAGCAGTGACTAAAGCTCCTCTGATAGATCCAGTCCAGCAGGAGCGGCGCTGAATCCGACCTGCTCCATGGCTGAAGTGTGCTTGGCTGCAGAGGAGCCGGAGCCTGCATTGCGGAGGCTGCGCTCGGGTTTTACGATTGATTTGTGCCCATTGAGACAGCGGCGATTCAGGAGCGCACGTACGTCAGCCGAACCGCGCAGAAGCCGGATGCAAACGTGCAGCGCTCTGGATTGACAAATGCTGCAAGAATTCAACTTGTGGGTAAAGGTTTACATCAGCCCCCAGCTCCGGGGCGCGAAGAAGAGACAAGAGACAAGAGACAGGAGCGAGGCAGGAACGTGAAATGTGTGAGTCCATCCATTCCAAGATCCTGCACAAACCAAACTTTATAAAGTGACAAAATACATGTCAGTGTTAAAGAGCCGCCTCAGTAAACGGATTAAATCAAGGCAGTTTGTGCCTTTGTTTTCAGTTAGTACAAAGTTAAGCCACATGGATCATTTGCTGCAGTAGTTTATGAAACAGCTGTTGAGATAAAAACTAAAGGGAAATTTGAAGGAACATCTGGATTTTCTTTTTTTTTTCTACTTAAATGTCTTTATTTGGACACTGTGTTGTTGCATATGTAATGCAGTAGGGGGCGACATGTGCTTTTGTTTACCTGCAGTCTGCCAATAACCTTAAAGAAGAAGAACAGCAGCTGTTGGTGATGTCACTTCCTCTTCCCCTGGGTAAGGACGGTCCAATTGAGAAAATGCTGCTGCAAAACTGAATGCAAAACTTCACTAACTGCAGAGAGAAAGGTTTAGGTTAGATTTAGGTTTATTAAATTTGACATTGCAGGAAGGAACAAAATGTTTAACCTGAATTGTGTCAATTACAATAAAATAAAAACAGCAATATACAAAAAAATGAATAAAAACATCTATAAAACAGATTCGTAAAACAACATTAATGCTCGAGGAATAAAAGACATGTGTTTTTGTGTTGCTCTTCTTGGCTGCATATGGTCTTCGGTGCTGGTATCCAATGGTGGGGGCCTGAGTTATGAAGGTGTGGAGAGGAGATAACAGGTGACCCCATGAAAGGTCAAGGGTCAGGAGCTATAGGACATTGGCTGTTTCCCAATTGCAAGGATCCGTCCTCCGTTTGGCCACTTCGTTGACGTCCTCGGTGGCGGCTCCTCCAAAACGGAGCGGAGTGTCGTCTCTCCGCCGCCTTTGAGCTCAAATGGAACGGCCTCCGGAGCGAGCGGCTGCGTCAGGTCACGTGTCAATCTATGCTCATTAAAACAACTGTTTTATGAACAACAGAGGCCAGGAAACTGTTTATGTGGAACACAACTTTTTTAAAGTGAGTTCAAACTAATAAAGTTTTGCGAGAAAAGAAAAAAGAAACTATGTTGCAGTGCATCATGGGTAATTTCAGCTCTCCGAGGCAGCGGAGGATCCACTGCTGCATCCTTCGTAAATGAGCCAAACGGAGGAGTCGAGCTGCGAGGGGGCGAGGGGTCCAGGTGAAATGGAACCACTTGGCGGCGCCGTGATGACGCGAATGACGTCCGAAGTGGTCGAGACGCCGAGGATCCTGGCAATTGGGAAACAGCCATAGAGGCTATAATCTGATGGTTTCAGTGCAGCGTGTGCCTTCCTGCTGCAGCCACACCTCCTGCAGACCTCTGCCCTTTATGGTTTCCCATCTTCAAAGTGCCCACTAGATGGCGGCAAATATGCCCCAACTCAAACATCTTAAATTTAATTCACCGTATTCCGGAGACTCGCGTGGGCGCTGCCATTAATTGTTCCCGCCCCTTTTCTCTTTATCTGTTATTATGGGGCTGGAGAAGTCCACATAAAATCAGTCACTACACGAAAACAAAGCTGTTTTCAGGCCGCACAGAGAAACGCTGCCGTGTCGACATGTCGGTGCAAAGGAACATCGGACATTTTACACAAATCAATCGACTAAATCAGATTTGAACGGAGAATATTTTCCCCCTTCTCCGTTTTAATAAAAGGGCTTCGAGCTCGACCGGAAGTGTCTGGACAACGGAAGTGCCGAGACAACGCAAAAAGTGGCAAAAGTGGGCGGGGCGGAATAAGGTGAATATCAAGACCTTTCCTGGCTTCTTCAACTTTCAATAAATGACAACGCAGTCTGTGATTCCAGAAGGTCCTGCGTTTGAACAGAGGCAAAAAGGCAGAACTCCTGAGAGAGCGAGACAACCTGGAAACTTAAAGGGGGGGTATTATGCAAAATGGACTTTTTCGAGCTTTCCATCATGTTATTCTGTCACTCCCTCATTAAAAACATGGCTGAAGTGTTGCCTTGGCACATTCACGTATTTCTGAGTAATCTGTAAAAACTCTGATGGCGGCCATTTTAGGGATAGGTTTGCCTGAGTCCTCCTAGGAACGCCCCCACCTCCTGGAGACGCCTCCGAGCTTTCGTCACCAGCCGAGTAACCGACCACTGCTCCTCAGCAGAACCCCCTCCCCACTGATGCCACAGACAGCGTGTGGAGGGGGCGTGTCTAAAGGCTCAGAGGTTCTTAAAGGTCCTATATCGTGCAAAATCGACTTTTTGTTGCTTTTAGCCATGTTGTTATGCTATTTCCTTATCAAAAACACCCCCAGAGTGGTTTGTGGCTTCATTCACGCAGCTCTCAGTAATCCTCCTGAATCCTGCTCTCTGAGGCTCGTAACAGCGGAACGGAAGTGCTCGACGTCTGTAATGTAATGTCTTAATTCTATGCTTACGGCCTGATTTTAATTTGTAAAACAGCGTTTTCATTATTTCCGTCGTAAGAGAGAAACAAAAAGGAAAAAAAAAAAAAAAAAAAAAAAAAAAGGATGTGCCCGAAGTGCTTCCAGGTCAGCTGTGACCAAAACAAACACATCGCGTCTGAACAGATCAGTCATGTTTGCGCTGCAGCTGAAGATGGAGCTCAATACCTACTCTTGACACATCTGTTCTTCATTCAAAAGAAGCGCGTTTGGCCACAAGGACGAGGAGTTTATTCAACCCTTTTCAGGAAGAGGCCACTCAGCTGTTTTTTTTTCTCCGGGATTCAGCGACTATCACCAAAATATTGTTTTCCTGTGACTGTCTCTGATGGATGTTTGGTGAACCTTCGCCGGAATCAAAGTGGATTAACTTTTATAACCAACGCGAGTCCCATAATGTAAACAGCGATGGACCAGAGCGGTGAGTCAATCCAAACGCGGGTTAGCTTCTGTGTTAGCATATTAGCATGTGTGTTAGCCATTTATGAAGCTGTGTTGCAGATGTCAACTCCGTATAACTGCATTGTGAAGTGACTTCACTTATTGCTGTGTATTTATAATACGGTAAAGTAGAAGTAGTAGTCGAAAAATACCTCCAGAAAACACTTATATTTATCACAAAAATTAGTGCTCCATAGTGGTAGAGGTACAATATATCATATAAATGCCTATACTTAACTTTGGAATGAAGGCGGCTGCATATATGAAAAAAAAACACCTAACCCCAAAAAAATTGCTACAAAAGGTTTTTCAATGGTTTTCTGTAGTGTCAGGTGTGCTTATTAACATACTAAAAGTCTACCAAAATCGGACCACTGGAAAGGTCTAATTTTCAAGATGGCGTCCCAGAGGGTGGCGAGATCCTTAAAATGCCCATTACTCCTTTATTATTCATCCTAGACAAGTCCTTTTGGTGTCTAACCCCATGTTTTGGGTGTCTAGGAATCCAATGGGCTTGTTCAAATTGTAGTCACATGTTCACATAATTATGATATACAAATCGTGGACAAAGACTCTATATATTAACATTAGCGAGTTGTCATGGCAACGGCACACATTTTCAACGCAACCTTTGCTTCCCAGAGGCTTAGAGGGGCTCATTTTAAAGCCCCAACCCTCCTCTTTCCAACGCAATAAAAGCTATGTCTCTACGACATTTACTCGCGGAGATATTCACTGAAGTCTGCGAGGCAAGCGACCACGTCGGCCCTGACATGGTAGATCTGGAAGATCCACCATGTCAGGCAGTTCGGCAGGCAGTTGTGCATAAATATCTCATACTTCTGGAACTCTATAACTCCGGGAAGTTGTGTCACAACCCGTGAAAGCTTGAATAAACAGTAACTGAGAACACAAGTCACCCCGCAAGACTTGTTTCATCTTGCTGATGTTTTATACTTTAGGAAGTGTGGATTTGTCCAAATGAAAATAGAAGTCCCCGTTTTTCATCTTAGCCTAGTAGAGAAGAAGAATATGTAAGTCTGTATCTTGGTCTATCAAGATCCTGGGCGGATGTTGGGACACCTGGATTGCAGCCTTCACAACGTCCATGTCTGCATCTCCTGTGCTGATAACGTTGCAGCTGTTCTTCTGCAGTTCCTCAGTCACAAGATCAATAAGTTCTTGTTTGTTATATGGTCTGCAAAGAAAATCTTCTTTTCCCACAAACTCAATTTTGCACTGAAGGATCTTCACTGTAGCCATCACAAACTACAGTTGCTTTACCATAATGACGTATCAAGCAAAGAATGTCATAAATGTCATTTGCTCAGAGTGTATTACCAGATTATGGTGTGGATCGGAAAGGCGAGTGACATGAATGTGGTGGATGGGGATGGAAATTTGGTCTCACCATACCCTCATACTCACTTTGTAAAGAGAGTCTTCTTCTTGTGGATTTTCACAATTGTGCTCCGTTTTCAGGAGGGAGGGGTGAACTCCTTTTAAAGTTTTAAACGATTGGATCTGATTTTACCCAATCGCTAGCGTTTAATCGTGAAGTAATGCATTATAATTGACTGGAGTTTACGGATGGCTAAGGCCAGGCTAGTTTGTGCCAGTTCTGACCGTTAAAACTGCTGCCCTGAAAAGTCTCCTGTAGATGGTCCACTGTAATCGCACAACTGCCATCCAAACACCACGGTGTAGTTGCAGAGGATGTGGACGACCACGCACACCTGCTTGTGGACCACGTCAAGTGGAAAATTGTGCCAATCCACATAATCCACCTTTATGGGAGGAAAAGTGTGACAATGACTATTTGTAAATCTGGTGTAAATCAAAGGTATTTCTTCAAAAATAATTAAGATTTGTAATCACTTTGTAATTGTAATCATTTCACTATAATGTAAATATGCTAATTGATAAAATGCTAAGATAACAGAGAGGCCACGTCGGCCCTGACATGGTAGATCTGGAAGAATGTCAGGGCCGACGTGGTCGCTTGCCTCGCAGACTTCAGTGAATATCTCCGCGAGTAAATGTCGTAGAGACGTAGCTTTTATTGCGTTGGAAAGAGGAGGGTTGGGGCTTTAAAATGAGCCCCTCTAAGCCTCTGGGAAGCAAAGGTTGCGTTGAAAATGTGTGCCGTTGCCATGACAACTTGCTAATGTTAATATATAGAGTCTTTGTCCACGATTTGTATATCATAATTATGTGAACATGTGACTACAATTTGAACAAGCCCATTGGATTCCTAGACACCCAAAACATGGGGTTAGACACCAAAAGGACTTGTCTAGGATGAATAATAAAGGAGTAATGGGCATTTTAAGGATCTCGCCACCCTCTTGGACGCCATCTTGAAAATTAGACCTTTCCAGTGGTCCGATTTTGGTAGACTTTTAGTATGTTAATAAGCACACCTGACACTACAGAAAACCATTGAAAAACCTTTTGTAGCAATTTTTTTGGGGTCAAACCATATATGCAGCCGGCTTTACATTCCAAAGCTCCTTTAAAGAGACAGAGGCCTATTTCAAGACATTCACTACAGCCATTTTGAGAGAGACATTTTATACAAGGCAGTTATTCTAATTTACTGCATTTACAGACCAACAGAAGGTTTGACATCATTGTAGTGTGATATAGACTGGGGCTATGTGACTGAAAAAAGCATAAGACCCCTTCTTTAAATGAATTCATAAGTAGTAAATGTGTTACTTCTACAAACAGACGTAATTTCTAAGATTGTGCGACTATAAAACAACATAAAGCAGCACTAGGGAAAACAAGAAGTACAACCTTCATTACTAAGAGTTACCACTGTATCTAGAAGTACATACCTTGTAATTCTCACTAGAGTATCCTTTAAGTACCACAATAAGTACCTAGAATTAGCACTGTAATTACCAAGGACTTACCGGCCCGTAATGTAAAGTGTTACCGACCTGTTGTGGCGTCTGCGAGTCTTAAATGGATAAAAATCAGCCCAGTTGTGCAGCTTTGGCAGTGACACCCTCAGAGCATGTGGACACTGCAGCATTACTCTGGTTTTCCTCTTTATGCTCCACAGTTTACATTAACGTGACAAACCTTACACTTACGCTCCATCATGAAGAGAGTTAACATCACTGCTTCCTGAAGTCGTCCTATAGGATCTCCATTATCTGCTCTCTGTTTCCAATGCAAATGAATACAAAAGGCGATACTTTAATAATTCATAAGGCGTCGCCACTTCCCTGCCCTTGACTTTGTGTTTGCTCTGAGCCGCGAGCGCCGTTATTGCGGATCGGCGCGATAACACACGCTCTCCTCTCGGTACGGGACGCCAAACATGTCGGCGAAAATGACAAACCGCCTTCTTATCTGCGGATGCGCGGCGGAGACACCTCGCCGTGCCTTTAAATGAGAGCGGCGGGTTTGTTTTAGCGCGCTGACAGATATTATACGAGATGCACGTTATTTCACGCGGGAAGCAGCTGCTGCCGGAGATTACGGGATTGTTTTACCGTCGGATCAGGAGGCATCAGTGAAATGTTATGGAAAACAGCGGAGAAATCTACAAACGTCACGGCGATGGTGAAGTGTGTTAACGGGAATCATTTCAGCTGCTGTCTTAACTCGGAATCACACTGGGGGATTTTAACAGCACTAAAGAAATGTTTGTGTAAGGAAATAAAGGCTTTTTACCTTAATAAATCCTTCCCGTCGTCCCTCTGGGGGTAATACATGTGTTAAAGGGATGATTGGGGGGTCTTTCGTCTCCTCCTGGTGTCTCTGGACAGAAAACCACAATCACAACTTGACCGGAGCCACCAATACACACTAATAGAATCACGAAGAAGAAGCTAACATGCTAACTGTGGGCTAGCGCCACTTAAACAGTATTTACAGCCAAGTTTGTGTGAAGAAAATGATCTCCATGGTGTAACTGGATGAACAATATCCCTCTGTCCCTTTGTCTTTTCTGTCAGCTGCAGTTGCGCTTATGGCCTCTAGGGGCACGAGTGACTTCGTACTGCTTTAACCTCTTAACTCCAGCCTGAACCGAGAGCATTTTCTCCAGTTCAGCTTTACCCAAATCCTGTAGGCCAGTGTAGCACCTCATTTGAAAGCTAAGACCTACAAAACTAAATTGATCTTTTCCCTCACATCATCGGATTTTTTTTCATCACTTTTTTTGTTGGGCAGTCGTCTGATTTTTGTCAAATTTTCGTGACTTTTTTATCACTTTTTCGTCAAATTTTTCGTTTTTTTTTTCTCCATTTTTCGTCAATTTTTTTTATCAATTTCTGTCACGTTTTCGTCCATTTTTTCGATTTTTTTTGTCCATTTTTGGTCACTTTTTTGTCACTTTTTCATCAAATTATTCAAATTTTTTGTCAAATTTGTATCACTTTTTCGTCCATTTTTTCTCAATTTTTCGTCAAATTTTTCTCACTTTATTCACATTTTCATCATTGTTTTCATCTCAATTTTGTTGCTATTTTCACACCTTTTTTCCAGAAGCTTTTGGATTGGGGTAAAGCTGGAGAAAATGTGCTCGGTTCAGGTGGGAGTTAAGGGGTTAAGTGTCTCTGATAAAGCATCTTGAATGTCCGTCCAACACTTGGAAGTCGGATTTACGGTAAATGCAGCAAATATGTAGTATGTAGTATTACAAATGTTTCGTGTTATGGTTGAAGGGACTATACAGAGTTTAAAAAAGTTAAAACAAAGTAATTTCCTCCCCCTACTTGTTCCAGTAATGTCCTAATGCAGGGTCTCCAACAGGTGAGATGACTCGATCCGGGCCCTGACTCATAGAGCATGTTAACCCCTTAACTCCCACCTGAACCAAGCACATTTTCTCCAGTTTGGCTTTACCCCAATCCAAAATGTGACAAAAAAGTGAGAAAACATTGACAAAAAAGTGACGAAAAATTGATGAAAAAGTGGCAAAAATGTGATAAAAAATGACAAAAAAGTTACAGTAATGAGTTTAATACCCAACAAAAAAATGATGGAAAAAAAATCTGATGCCGTGAGGAAAAAGATCCTCTCGGTTCAGGCGGGAGTTAAGAGCTTAAAAAAGTAAGTCTCTAGCCTGTTCCTGTGTGGAGTTAAAACTAGAATGCTCACTCCAGCCACTAGGGGGCAGCTTAAATAAATAAAGTAAAGAATTCCTCAGGTGTCCAGCAGAGGGCACTGATAAACAATCACGATATAAACAACGCATTATAGCCATATGGTAAATGTGCAGTCTGCCCCAGGGCGGCTGTGGCCACATTAGTTACCCCCACCGAGTGTGAAGTGTGAAAAAAGTTTCTTCAATAGAATTTTCACAATAAAAACATATTTTACTGGAGCTTTATGGACCCGGTGATTTACTCCTGATAGAATTACCTGGAGACCCCTGACCTCATGGTTAGACTGAGCTCAGACCTGTTCACCACAACTGCCTCTAAAATCCTGCACTGTCACTCAGAAAGATGCCGTCATGCACGAGCTTAATATAGAAGCTGCAGTTACACGTAAGACCTGAGGAGGCAGTAGTGAGTATAAACATGACCATACTTGCATCTAGTCCCTTTAAGGTTGGGAAAAGGGTTTGGGTTAGAACAATGTAGGGGCGGGATCACGGCGTTAGTGCTTATCACAGGTTTTAATGCTTTTGAAAACATGACTTATCTAGAATTTCGAAGCTGAAATATGACTTATCTCGAATTTCGAAGCTGCTGACAGGAAGTGACATACTTAAAGGTAAAGTTCAGAGCACTGACTTAACATGGTCGAAACAGGAACAGTTTAAACTTGTTTGCCTTCATCTATGTCACTTCCTGTCAGTGTCCAATGAGGAAGTGAATCTATAATCATCACAAAAATGTCCAAACTAAAGGAAGCTGGTACGATATTGCGCTAATGTTGCAAACGTCCGCCTCGACAAAAGAACGTCGTAACTTCTCTCATCTGTCATAGAAAGAGTTTTGCTTTTGCAGTGAAGTAAAAGAGTCAGGCCTTTAATCACTGATTCATTTGTTTCGCTTTGATGCAAAACGATCCTGATCCTTGGCCTGAAGGCAAATGGCTTAAGCTTTTGAGGAAAGACGTTTGGGGACCCTCTGGTCTCCAAGATTTGTATTGATTTCAGGATCAATGATCTGCAGTCCGTCCGAGGATTCTTGTCTTTTTAAAGTGTCGTTTCTTCACACGGCTGCAGCAGGTTTACTTCTAACCAAATATAATCATCTCAGCAGATAAAAGAGGGTCTGAGTATAAGTAAGTCTGAACCTCTTAACACGAGCGCAACACGGCAACAACACAAGGAAGATCTATTTTTGTAGGTCTTTGCTTCAAATGAGGCGCATTGTCTGTTACTGCATCAGTTTGTGGATCCAAAAGAACTTTCTCCAACTGAACTCAGACAAAACTGAGATTATTGTTTTATCATCAAAGACAAAGTCACCTTGAGTCTCTCTATAACCAAAAAATCAGGTTCGTAAGGAGTAATCCTTGTGTCAAAACCAGACTTAGAGAGACTTATCCATGTGTTTGTCTCCAGCAGGTTAGACGACTGTACCGGCTGCTCACTGGCCTCTCTAAACGAGCTGTCAAAGCTGCAGAACATCCAGAACCAGGAAACACCACCAGATTATATTATATCCCAGGCCTCAAGGGAGAATTAGATTCGTCAGTATTTTTTTTTTTGTAAAACGTATGGGTCTAATCTGCATCTTGCACAAATAATTATTCACATTTCTCTGTATGGTCTTGTAAAGAAAGTGTTTTCCAATACACATATTTTAATGTACCCCTCCTGGAACCGCCGCCTTAACGTGGTGGAGGGTTTGAGCCCGAATGATCCTGGAGCTCTGCTGTCGGGGGCTTCGTGTCCCTGTAGGGTCTCCCAGGGCAAACAGGTCCTCGGTGACGGGTCAGACAAAGAGCGGGTCAGAAGCTCCTCATGAGAGACCGACAGGCCCGGTCAATGGTGAGGCCGTCCTTCTGTGGACCCACCACCTGCAGGGGGCGACATAAGGGGCTGGTGCAATGGGATTTGGGCAGCTCCAACAGCCGCCCCCACGACCCGGAAACGGAAAAGTGGAAGATGATGGATGGATGGATGGATGGATGGATGGATGGATGGATGGATGGATGGATGGATGGATGGATGGATGGATGGATGGATGTTTTGTATTCCATGAACCAGGTGACAAAGAACACAACCACCTCGGACCAACCCACCTGGGACATGTGACCAATGCTGTAAGCCTATAGCTGCACACAGTCATGTCTTGACCTCTTACCACCTGCCAAAACCAAATGCATTCTCTCCTCTTTGTCATTGTCGTCACTTTTTATTTCCCTTATGTGTTTTTGTCACTTTTTTATTACTTCTTTGTCACTTTTTTGCTGGATTTTTGTCTTTTTTCTGCTGGATTTTTGTTTTATTTTTTGCTGGATTTGTGTCACTTTTTTGTTGGATTTTTGTCACTTTTTTGCTGGATTTTTGTCTTTTTTTGCTGGATTTTTGTCTTTTTTTTGCTGGATTTTTGTCACTTGTTTGCTGGATTTTTGTCACTTTTTTGCTGGATTTTTGTCTTTTTTTGCTGGATTTTTGTCACTTTTTTGCTGGATTTTTGTCTTTTTTTGCTGGATTTTTGTCACTTTTTTGCTGGATTTTTGTCACTTTTTTGCTGGATTTTTGTCACTTTTTTGCTGGATTTTTGTCACTTTTTTGCTGGATTTTTGTCTTTTTTTGCCGGATTTTTGTCACTTTTTTTGCTGGATTTTTGTCTTTTTTTTGCTGGATTTTTGTCACTTTTTTTGCTGGATTTTTGTCACTTTTTTTGCTGGATTTTTGTCTTTTTTCTGCTGGATTTTTGTCTTTTTTTTGCTGGATTTTTGTCTCTTTTTGTTGAGCTTTTGTCATTTTTGTCACTTTTTGTGGTCACTTTTTAGAGTTTTCTTGTGTTTACATCCTCATTGTCTTCTCGTTTTTTTTGCCTGCGTTTTGACGAAGCTTTCAGATTCGGAGAATTTGGAGAAAACATGTTCAGGTGGGAGTTAAGAGGTTAATAAAGGCTTTTTATGATCTCTACTTTAGTTCCTCAGCTTGTTTGATTTTTATTTATACGACCATATTAGTCCAGTGCTCCGGTCTCAAGTCCATCTCTGACATGTTACAGCCGTATGAACCATCTCAGGGAGGGATCTCCTGGTGGCTCCAGAGTCAGGACTAAACACAGTGAGGCTAAAGCTCTGGAACAGTCTTCATGAGGATGTGAGACAGGCCTCAACTCGGACAAAGTTCAAATCCAGGCTGAAAACAGTTCTTTTACTCGTGAATATGAGTGACAGTATTTGATCTGAACTCCTGCCTTTTACTGTAATTGATTCATTTTTATCTCATACGCATCTGTGAATGGCCTTGTAAATGAACTGTGCTCTACAAACACACTTGCTTTGCTCTCCAGGCTTTCAGATTTGGGTAAAGCCGCACTGAGGAACCTGCTCTAAGGGGTTATTAAGACATGCCTGGTCTTCCGCACATCACCGTGACGTCGTGTTGTTGTTTCGAGGGCCCGCCGTCGTCCTAAATTGCCCGTGGGTTGCGAGTCTCTGGAACCCGTCCACAGAGACCGGAGCGAGTCCCCGCCCGAGCCGCCGGTCGATGCCTGTAATTGCGTGTGGCGTGTGCACATATGCGGCGTCTCCCAAGAGGAACACGCGGGGTTTGATCAGGCTCCGCGGCGCCGTGTCGTAAATCACCGAGAATCAAATTAAACAGAGGCTGGACAAGAAACTAATAAACAAGGCGGGAACTTTTAATCAATGGCGTAAAACTTTCTATTCACGTCATATAGAAAGTAGCGTGAGCCTCGCACGGCCGACTGTCTCTCCAATTAGTGAAGGATAATAATAAACGCCGGGAGACACTCTGCAGGTGGAGATCTTGGGCAGAGGCCAATTTCAACACATTGTTTGGACAGGCACCATTTGGGGCCGGTCCAAAAAAGGTTCACTCTTTTTACTCCATGGCCTGAAGCTCATTAAACCGGGGAATGTGGGAGAATTTATTACCGAGATTCAAACCGGAATAGACTCAACCAGAGGCAGAGAAATGTTTCGGCGGCCAAGCAGACGGTCCGAGAATCACAGGGGGCCTGATTTGTACCGGTGTTCGTTCTGTCGACTGAAACAATCACCCATTATTTAAGTGAAGGCAAGACTAAAATTGGACTAAAACTAGTCAATTAACCAGATATTTTTTGCTGACTCATGAAAATGACACAAAGCGACAAAAGAGGAAAAGGAACTGTGCTTTGTGTTTGTGGAGAAGCTTCGTGAGGCAGCGAATAATTCACGATTTCGTTGTGACTTTTTGGAGCCACAGGATCTGATAATGATGAATCTTCTCTGTGGCTCAGATCTGTTAAAGAGGGGGTATTATGTTTTTTTCAATCACATAGCACCAGTCTATATCTCACTACAATGATGACAAACCTTCTGTTGGTCTGTAAATGCAGTAAATTAGAATAACTGCCTTGTATAAAATGTCTCTCTCAAAATGGCTGTAGTGAATGTCTTGAAATAGGCCTCTGTCTCTTTAAGAACCTCTGAGCCTTTAGACACGCCCCCTCCACACGCTGTCTGTGGCATCAGTGGGGAGGGGGTTCTGCTGAGGAGCAGTGGTTGGTTACTCGGCTGGTGACCAAAGCTCGGAGGCGTCTCCAGGAGGTGGGGCCGTTCCTAGGAGGACTCAGGCAAACCTATCCCTAAAATGGCCGCCATCAGAGTTTTTACAGATGACTCAAAAATACGTGAATGTGCCAAGGCAACACTTCAGGCATGTTTTTAATGAGGGAATGACAGAATAACATGATGTAAAGCTTGAAAAAGTCCATTTTGCATAATACCCCCTCTTTAAAAGCCTGTTTGGTCGAGATGTTCAGCCTTTCGTTTACATCGTTGTTGCTTCCTTGATAACTCCACATCGGAGAGCGTTTGCTAGTATCGGCTCGTCATTCTCGCATGACGGAACTTTCCCACCAACAAAATGCAGAACAAATGTATGTGACGCTCAGAGGTGGGAATGTTCGGGGCTTGCGACTGACTTGACCAAAGCTCTAAAAAGACTTGACTTGGGACTTGAGGACAATGACTCTCAATGACTCGCTGTGACTATATGGTATATGCTATATGGTGTTTCTTTAGATGTATTAAAAGTCTACAGTGAGTGAAGAGGTGAAGATTCATAGACGTTTATTAATGACAGGAAAACGTTAGAAACAATGACTGAAGCTCCGGCGCAGACAGGAGCCTCCAGAACCACCATGCATCAAGATCTTGGGGGCTTTCCGGTGTTTTTAAGGCGTTCTCACGAAAGCATTCTCTTGGAATCTACTTTGAGTATCGGCGAATCCGAGTATACAGGGGCATGTTGAGTCTGCTCGTCCACATAAATATTGTCACCGCTTTGTCTGTTTTTACTTTGACTCATTCTCTTTCCAATTGTGTCATGTTGTCGCGCATCTTACCAGGCTTTGGAAATGGGATGAAAAATGTTCCCTCTCTGGAAATGCAGAGTCGATTTGCACAAGCCCCGACAGCAGCTGAGTTCTTTGGCTCGCTCTACATCCCATGATGCTTTGTTAAAGATGCTAGTGTGTCGACTAACTAGACTTAACAAAAAATACTTGTCAGAGGTGGTCGGTAGCAAAGTAAGGTTACTCTTTTTGAGGATCTGCACTTTACTTGAGTAGTTTTTTTGTGGAGAACTCACTACTTATACTCAAATTCTCATTATTCTGACTGTTTCCTCCACATGCTCCCGGCTGCCCTGTCCTGTCCAGAATCACCTCCCGCCGCTCAGCCTGCCCCCGCGCACATGTAGGTCAACTCCTGTGTTTGGCACCTGGCCTCTCACCGGGATATTTTTACTGTGCGCTTCTGTCCGAGCCGGCCTCAAACGCTCCGAAAATGGAACAAAGACCCTCTGGCTCCTCCTTTGTGGAACTGCTCAAATTTAGCAGCAGGAAGAAAACCTACAGAGGTGTCCTGTGTTTAAAAACGTGGAGGATTCTGTCCCCATTTCAATCATAGTATTATGGAAGTGAATCTTGACACATTGATTGATTTGCAACAGTATTTTAAGTAATAAGTCGCTCTTTAGAGAACGTGTCAGCCGTCCCTCCGTCTGACTTCACTGAACACACAGACAGCTGTATCTGCATCATGGGCCCTGTGTCTGGAACCACCTGGAGAACCGGTCGGTCATCACGGACTTTGTGGACTGGTGTGAGCGCAGCCACGTGTGCTTGAGCACCAGGAAGTAAGGAGATGGTGATGGAGTTTTAATGGAAGCCTCTGCTCTCCACTACACTGACCCCGGGCAGCACAGACCGGACAAGAACAGAACAGTCCTGGGCTGCCCCCTGGACTCTGTGGAGGAGGTGGGTCACATCACATGGACAACGCCTCTCACACACTGACCAGGACTGTAGAGGAGCTGAGCAGCTCCTTCAGTGGAGCTGAGTTTCTAGTGTAAAGTAATTCATGTTTTTGCCCATGCATATGATTGAAAGTATTTTATCTGCACTCTTGCCTTTTACTGTAATTAATGTCTTTTATGTTGATGTTTTAAACAATACACCTGGTACACATATATATATTTATATATAATTATATATTAGGACTAAATTTATAGATGTCAGCTAAAAGCTAAGCTAAAAAGGTGAGTCTTGAGCCTGCTTTCTGAACGTTCTCTGCAGCCCTGAGCTCCTCCGGCAGGTTGGTACTTTCCTATATTTTAGATGTGTTCGTTCAAACACGAGTACAAATAGATGCCAACGTCTGTTTGTACCTGGTGTTTATCTAGAGTTTACCGGTGCCTTTCAAAAGTTAAACTATAAACAACTTTTGTAAAGAGAAAATATATGTCCTGTAGGTTTCTACATAAGTTCTGAGAACTTCAACCTACTCCTTTTGAGTGAGCAGATGCTCTGCTTTTCCTGTGAAAACATCTGTCTGTACCTTGTTTGCTGCTCAAATAAACTAAAACTAAAACTGCATCAACCAATCACAAGTCATGAGAGTGAAACATCATCCATATATCAATCAGTTTAACCCTGACCCCGCCCGAGTCACTGACCTTAAGGGTAGTGGGCCAGTGCCTAATGTTAATACATCTATGTGCCCCCGCTGCTATTGATGGGGAAACATAGGGCTGACCCACATGTCCAGTATCAAGGTTATACATTCATTTGTCCAGACGAAGGCTCCTGCCAGAAACATGTTGGAGTGTATTTACTGCCCTTTAAAGGGGGGGTATTATGCAAAATCGACTTTTTCAAGCTTTCCATCATGTTATTATGTCACTCCCATTTTAGGGATAGGTTTGCCAGAGTCCTCCTAGGAACGCCCCCACCTCCTGGAGACGCCTCCGAGCTTTCGTCACCAGCCGAGTAACCAACCACTGCTCCTCAGCAGAACCCCCTCCCCACTGATGCCACAGACAGCGTGTGGAGGGGGCGTGTCTGTTCTTAAAGAGACAGAGGCCTATTTCAAGACATTCACTACAGCCATTTTGAGAGAGCAATTTTATACAAGGCAGTTATTCTAATTTACTGCATTTACAGACCAACAGAAGGTTTGTCATCATTGTAGTGTTTTGTTTGTTTGTTTTGTTTGTTTGTTTGTTAACTTTATTGTCCCCGTAGGGAAATTTGTCCTCTGCATTTAACCCATCCTTCGATGCCGCTGGGGCAACCCGTAAGGAGCAGTGGTCGACGGTCGTGCCGCGCCCGGGGACCCGTCTCCATGATGTGGAGCCAGGCTGATGGTCAGAATCACCTGGCTGGAGGATTCACCTATTGTACATGTTTTTAGTGGTAGGGGAAACCGGAGTACAAGGAGGAAACCTACGCAGACACGGGGAGAACATGCAAACTCCACACAGAAAGGCCCCGTCCTTGGTGGGAGTCGAACCCGGGACCTTCTAGCTGTGAAGCGGAGGCGCTAAGCGCTGCGCTACCGTGCCGCTGCGCTAGTGTGATATAGACTGGTGCTATGGGACTGAAAAAAGCAGAACACCCCCTCTTTAATATCACAGTGCACTAAGGGCTTTATATTTCTTTCAATATGGACACTTTACATATTTAAACCAAAGAACAAGCCCCTGTCCTTGCAGTCTGAGGAAGTACCCCTGTTTTAACAAATGAGCGCCCTTTCCCCCGCAGCGCTCCTCCATTTTTCTTTTGCTGCCATCATTACTTGCTCACACATTTACCTTGTTCTTCTGTGATTGCACTCGTGGTGTTCATGGAAACCTGTTGTAGCAAGGGAATTTCTCTATTGTGAGATTAATAAAGTCTTCTCTTTGAACTGATCCCATCTAAAGAACCCCCAATGATGATGACCCCCCTCACGTGCTCCGACGGGGGCAGAGTGGGCGGGCCTGTCCTGCAGACGATGACATTGTAAAACACCATTTGTTCTGTGCCAGTGCGTCTGAGTGCCATCGCTCCTGTCTGCAGCTGGTGCCCGCCCCGGTAAACCACGGCTAAAAATACCACCACCAACAACGGCCCGCCTCAAATGGAGTGTGAAAGATGAATCGAATGTTTCGCAGCTGGTCCCAGACAGAAAACGTTTTTGTCTGAACCAAAAAAAAAGAAAGAAAAGAACAGTCAAACGAGGAGAAATGTGCAAAGCAATTCACGAGAGAATGTACCGAGCAGAGAGAGAGACTCCTGTGGCACATTTGTACCGTTTCAAGAGCAAAACAGAAGCAGAAAGTTAATTAAGTTTTAATTGTTAACCTCAGTCTAAAGTCATTCCAAACCTTACTCACTTTTTCTTCACGTTCATGAGCATGTTTGGAAACAAGGTGGAGAAAAGCCAAGGGGAACGTTTAAAGGAACAGGCCAGTGTTCTTCCACACTGAGATCTGTTCTTACCTGAGCTTAGACGAGTTGATCTGTACCTGTCTGGTGTTTGTGCCCGTGGAAGAGCTCGGTCGCTTCAAACTTCCCCCACATTTGGAGCCATATGAATACACTGGGAGAGGCCAAATGCTAACAACATCTTTGGTCGTTTTGCGGGACAAAGACCAGACGCATCAACTCGTCTAAGCTCAGGTAAGAACAGATCTCAGTGTGGAAAATGGAGCCCTGTCCCTTTAAGACCAACATAGATACTGACGGCATTTATGTCCCACACGTTCATTAACCTCTTAACTCCCGCCTGAACCGAGAGGATCTTTTTCCTCACGTCATCAGATTTTTTTTCTATAATTTTTTTGTTGGGTATTCAACTCATTTTTGTAACTTTTTTTGTAATTTTTTTTGTCACATTTTTGTCAATTTTTTTAATCACATTTTTGTCATTTTTTTGTCAATTTTTTGTCTTTTTTGTCAATTTTTTCATCAATTTTTCATCAATTTTTTGTCACATTGTTGACCTTTTTTGTCATTTTTTGTCACATTTTTGTCAAATTTTTTTTCATTTTTTTTCATTTTTTGTCATTTTTTCTATCAATTTTTTGTCATTTTTTTTCACATTTTTGTCATTTTTATGTCATATTTTTGTCATTTTTTGTCAATTTTTTATCAAATTTTTGTCATTTTTTCATCAATTTTTCGTCACATTTTTGTCATTTTTATGTCATATTTTTGTCATTTTTTTCATCAATTTTTCATCAATTTTTGGTCACAGTTTTGTCTTTTTTTGTCATCTTTTGTCACATTTTTGTCAATTTTTTGTCATTTTTTTGTCAATTGTTTTTCAATTTCTTGTGACATTTTTGTGACATTTTTGCCACTTTTTCATCAATTTTTCGTCACTTTTTGTCAATGTTTTCTCACTTTTTTGTCACATTTCCATCATTGTTTTCGTCTCAGTTTTGTTGCTATTTTCACAGCTTTTTTCCAGAAGCTTTTGGACTGGGGTAAAGCCAAACTGGAGAAAATGTGCTCGGTTCAGGTGGGGGTTAAGAGGTTAAAGGCCCTTGACTTGATTTTTTTTTCATTTCAAGCAATGAAAGAGGAAGCCGCTTGAAATGTTTGTGGGGATAAGAACCCATCCCTAATCTTCCTAACAAATAAGTAG
This sequence comes from Gobius niger, assembly GCF_951799975.1. Lineage (NCBI taxonomy): Eukaryota > Metazoa > Chordata > Actinopteri > Gobiiformes > Gobiidae > Gobius > Gobius niger. Next base: position 1,982,363 of record NC_136856.1, read on the forward strand.
CTTTCCATTTCTTCACAGGGACATTTCACAATCTGCAGGGTCTTTTCAGGGTCACTTTCACAAGAATACCAGAAAACTCTCCTGCATGTCCATGAGATTGATACAAGTGCTTTATAATTTGATCTACAGTGTTTTCTCCACAAATGTCTGGGTTTACAATATACTTCAGGAAGACAATAATCTACTGACCTTATACTGAGTTTTCCTCATGGATCTGTGATGGTTTGACTCCGCCCCTCTTTGCTCCACAAGCCACAGGTGATGAGCAGAAAAATACGAGTCAGTTTGTGTTTTTGGACTGACGGGAAAAGTCACTGACAGGAGAATAAACTCTCCTCCCCGTCTCTTCTGTAGATCCTAAATCCTTCAGCTTCATTTCCCTGTTTCTTTACTGCACATGCGCCTCTACATCCTGTTCTATTGTCTGTGTTAGCGTCACAGCGCCTCACACAGGCCTGGAGGAGGAATCGCAGACCTGAGTCGACCCATGTGGACAAACACATTTACTGAGCTGCTTCAGGCTCACAGAGGAAGTTTCTGAAAACATAAGTGTTTTGTCTGTGTGGATAAATATACTAAAACATTTGCATTATGGGTTCTGCCATCCTGTCCCTTTAAATCACCGGTGTAATACGTGCCCTTTGACCTCTCGCACCACCCAGTCATGTGATCACGCTCAGCCAACCGTGTGCCAGAGCAGTGTTTCATCTGCTGCTGCAGCTGTGGACAGGTCCGTGTCATAAACATTTACAAATATCTGCGCTTCATTTACACGGTTGTGATTATTGTGACTTTTAGTTCTTCCTCCGGGGCCGCAGGGAGTCCGGGGCCGCCATCTGACTGTTAACCCCTTAACTCCCACCTGAACCGAGCACGTTTTCTCCAGTTTGGCTTTACCCCAGTCCAAAAGCTTCTGGAAAAAAGCTGGGAAAATAGCAACAAAACTGAGACGAAAAATTGATGAAAAAGTGGCAAAAAAGTCACAAAAATGTCACAAGAAAAGAAGATTTGACAAAAATGTGACAAAAAATGACAAAAAAAATTACAAAAATGAGTTGAATACCCAACCAAACAATGATGGAAAAAAAAATGTGACGTGAGGAAAAGATCCTCTCGGTTCAGGCGGGAGTTAAGAGGTTAAACAGAGGAACTGGTGAGTAGTGAATGTAATGAATGAGATGCTACATGCTAAGCTAGCATTAGCATCGGATCTGATACTGTTGGTTTTTAGTTGATCTGTTTATTGTAAAGTCTGTTGTTCTGATTTATGAACTTGTTCTATGAGGTTGAGTGTGTTTACATGCACAGTGGTAATGAGATTACAGAGTACTGCAACTTTAACATACTTTAAATGACTGTGTTGGTCTATCCCAGGCCCACTGTGTTGTTTTAATGTTTTTATTATTGCATTGCTGATTGTGTCATATATCTGTGGATGTGCTGTGTTTTATCAGGCCTGTAATGGCACTTGAAGTTCCAAACGGGTAAATAAAGTGAATTTGAAAAGCACTTTTGACCGGTTTGTCAAACACTTGATGTTTATTGTTGTGATTTATGCATTAATGTAGTTGTTTAAGAACGTGAACACATGGAGCTTATTAGTATGTGAAGCTCAGGTTAAAGAAGCCCTGGAATTATAATGTAGGTTATTCACTGGTCCTGTTTGTTCTGCAGGTGGTTCGATTCAGAGATCGATGGTGAGCTGGAACCTACAGCTGGAGCTACTGTGTCCACCTAACATCCAACAGAACCTCCTGGTCTGGTAAGAAGCCTGTCCCACCCACACACTCTATAAGAGTCTGATGTTTATCCCACTCACCTCCATCTCCTGACAATAACCTCTGGACATTTAGCACAAACTCTCACTGAACCCTGTGCATTGTTGCATCAGTTTTTGGAATGTTACATATTATTTTGTTCTGTTGTGTGACATTTATGCCTATTTTGTTCAAGCAATCCCGAACCAATAACTTTAAAGTGCACTTAATGTTCCCTTTATTTCTGTTGTAAATATTTTGTTAATCCACTTACTTCTAATCCAAGGTGCCGGCACCAAAGTTAACTTTCTGTTTGTGTTTGTTATTATTACTGACCACCAGCTCCTGCAGCCGAATCCAGACCTTCTGTTCCCACTGGCCTGTTTTGTTTCCGTATTAGTTTCATACCTAGTCCAATGTTTATTTCTAAATTATTAGTATTAACAATTACTTTATATATATTAGCAAGCAGAGCCACCTGATCCAATGGGCGAGCAGGGGCTGGAGCCCAGAGGCCGACCATAGTCAAGGGCCAATCAGAATTGAGGAAAAAGAAAAGGTGATTTGCTGATTTTCATGTCGATCCCTTCACTCTGCGCCTGCTTTGAAGCCCCCGGGCCTATGGGTGCATTAAGGGGGGCCTGTCAGCGAGTCCCAAATACCCACTACATCAGATCAGTTGTTTTCTCGTCGCTGTTGCCTCTGAGTTTCTGTTTGTCGGTGGCTGAGCTTGAAAGTAAACGTTATATTGAAGCTTTGCTGATGCTGTGGCTAAAAGGCTCATTTTTGCTCCAAAACCGAATTAGAGCTTTTTCTTGCAGTATTTTTTTGTAACTGTAACAGTAACAGTAATTACTTTGTCCGGTAACGAGTTACTTTAATCATACTAGAATCAGTGACACACATCACACATCACAGTGGAGAAGTAACAGGTAACAAATACTTTCTAAAAGTCTTCCCACACTGGTCATGACAACACGTTATGACCGCACATAACCCTGTTGCAAATGCTTTTCGTTTTACTCAGAAAATTCCTTTTTTATTGTAATTTTTAATTTGTTTTATTTGAATTGGGGCAGTACACAAGTAATCAACATGTGTTTTTCAACATGTAAATGTGCTGGAGTTGAGCCATGGAGGCTAATCTTCATCCATTGTCCCGTGGCAGGTTGATGTCATGACAGACAGGACAAACCACAGTTACAGAAACACAACAAAACACCATCACAGAGACAGAAAAACACAGTCAAATGTGAAAAAAATGGCATTTAGGAGAAAAATACAAACTCTACACAGGACTTGTCTTCATGCTGTGAGGCGGCTCGTTGTAGACTTGTTTGGGGAAATCTGTGCTGGAGTGGGAGAAACGTCTGGATGATGGAGGGGGAGATATTTGCATTCATATTTTGGGGCATTTCCACAAGTACTTCTTCAGTGACCTCTCTTAATGAGTGAAACATTGGTGTTTTTTCAGCTTCCTCAAATATCTGGGCCAGAGTGAAACATGAGCTGCTTCGACCCGAGTGCCTTTGTTTGGCCGCCTTTGATTTATCTGAATAGTAAAAGTATCAGGCTCAGTGATATAGGAACAAGAGGGAAGGCAATCTTCCAGGTTAGATGGAGGCGGCAGTGCTTTTATGAACAATATCAATCTTGTTTTTGTATTTAAATGGAACAGTTTTTGAATGCGTGTTTGTATTACATTTGCCTCTTCGTCACAGTAGTTTTCGTGTGTTCAAACCCTCTCTCGTCCCGGCCTGAGCGGCAGAGTGACCGGGCCGTGCTGCAGAGGAGAGTGTCCCGTGGAAGAGGAGCCAAACCCGTCCTGCATCTTAAAACGAGCTCGTAAATTACCCTCCGCTCCTCCGCTCGCCTTCTGCTTAATTACCCCTGACCGCGGCCGTGTATTTGGCCACGCCGGCGGAATACCGATGCGAGCCGGGGAGGGAGAGGCGTCGGCGTGGTGGTGGAAACGGCGGCTGATTGAACTGGAGTAAATCCGGGCTCCAGGGGACTCGGGGAGAGCCGGGTCCAAAAGCATCTCCGGCATAAATCAGAGAAACGGATGAGGCGGAGCTTTGGGACGTCAACAATCAACACAGACGTCCCAGCAGAGCCGAGACGGGAATCACAAAGTCTTTTGTAATTAAACTGAGGAATTTCAAATGTGTTAACCTCTTAACCCCCGCCTTAGCTGAGCACGTTCTGATGGAGTTTACAGTTTATAGGCCAGAGTAACGCCTCATTTGAAAGCTAAGACCGATGCATTGTCGCCACTTTTTTCATATTTTTCTGTTTATTTTTGCACTTTTCTTTTTTTCTAGCGACCTCCCTCTCTCCATTTTTTTTTGTGCCTTTTTCTGCGAGCTGCATTTGTGGTTTCTGTTCCACGTTGTTTTTCTGGATACCTTTGTACATCTTTGCTGTGTGTTTGTGGAGGTTTGGTGGATTTGTTTACTTTGAGAGTCCAAACTGGTCCTAAAGAAGCATGTTTTTAAAGGTAAACCAAAGCTAGCTCATCAGCTAAACCCATCTGAGGAGGCGTCACAAGAGGAGCTACAGGAAACAAGGACAGGACAAACAAGGAGATGGTGAAAGACTGTTGTGGAGCGGAGGTGTGACGGAGCCGCCATCAGCTAACGCGGGGAGGCCACGACGCTAGCACACCTGTATACACGCACACACACGCACACTCACCCAGACCAACTTTCCCTTACCGTGTAGACGGTTTACCGCTGTCCTCTGGGTCTTTCTCAGCCACCACAGCCGCCATGGGTGCACACTTGGCCGCTGCTCAATCCTTTTCCCATCCATAGATTATTCCAAGTTACAAACATTTCTCCAGTATACAGCACACGCGCACACCCTCACACAGCCAACCCGAGCGTAGGCGTCTTCCGCATTATGTTGCGTGATACGCAGGGCGCATCCGGGTGACGTCACGGGGCATCACGTGACTTTGCGTTTTCCGTAGGACGTTATTATATTTTTCTTGTTTGGGTTATTTTGAGCTGTTAGTATACAGATTATTGTCTTTAGTTATTTTAGGGATTTTTCAAAATTAATTACTTTGTGTTTGGGTTTCTGTAGGTAGAGAAACTGTGGGTTTTCTCTGTTAATTGTTTTGTGGGAGGGGCTTCATACTATATAAGGGGGGCCTTCAGCACCCCAAGGGCAGTGTGTGTGCATGAAGGGGAGCTGGGTACAACGCAGGTACCAGCTCCAGGAAAACTGAAAAGGCGGACTGAAAAACTGTACATATTGTATAGCACTGCACATGGGACAGAAACTGGTAAAAACTTTATTTTTATTGCACCTTTTGGCGGACCAGCACAATAAAGTCACCCGACACGAATCTGACTAAGCCATATCATTTGTGTAGAGGCGTAACCCCGCAACAGGAGGGAGCTGCAGGAGGAAGGAGGAGGTGGAGCTGACCAGTGCAGGACACCACGCTCGGGGACAAGCTCAGGAGGCCAGCCAGGTTTCTTCCAAGTGCGACTGTTTCCCCGACCTCCAAAGTCTTGCAGGTCAGGTGAGTACAGTGTTTTTCAACCACTGTGCCGTGTCACACTAGTGTGCCGTGAAATATTGAAATCATCCAATCTCACCTAGTTGTTTTTTTTTAAACAAATGCATTATTATCCACAAATAATGTACTGTTTTCGAGTATCTATGCTGTCTAGTGATCGGCAGAGTAACAATATTATACTTTTCCATATCAGGTATTAATTTCTTTGGGACAAGAGAATTAGTGATGTATTGAGGCATTGTGGCTCGTGAGACTATATGGTGTTCCTAGTCAAGACACTTTGATGAGAACATTTTCTGCTGGTGGTGCCTTGTGATTATTTCAATGAAAAAAATGTGCCTTGGCTCAACAAAGGTTGAAAAACACTGGGTTAGAACACAGTGGCAGCTCAGGACTGACACCTGACACTTACTTACTTTAATGGAAGACAATATTCTGGTACTGTGCACTTTGTACCCGTACAGCACTTTGGGGCAGTGATGACTGTTTAGTAAATGTACTTGAAAATGTACTTTATGAATAAATTTGACCTCGGCCATGACTTTGGTAAATGGTCTCAACTTATAAAGAGCTTTTCCACCTACAAGGCACTGCTTTACAGTAGGATCCATCACCCATTCACTCTCTCATTCACACTCCAGTGCACGCAGACACTGGAGGCAAGGTGGGTCAAGTGACCTGCCCAAGGACACAACGACGGTGTGCACCCTCAGGAGGCGGGATTCGAACCCCTGACCTTCCAATCATCTGACGACCCGCTCTACCATCAGTGTCGCCCCAATGGACTTTTTGGCCATTTTTTTTTTATTGCTCCTTTTGTGGCTTTTTCATCATTTTTTGCGTCACTTTTTCATCATGTTTTTGTTGCAATTTTTACCAAGAATCTTTTAGATTTGGGTAAAGCCAAACTGGAGAAGATGTGCTGGGTTCAGGTGGGGGTTAAGGGATTAAACAGGTCCTCTGTCGGCCTGGGAGCTTGGGTTTTGCGTCTTTGCGGTTTAACCTCTTAACTCCCGCCTGATCCGAGCGGATCTTTTTCCTCACGTCATCAGATTTTTTTTCCATCATTTTTTTTATTGGGTATTCAACTCATTTTTGTAACTTTTTTGTCATTTTTTGTCTTTTTTTTTTTGTCATTTTTTTTTTATTTTTGCGTATTTTTTTAAATCAAATTTCTATCATTTTTTCGTCCATTTTTTTATCGATTTTTTAGTCATTTTTTGGTCACATTTTTTGTCATTATTTCGTCAATTTTTTTGTCATTTTTTGTCACATTTTTGTAATTTTTTCGTCAATTTTGTATTTTTTTTTCAAATTTTTATTACATTTTTGTAATTTTTTTGTCACATTTTGTCACATTTTTGTCACATTTTTGTCATTTTTTTGTCATTTTTTCTTCAATTTTATGTCACTTTTTTGTCAATGTTTTTGTCTCAGTTTTGTTGCTATTTTCACAGCTTTTCTCCAGAAGCTTTTGGATTGGGGTAAAGCCAAACTGGGGAAAATGTGCTCGGTTCAGGTGGGAGTTAAGGGGTTAAGTAACTGCACGTTTCTGGAGATCTGATGTTTTTCCTGAGATCATAACATTCTCAAAACATTATTCTGAGTAGTTTGGGGTTTAAAAATAAACTCTCATTTGACCAGAACTTTAATACGATCACATACTTACATACTTCCTTATTGCCTTGTCTATCTGACTGCAGTGACTGAGGTAACTTTTCTCAGTTTGGACCTCCAGACGCGTCCGTTTCCAGGCTGATTCTGAACACATTTCACTCTCTGAAAAGCTTCTGATTAAACAGAGCTAAACCTGGACTCCCGGGGACTGAGGGAGAGCGCGGTCCACAAACATCTGCAGAATAAATCAGAGCAATGAATGAGAGCAGTGCATTGGGACGTCAACAATCAACACGGAGCTCCCAGAAGACCAAGACTCGGGATTCCTTCAATCAGACTCCGACACAGATGGACGAGCGATCGCGCTTTACAAGGGACTTTTCAGCTTTAGACCGGGTTCTAACGCCGCCCCCTCGTCAAAAACACCTGGATTCTGTTCTTTAACTCTGGATTCACTCGGTCACATAGTTTACATTATTAAACATTCATCCTATACACAGCTTGATTTGGAAACTGTTTATTCCTAGATGAGTTTGTGGCTCAGGTGGAACAGCAGTCACAGGCGAAGCGGAGGAGTCTTGTTTCGCCCTGAAGGAGCTTATTTTCACGAAAATGACCAGCGTTCTATACATTATCCCGCTTATTATACGGCCATTTGCCAACTGAACACACAACATAAACTTCGTACACTTTTATGAAGGTCGAAAGGTTTATTTAATGACTTCCGCGACAAGTAGTTCCCAAAAGTTTGCGCGTTGCTCGGCAACGTTTTGCTAGGCTAGAAGCAGCAAGGCTAGCAGCTAGCCTAGCTACTTAGTTGAAGACGCAGTTGGAGGAATGGTGGTGAATCTCTGGGTAACTTGAAAGTCAGACTCACGCTAACTTCACGAGCGATTCCCCCGACTTCTCTCTCAGTGACGGGGACAGAGATAGTGTCGCTGCTACGTACGTGCGGAGTGATATGAAAGCACCAACTCCGTTGCCATTGGCAGCGTCATTCTTTTTTTCAGAGGTCCTTTATCAGAAAATAATGACCGGTAGAACATTGGGAAATCCCATTCAAATCAACGGAGCTTCTACTTACGTTGTGAAGAGCCGTATAATAAGTATTTGTATTTAACAATAGTATTGAGATGTTACTTATTACTGCAGATAAATGCTCTCTTTTCTCCTTTACTTCAGCTCCGTGTGGATTTTCTCCTGTGTTTATAGTTCCTTATACAGAAGCTTCAGCATTTTCATTGTTTTGCTGCAGCTCATTTTGGCTCAATATTAACATGCTGTAACTCTATATTTTGGACTTTTTAGTCGCTGGGTTAGTTTCTCAGGTGAATAAGCCCCTGGACTTAAAACGGAGTAAGAATCGCCAGAGCTGTTAGTGGCGAGTGTGGATAAAATTAATCTTGTACGAAGTTATAAACCTTCGCCGAGGTCACCTAATGTCTTATCATGGTCAAATGAGTTGTTTGTGTAAAGTGTCCTTGTCCTCGTAGGTGTCCTCGAACGTCTACCATGAACTGCACGTACTCTCTGTGTTTAAGGCCAAGAGGTACGTCTGTTTTGGGAGGCAGGGCATCCGGAGTATAAAATGGAAGCAAGGGCTGTGTTACACAGACTTGCGTGGAAAGACGTCCGTTGGAATGCATATTGAGCTGTAACTTGTATTCTGAATAAAATACCTCTTTGAAAGAACTTATTCTCCTGAGTGTCATTTTGAAGTCTCGGACTGGAGCAGATACTTATCTTGAGAACCGAATCTCTTTACGAGTTAGAGGCTAGTTAGCAACGTTAGTATCATTAGCAACATTAGCAACATTAGCAACATTAGCAGCATTAGCAGCATTAGCAACATTAGCAACATTAGCATCATTAGCAACATTAGCAACATTAACATCATATCATTAGCATCATTAGCCTGTATGTTGTAAACACTGCAGACATGTAGCTCTGGTTAAATCCAGCTCAGACTCTGGTTTAGGGAGTGTCGTCTGTAATAAAGTCAGCTCTATGTGGAATATTGGATTTACACTAAACTATTCTACCGTTTGTTGTTATTTTCTCTCCTCAGTGGAGCTGCTCCTGTTGCAGCGCCGGACACACACATAGTTACAAATGAACATATGAACCGATCAGCTCTTAACCCCCACCTAAACCGAGCACATTATCCAGTTTGGCTTCACCCAAATCTAAAAGCTGCTTGATAAAAGTGCAACAAAACGGTGACAAAAAGTGATGAGAAAAAAATGTCAAAACAGTGACGACAGTGGGGCAACAACGCAAGAAAAAGCTCCACATAAATGAGTTTTATTGGTCTTAGCTTTCAAATGAGGCGCACTGGCCTTATTTGGGTAAAGCTGAACTGGAGAAAATGCACTGGGTTATGGTGGGAGTTAAGAGGTTGATGTGACACAACAAACGCAGCACATGCTTCTTTTGGGACTCTTCTTCTGGACAGGATTTGCTCTCTGCGTTTTGCATTGTCGACTTCATGTGTGTTGGGGTGAATTTAACACTGGACACAGTTTTTTCAGGTTTTATTCCGGGCCAATATTGAGTACTTTGAATCCAATTGTCATTTCTGGAGTAAAAGTTGATCTTTTCCATTTCCGTAAAGTCCGAGGCTGTGACTGCAGAGAAATATCCTGCAAAAACCTCAGAATAAATTGTGCCAACATTGCATTTTGGGTCAATAATGAGCACTTTGACTCCACATGACTCACACTTTCTGCAATTGAAAAGTGCTGGGAATTCACGGCTTCATTATTATCATTGTATAACATTCGAGAAACAACGAAATCAAGTAAATTTTCATCCCGTCGGCACAGATGATCCCGAGCACATCCATCTTCCTGGTTCCCGTTGAGAGGAGCGGTTTCTGCAGCGGGTTTATCACCAGCCGCGGGGCATTTTGCCGGAGCAGCCTGTTATTACCAGGGGAGGCCCGAGATTCGATTTCCCCCATAAAACAGTCCATCCAGTCAGTTATCCAGATGGAAAAGACCATTCGAGGGAGCAGCGGCGGCTCCAACAGCCACCAAACAACTCCGCAAGTTCCACTGCTCTTTTTTAATAGACTTTATGGGCCATGCACAAATATATTTCTCCACTGCAGCCTTTTGCTCTCTTTTTTCAAGTCCAAGGATTTGGACCAGATTAAACCGAAATGACCTGATCTTCATCATGAAGGGTTTAGTTATTGCACTGATTCAACGTTTAAACAAGGCCCATTGTCTCAAAGTTTCTCTCATTGTTGTGCCTGTGCAACAAGAACCTACTTTTACATCAGTGTTTTGAAGGTTTATTATGAGGGATTTTTTCTTTTTCTTTCTAACTCCTACACTGATTAAGTTTTGACCCCAAAAAACAAGGCAGAGTTTAGATTTTTACCTTGATGTTCAAAATGATGAACACAAAAGTCCATGATCCACAAAACTGTGTCTCTTTCGTCTTAAAGAGGGGGTGTTCTGCTTTCTTCAGTCCCATAGCACCAGTCTATATCTCACTACAATGATGACAAACCTTCTGTTGGTCTGTAAATGCAGTAAATTAGAATAACTGCCTTGTATAAAATGTCTCTCTCAAAATGGCTGTAGTGAATGTCTTGAAATAGGCCTCTGTCTCTTTAAGAACCTCTGAGCCTTTAGACACGCCCCCTCCACACGCTGTCTGTGGCATCAGTGGGGAGGGGGTTCTGCTGAGGAGCAGTGGTTGGTTACTCGGCTGGTGACGAAAGCTCGGAGGCGTCTCCAGGAGGTGGGGGCGTTCCTAGGAGGACTCAGGCAAACCTATCCCTAAAATGGCCGCCATCAGAGTTTTTACAGATTACTCAGAAATACGTGAATGTGCCAAGGCAACACTTCAGGCATGTTTTTAATGAGGGAGTGACAGAATAACATGATGGAAAGATTGAAAAAGTCAATTTTGCAGAATACCCCCCCTTCAAAAAGATTAGGTTATTAAAGCATTGGCTCCGTCAGCTTCCCAGAACGTTTACATTGCCAAATCTGCGGCGCCGTTTCCTGTTTACTTCCTCAAACTGAAGAGCACAGCGCCCTCTACTGCGCGACACATTCGAGCCGCGCTGCTCTATGCCGTTACGGCTTCATTGACGCCTAGCTTGAGCTAACAAGCTATGGTTTTCTCCCGGAGCTAATTATAGATCATGTGAGTAATAAACTACAAACTCTGCTCAGTGTGTGATCATTGTTAAACGCTTCTTTATGTAGATGTGGTTTAATTGACTTTATTTGTGCATATTTCTAGTTTTCACGTGAGGACCAGAGGTTTAGCTTAGCATTAGCTTTCTCCGGTGGTGATGCTACAACAGCATCCTCGAGGCCCAAACACATTCCCATCGCAGATTCAGCCTCTGAAATAAGTTTTCTCGTTGAAGTTTTTAATCCTGGTGTTTAGATAAAGAAACTCTGATGTGTCTTTGTAAAAGTCCCAGAGCTGCTGTAGCTCCGGTTCACAATGAAGCTAAACCTCCGTGACTTGTGACTTGTTTACATCTGTGGGGCCGGCAGAGCATCTGTCCTGGTGGCTCAGCTGCAACGTACGTCACTGTGGGGGGAAAGCTCCTGATTGGTCGACTTTCTCCAAGAAGTTCAACATTTCCCAACTCGAGCGTCGGCCGCTCACCAAGCGAGAAAAGCTTCAAAACGCACCGCACAGGAGGCACGTGACGCGCTGCGCGACCTCTTGACGCCCCCCGGAGGCGCGTCCTCCATGTATTTTAAATGTAAACCTGACGCTTTGGAGGCGCCGGCCGCGTTTGGTGTGGACGCACCATTAGTCATGTTCATGACAAGCAGCACTTGGAGCTCTGCTTTTCTATGGCATCTATCACATTGCACCAGCTCCTATAGCGCCCCCTGCAGGTGGTGGGTCCACAGAGACGGTATCATGGTTCTAACCAGACCTGTTGGTCTCTCATGAGGAGCTTCTGACCGCTCTGACCCGGGGCACAAAGCCCCGACACCAAAGCTCCAGGATCATTCAGGCTCAAACCCTCCACCACGTTAAGGCGGCGGCTCCAGGAGGGGAAAATGGATGATTATCTAAATGTACACCTGGCTCAATCCATTATTTATGAAAGACAACTTAAAGGAAATCTTCTCCTATTTATGTCAGTAATGTACAGCTAAAGTTCTGCAGTGCCTTTATTGTTTTTTTTATTGTTAATATTATTACCAGCTCAGGACGCATTGTGAGTCATTCTAACTGAGCCAAACTGTAAGAGCTTCTGGCTTTTACAAAGACAAACAGTATAAGCCGTGTAGAGTCAAATTGATCTAATCGAATGTGCAATAAGAGGTTTTTTCATAGTTAAAGTGCAAAAAGACTTACAGTAGTCCTTTGGTAGAAAATGTACTTACAAATCAAGGTAAATATCCCATTTCAAATAAGAAATGCTTTTTTCGAGATGTTTTTTGCAGTAATCAAAGGACTCTAAGCGTAAACACGTCACTTATGTTCAACAGACTGGATTTAGCAGAAAAGAGTACCTGTCCTTCTCCCCTCAGCTCAGAGTTCAGATATTGCAGCTCACTATAGTCTCACAACAAGGTTCTGCAATTTCTCACCAAATAAACGTGTGTGGCAACATGACAATCAAATCATAGAATAACCAAGTCAGTTCAGTTCTGTGTTGTTATTTCAGAATGTGATTGTTTCTTCTCCAGAGCAGATGAATCTGGTTGTCGGCTCCGTATTCAACACCTGCTCGTCTCCGGGGATCGATGAAGTTTCCCTGAATCGATATCGGCCGCCTGTGATGTGGCTTATGAGAACGCCGCGGTCCAGATGTTGGCCCCGGCACCGTCCTCCAGAGGGACATCAGCCCGATGAAAGTTTGTTTTTCTGCCGCTTAAATTGCGAACATATTGATTGAGAGTGAGATGAAGCGCCGGCAGAACTGAGCGCTGTGATAAAAGCACACAGTGGACAGGGCAGCGTGATCGATGGGGAAGGTTTCTGTTAGAAATGAGATTAACACAAGATTATTGTTGCCTTTTAATATTGGGAAGCACAACTGCAGGCGTCGTAGCAAGTTGTGATTTTTTTACTTGCTTTTTTCTTACTAATCCTTCGCTGACAGAAAAGACAAAGGGACAGAGGGATGTTGTTCATCCAGTTACACAATGGAGATCATTTTTTTCACTCACACTTGGCTGTAAATACTGTTTAAGTGGTGCTAGCCCACAGTTAGCTTTGCCCGTTAGCTGCTTCTGCGTGATTCCATTAGTGTGTATTGGTGACTCCGACCCGGTGGCAGTCAAGTTGCAATTGTGTTTTTCCGTCCAGTGACACCAGGGGGCGATGAAAGACCCCCCAATCATCCCTTTAAGACTTGTATCACCCCCACAGGGACGACGGGAAGGATTTATTAAGGTTAACACGTTACTTAGCGCTGCTTTAAGAATCTCTCTTTCAGGGGAGTCCTGGCCCCAGAGGGGAACCTATTGTATGTGTTTTTAGTGAATGACTATAGCCGGAAAAGGGTGATTTTTAATGGAATACCAACGTAGGTGTAACTTTCAGAGTTTATTTTGTCAGACACTGGGGTGGAGATGATGAAATCTTTAGCTATAACGTGGTGGAGGTTTGACCCGGATGATCCTGGAGCTCTGGTGTCGGGGCTTCGTGCCCCGTAGGGTCTCACAGGACAAACAGGTCCTATAGGTGACGGGTCAGCCAACAGGACCGGTTAGAACCATCAGGCCGTCCTTCTGTGGACCCACCACCTGCAGGGGGCGCCATAGGGGCTGGTGCAGCTCCAACAGCCCCCACCACCCGGAAACGGACAAGTGGAAGGAAGTGGAAGTTTCATGTTTTACCCTCGTGTCTGACAAAACGAGCTCTGAAAGTTACACTGTAACACAAGTCGACACAATGAACATGACAAAGACCTGCACATGTGTGAGAGGTGCGTGAGCAACCATCGCTCCAGCTCTCATGGTACATCGTGTTAGAGCAGGGGTGTCCAAAGTGCGGCCCGGGGGCCAAATGCGGCCCTCAGACCAATTTTTGGTGGCCATCTGCCTTCTTGCTGAATCGGGACACATCATCAGAGATAGTCCTTTTAATTTGAAATGTAATATTTCTACACAATTCTAACCAAACAACGAACCTTTTACTGTGAAACAGAGCTGGCATGAAGGTTTTGAGCATAAATAAAGGTGTGGGACGCAATCAAAACCTCTGCTAGTCAAAGGTTTTGCGGCACTAACCACCGATCTATGGCCCTTCACCCTGTGTACGCTTCAGTATGCGGCCCCCCATGAAAAAAGTTTGGACACCCCTGTGTTAGAGTAACTGGTGATTAGGAAACCCTGGTGTGATTCTGCTGCTCTGCTGATGTTGTGCTGTTTAGAGAAACTGGGTGACTCAGACTTTGGAACGGTCGTGTAAAGCCTTGAAATGAGGCAAAAGGGACGATTGTGCATCTTCATTTTCTACAATAAATGTAATTATATTTTGATGAAAAAGAATATATGAAGAAACAGAAGCACTTTTTAAACGGGGGTTGAATTCAGAACAAGCTATTACTTTTGTCTGAGTATTAAAATAACATTTCATCTGAGGTCTGTGTGTTTAATTTATACACAAGTTCCATTCCTCACAAAACAACTCGTAAGAGAAAAACTTCCACAGCGTAATTAGCTTTTATTGCCGCCACAAAACCCGCTTCAGGCAAATGAAACGCAGCCGTCACTTCCCTGAAGTTCATTAAAGTAAAGTTAAGTAAACTCTCATCAGCAGCATCAGCACCGGCGCTCGCTCTGCTCCAATCAGATCCTTCAGGACCCGACACAACAACAACAACACAACAACAACACAACAAGTCCAGGGTCCGTCCTGAGGTGGATCGAGGAAACCCAGAAGCAGCTCATGTTTGAGTCCGGCTCAGAAGTGAGTGGGTCAGTTTTAGTCAACACTTACAGGACAGGAGCACGACATCATTCATCCTGGTTTAGTCTTTAGTGTCACCAAGTCACCACATCTAAATGCTTATCTTCCGTGATGAAAGACTGGTGAATAAATAAGCACATTTGTGTCATTAAAAGTATTGTTTGGGTTTTTTTAAATGACACTAACGAGGATTAGATCTGTGTTGCTGCTGCACAAACCCCCCCCCTGCCCGTCCGTCCACATCATGCACCAGAAAACAAACAAACACGAGGACTCCAGCGCTCCCCCCGCAGGGTAAAGTCCTTGGTGGCGCAGAGGGCAGTGAACGCACCGCGCTTTGCTGAGCCGGCGACCCTGAACGCGTCAGTGTCACAGGGCGCTCCATAAATAAAAGATCCATGTCGCGGCTGTGGATCGATGATGTGAGCGAGCTCAGCCGGGCCTGCCCCGGTCTCTGTCCTCCAGCAGAACTGCTGAGCTTCATGTCGCTGATGTGATTTACTGTGTTAGATATGAGCTCTGGCCTGCAGTGGTTTTGTTTTACTGTACTTAATATATTGATCTGTTCGTCTGTGTCGGTGATCCCGCACATGTGCAGATCCTGGGACTCGCTTGGACAACATAACCCAGTCAAATTTAAAGTCACTTCTTCTTCTGAGAGCTCAGAGTCTCACCTTTCAAACGAGCCATGTGTCCACAGCTGGAACATAGAATACGCTGTGGTGCTACAAATATCATGAAAAATGGTCTGGATTGTTGGCACTCGATGTGTTAAGATGAAAATATAAACTTTTCATCGTAACTTTTGGGAAAAAGTCCCGGGAAATCAGGTATATTAGCACAGTGAGATCCTGGAGGGACAGTTCTATAAATGACTGAACAAAACATTAAGGAATAATGGTGTCGTGTGTGAAAGGCTTCGTGTGTCTGTGAAAAACACTTTCCGATATTAAAAATATTCAGAGTCTCTCAGTGTCTCACACTTCTGATTGAATCTCCTCCATAAATACTTTTTCTACTTAGTGAATCTAATCCTCTCAGTCCGAGTTGTCCCTCTGATAAAGCGTCTCTGTCCGGTCCTCGTCCTCATGAATAAGCCAGCCTGAGATTTAGCTCTGACCGCATACATTACACTGCTGACTAATGCATGCAGCGGGAGCCCAGGGAGAGCCCGGCTGCTGGGGGAGAGCCCGGCTGCTGGGAGAGAGCCTGACTGCTGGGGGAGAGCCCGGCTGCTGGGGTAGCCTGGCTGGGGGAGAGCCTGACTGCTAGGGGAGAGCCTGACTGCTGGGGGAGAGCCTGACTGCTAGGAGAGAGCCTGACTGCTGGGGGAGAGCCTGGCTGCTGGGGGAGAGCCTGACTGCTAGGGGAGAGCCTGGCTGCTGGGGGAGAGCCTGACTGCTAGGGGAGAGCCTGGCTGCTGGGGGAGAGCCTGGCTGCCGGGGGAGAGCCTGGCTGCTGGGGGAGAGCCTGACTGCTGGGGGAGAGCCTGACTGCTGGGGGAGAGCCTGACTGCTAGGGGAGAGCCCGACTGCTAGGGGAGAGCCCGACTGCTAGGGGAGAGCCCGACTGCTAGGGGAGAGCCCGACTGCTAGGGGAGAGCCTGACTGCTAGGGGAGAGCCCGGCTGCTGGGGGAGAGCCCGACTGCTGGGGGAGAGCCCGGCTGCTGGGGGAGAGCCTGGATGCTGGGAGAGAGCCTGACTGCTGGGGGAGAGCCTGGCTGCTGGGGGAGAGCCTGGCTGCTAGGGGAGAGCCTGACTGCTGGGGGAGAGCCTGGCTGCTGGGGGAGAGCATGACTGCTGGGGGAGAGCATGACTGCTGGGGGAGAGCCCGGCTGCTGGGGGAGAGCCCGACTGCTGGGGGAGAGCCCGGCTGCTGGGGGAGAGCCCGGCTGCTGGGGGAGAGCCCGGCTGCTGGGGGAGAGCCCGGCTGCTGGGGGAGAGCCCGACTGCTGGGGGAGAGCCCGACTGGTAGGGGAGAGCCCGACTGCTGGGGGAGAGCCCGGCTGCTGGGGGAGAGCCCGGCTGCTGGGGGAGAGCCCGGCTGCTGGGGGAGAGCCCGGCTGCTGGGGGAGAGCCCGGCTGCTGGGGGAGAGCCCGACTGGTAGGGGAGAGCCCGACTGCTGGGGGAGAGCATGACTGCTAGGGGAGAGCCTGGCTTTGGGAAGTCAACATCAAAAATGGATAGTAACATCTTACGACAGCCACTGCTGGTTATAAAATACAGAAAAATAAGTTTATGTTCCAGTCACAGCAGCCGTTAACATTTTGATTTCTTCTTTCTAACTCTTGTTTTAGCTAAAGAGCATAAAGCAAAACAACAGTTTCCTCCACAGAGACTGTTTTGGCTTCTCCAGGAAGTTCTAAGCACAAACTAACTCATATCGATTGTTTGTTGGAGGAGAAAGCCACGCCCCCAGCCGCTGACATCACTGCTGCTCGTTTCTTGGTCCAGCTTTTAACTGGTTCCCGACCGGCACCAGATTTTGGAACCAAGAGCCAGCGTTTTTTCAGTGGAAAATGAAAGAACCGGTTCTGAAACTGGAACTGGCCCAGAACCAGCACCGGCACCAGCTTGGTGGAAAAGGACTATGACAGTTTCTCCAATCTTGCAATGAGAGCGTGGATTAGATTCTCTGCATCTTTTAAAATGTAAAAAAGGGTGAACTGTGATTTGTGGGAATCGTGCCGGTTATAAAAGTTCATCCACTTTGGAGAACCTTGGCCAGAACCAAACATACTCTGGCTTATTCGTCGCTGAATCCTTGAGAGAAAGATGGATTCTTCTTTATTTTTTAGGAAGGTTGAATAAAGTCCTGGGGTCTCATTTATAAAGCTCACGTACGGAGGCCAAAACCCATCGCCTCATGTTTGGGTAAATCTCATTCATAAGTTGCTTTGCATGTCCTTATATGGTGTGATGGAGGCGTGGCCTGAGGAGGGGGCACATTTCTGCTCTAGGTGGAGTCAGTGAAGGGGAGATGAGGTGGTGCTGCACGTATGGAGTGAAATCACTGGTGAGAAGGAAGACTCGAGACCAGTAACGTGGAGTAGAGAATATTTACTGGGTGAAGAGTGCAGAGCATGTTCACAACGAATAACGATAGACAAGGGTTTTTATCATAGTATGTAAATGAGGTACGTACAGGGCGCATCCTTAAAGATGATAGGCTGGAGTCCAAATTCTAAGTAAAGGTTGTTTTTCTCAGAGAGGCTGATCGAGACCAGTTGTGTTGATGTAGAAGAGGCCTCTTCCCCAAGAGAGTCCGTGTGAGAACCCATATCAATCACTGTTAACGGTTACAGGATAAACATACAGTACATGATGGGACCCTAAGATGGAAAAACACTCCTTGGCGTAAAAGCATTCCACTGCGGGCACAGTTGAAACACACATGAAGAGCACAGGACTCGCACGGACTCTTATAGGCAGAGTCTCATGCACAGTTTTATAAATGAGACCCCCTGAACCTCCCGCAGCCAAACAGGGGGGGTCCCTTTACAGAGCAGGTTAGAAAGGAGCCTCTGGAAAAGAATCTCAAAGTCAAAGTCAGTCCTTCACCAAGAGAGAGAAGAATTCACGAGGATTACTCAGATACAGGGATGGACTGGGACTGAAAAAGGGCCCTGGACTCTGCCGGGCCCGGCCCAAATGAGCGTAAATGCAGCACTTCCACAAAGACATATGTGAACCTCTGACCGCCCGTCTTAACCCAGTGCATTTCCTCCAGTTCGGTGTTACCCAAATCTATAAGCTTCTCCACTGGAGTGACTGTACCCTTTTGTCACATTGTTGCAGCGTGTTTTTGTTGTTTTTTCCATTCCTTTTTTTGTGGCTTTTTGTTGTGTTTTTGTCAGTTTTTTGTCGGTTTTTCACTGCTTATTTCGTTGCTTTGTTGTCATGTTTTCGTCACGTATTTTTTGTCACAGCGTCTGGTGGCCGGGTCTCTGCCCACGGGGCCCGGCCGGGCCCAGCCCGAAGGGACGACGTGGGCCCGCCCTCCTGTGGACCCACCACCCGCAGAGGGATCCGTAGGGGTCGGGTGCTAAGAGGACTGGGTGGCAGTCAGAGGCAGGTGCCTCGACGACCTGGTCCGCATGCACAACTTCTGGCGTTCGGGACATGGAACGTCACCTCGCTGGGGGGGAAGGAGCCTGAGCTTGTGCGGGAGGTTGAGAGATACCGGCTAGATATAGTCGGGCTCACCTCCACGCACAGCTTGGGTTCCGGATCCCAACTCCTGGAGAGAGGCTGGACTCTCCATTTTTCTGGAGTTGCCCACGGGGAGAGGCGGCGGGCTGGGGTGGGTTTGCTCATATCCCCCCAGCTCAGCCGCCACGTGTTGGAGTTCACCCCGGTGGACGAGAGGGTCGCGTCCCTACGCCTTCGGGTCGGGGACAGGTCTCTCACCGTTGTTTCGGCCTACGGGCCCAACATCGGTGCAGAGTATCCGGCCTTCTTAGAGTCCCTGGGAGGGGTACTAGATAGTGCTCCGACTGGGGACTCCATTGTTCTGCTGGGGGACTTCAACGCCCACGTGGGTAACGACAGTGAGACCTGGGAGGGGGTGATTGGGAAGAACGGCCTCCCCGATCTGAACCCGAGTGGTGTTCTGTTATTGGACTTCTGTGCTAGTCACAGTTTGTCCATAACGAACACCATGTTCGAGCACAAGGGTGTCCATAAGTGCACGTGGCACCAGGACACCCTAGGCAGGAGGTCGATGATCGACTTTGTAGTTGTGTCGTCTGATCTCCGGCCGCGTGTCTCGGACACTCGGGTGAAGAGAGGGGCGGAGCTGTCAACCGATCACCACCTGGTGGTGAGCTGGATCCGCTGGCAGGGGAGGAAGCCGGTCAGACCTGGCAGGCCCAAGCGTGTTGTGAGGGTCTGCTGGGAACGACTGGCGGATCCCTCTGTCAGTGGGGTCTTCAACTCCCACCTCCGGAAGAGCTTCACCCAGATTCCGGGGGAGGCTGGGGTCATGGAGTCCGAGTGGACTCTGTTCTCCTCCTCCATTGTCGATGCGGCTGCTCGTAGTTGTGGCCGTAAGGTCTCTGGTGCCTGTCGCGGTGGCAATCCCCGAACCCGGTGGTGGCGCCCGGAAGTAAGGGATGCCGTCAAGCTGAAGAAGGAGTCCTACCTGGCCTTGTTGGCTTGTGGGACTCCTGAGGCAGCTGAGAGGTACCGGCAGGCCAAGCGTGCTGCGGCTCGTGCGGTCGGGGAGGCTAAAACTCGGGTCTGGGAGGAGTTCGGGGAGGCCATGGAGGAAGACTATCGGTCGGCCTCGAAGAGATTCTGGCAAACCATCCGGCGCCTCAGGAGGGGGAAGCAGTGCTTCACCAACACTGTGAACAGTGCGGGTGGGGAGCTGCTGACCTCGACTGGGGATGTCGTCGGGCGGTGGAAGGAGTACTTCGAGGACCTCCTCAATCCCGTCGTCACGTCTTCCAATGAGGAAGCAGAGGCTGGGGACTCGGAGGTGGGCTCGCCCATCACCGGGGCTGAAGTCACCGAGGTGGTGAGAAAGCTCCTTGGTGGCAAGGCTCCGGGGGTGGATGAGATTCGCCCTGAGTACCTTAAGTCTCTGGATGTTGTAGGACTGTCTTGGCTGACACGTCTCTGCAACATCGCGTGGCGGTCGGGGACAGTGCCCCTGGATTGGCAGACCGGGGTGGTGGTCCCTCTCTTTAAAAAGGGGGATCGGAGGGTGTGTTCCAATTACAGAAGAATCACCCTCCTTAGCCTCCCCAGTAAGGTCTACTCCAGGGTGCTGGAGAGGAGGATCCGGCCGATGGTTGAACCTCGGATCCAGGAGGAACAATGCGGTTTTCGTCCTGGTCGTGGCACACTGGACCAGCTCTATACCCTTCATCGGGTGCTCGAGGGTTCGTGGGAGTTCGCCCAACCAGTCCACATGTGTTTTGTGGATCTGGAGAAAGCGTTCGACCGCGTCCCTCGTGGTGCCCTGTGGGGGGTGCTCCGGGAGTATGGGGTCCGGGGCCCTCTGCTAAGGGCTGTCCGTTCCCTGTATGACCGCAGCAGGAGCTTGGTTCGCATTGCCGGCAGTAAGTCAGACCTGTTCCCGGTGCGTGTTGGTCTCCGCCAGGGCTGCCCTTTGTCACCGGTTCTGTTCATTACTTTTATGGACAGAATTTCTCGGCGCAGCCAGGGGCCGGAGGATGTCCGGTTTGGGAGCCTCAGAGTCTCATCTCTGCTGTTTGCGGACGATGTTGTTCTGATGGCTTCAACGAACCAGGACCTCCAGCTGCTCTGGGGCGGTTTGCAGCCGAGTGTGTAGCGGCCGGGATGAGAATCAGCACCTCCAAATCCGAGGCCATGGTTCTCCACCGGAAAAAGGTGGTTTCCCCTCTTCAGGTCGGTGGGGAGTCCTTACCTCAAGTGGAGGAGTTCAAGTATCTCGGGGTCTTGTTCACGAGTGAGGGACGGATGGAGCGTGAGATGGACAGACGGATCGGTGCGGCGTCAGCAGTGATGCGGTCGCTGTATCGGTCTGTCGTGGTGAAGAGGGAGCTGAGTCGGGGCAAAGCTCTCGATTTACCGATCGATCTACGTTCCCACCCTCACCTATGGTCATGAGATTTGGGTCATGACCGAAAGGACAAGATCGCGAATACAAGCGGCCGAAATGAGTTTCCTTCGCAGGGTGGCTGGGCGCACCCTCCGAGATCGGGTGAGGAGCTCAGTTACCCGGGAGGAGCTCGGAGTAGAGTCGCTGCTCCTTCACGTCGAAAGGAGCCAGCTGAGGTGGCTCGGGCATCTGTTTCGGATGCCTCCTGGTCGCCTCCCGCGGGAGGTGTTCCAGGCATGTCCTAGTGGGACAAGGCCTCGTGGAAGACCCAGGACACGGTGGTGGGACTATGTCTCCGAGCTGGCCTGGTGTGGCCTCGGGGTCCCCCCAGAACAGCTGGAGGAGGTGTGTGTGGATCGGGAAGTTTGGGCATCTCTGCTGAGGCTGCTGCCCCCGCGACCCGGCCCCGGATAAAGCGGAAGAAAATGGATGGATGGATGGATGGATTTTTTGTCACATTTTTGTTGCTTTTCTGGCTCACTCGTTGCTATTTTAATGCTTTGCTTTTAAGCTCTTAGATTTGGGTGAAGCTTGGTTAAGGCGGGGGTTTAAGAGGTTAAGGAGAACAATTAGACCAGTGGCCCAAGAGCCAGTGGCCCTTCTGTGATCTTCCAGAATGGACATATGGCCAGTCCGCCCCTGGATATGCATGAATGAAGACAAAACCCTCTGAAATAGTGTTACCACAGAGCGTTCCCAACACTTACAAACCAGGATCTTCTCTGTTTTCTGTCTTTTCTTCTGTAAAGATCAACTAAATCTATATCAAGATGACTGTTTTTGTCTTTGTGTTTTGGAGTTGCCAAAGCAAACTGCTCGCCTTCCAACTGACAGTGATTTCCAGACTTGGCTCGCGCTCACTCACAGACGCCAAACGTTGCATAAACAGTGAGTTTGACTCTTCAAAGTTTGGTCCTTTTCCTCCATTTGTTTTCCTACAGAAGATTGCTTTTAGGCTCTGAAATGAATAATAGAAATGTGAATTTACATATCCTGAAATACATCAGTGCGCGGTTGTCGGGTCCTTTGGGGAGTAATCTGTCAGAGCGGGAGGTGCTTTTCTGTGATTCCAACTCAGATGAAACAAAGTGCCGAGTTTGAAACCAACGTTTGTCAGAGACGAGACGTGGACGATGTCGGACTGAAGGGAAGTCATCTGGGACGGTTCCTCTGGGTCTGACGTTTGACTGTAGGTTTGGGTTTGAGATGATTGTCCCTTAACCTCTGAACCCCCGCCTGAACCGAGCAGTTTCTCCAGTTCCACTTTGCCCAAATCTAAAAGCTTCTTGAAAAAAACTTTAAAATAGTGACAAAAACGAGACGTAAATGTGAAGCATCGAAAGAGACAAAAACACAACGAAACGGACGACAAAACAAAGAACAACGAAAATGTGACTCAAAAAAATCTATGAAAAAATGACAAAAATCTGTGACAAAAATACAACAAAAATAAAAGAGTAACAGGAAAGAAACAAAAGAGCAGTGAAAAAAAGATGATAATGCGAGGAACAAGATTTCCCGTGTTGGGGGTAACATACTACAAAAGTAACAATATATTACTTTTATAACATATTCCACAAAATACGGGAATATATTAGTCACTACATTTCAAGTAACTCGAGATAAAAGTTCATTCAAATGTATGAACAAAACAAGTGCTAAACTCCTCCTAATACAACGCAGCACCAGATCCAGTTGGCCTTTGGAGACAGATGAAAATGTTCTGGCTGCACTGACTGATGTGTTTCTATCTAAAAAGGTTCCTCAGTCGTGACTTCGTGGTTAATTCCTGCACAGATGAGAGGCCATTTTTGAGCTTTTCTGAGTCGGACCATCTTTGTGAAGCTGTAACTCAAAGACCCTTTATCAGATCAACATCCTGCTTCTACTGCAGTGAGGTTTTATCCTAATAAACTAAAGTCTAGAAGCTGAAGATAATCAGTCAATACATTTCTTTTCTAGAGCCTCTGACATTTTGGGGAAAAAAATCGGAAATTAAAAAGTTGCCATTTTTAGCAGCCTGTAAATCCCAAACTTTACTAGAACATTTCTGATGATTGTTCCTGGAATTATGTTTAGTAGTTTAGGCACAGACTGAACTGTAGCTGAGCTGCTGCTCTTTAAAGCTGCTCACAAACACAACAAGCCCCGGGAGCAGAAAAGATGGGGACAACTCCCTGTGTAAATGTCATAAAAAAGAAAAGACTATTGGGAGTTTAAGCAAATCACTTTGCACATGTGGAGGAACTCAAAAGAAAATGTTTGATCCAAGTCTGAGAGGGTCACCTGAGGAGATTCTGTGACTTTGGGGAATGACCCAACATTCGGCTCATATTTTGCCAAAAGTGACTCAAAGTGTTACTTTAAACAGTAATATTTGATACAAACATGTTACATTACAGCTGTAACTACTAATTCAACCTGAAAAGACTCACAGAAACGGAATGACGGTGTGAGTGTTTTATTAATGAACATGAATTATTATTGGGGCTCAGACCCCGGCGGGAGACTGAACGAACGATATGGAATGCATGGCTTTGACGAATGATAGCCATGATCTTCCCCGGAGCCTTGACCCTGGTGGTGGTGGAAGAGACCTGGGTTGGCCACTTGATGAGCGGATCCGAGGAGGAGCCGGGCAGAGAAAGGGGTGGAGGAAGGTCGCAGCACGGCTGGCAGACGGCTGAGTGATTGACCAGGGAGCTTAAAAAGGGGATCCTGAGCCATGAGCGGCTGGTGAGGGGATGAGCAGCTGCGGTGATTGGCTGTTGCGAAGGTGCGGCTTGATCGGAGTCCGTGATTGGATGATTGGAGTGAGCTGCCGGTGATGAGGTGATGAATGAACGCAGCTGGTAGGTCTTCCAGGTTGAATTTGCGCATAAGCTTCATTATAGAATATTTTACACTTTTTAAGTAACTTGCCCAACACTGAAGATCTGTTTAAATTAGTTTTTAGGACTTAGTTTTCAAAACCTTGGGCATCACGGTGGCACAGTGGTTAGAGCTCATGCTTCACAGCTGGAAGGTCCCGGGTTCGATTCCCACCTGGACGGGGCCTTCCTGTGGAGTTTGCATGTTCTCCTCATGTCTGTGTTTCCACCAGGTACTCCGGATTCCCCTACCACTAAAAACATGTACAATAGGCCAGGCTGACTGAGAGTGTGTTTGGGAGTGCACACGGGGGACGACGGATGGACATTAGATTCATCTCATTCATTCAAGTTTTTCTTCTGTTTTTGTAACATTTTTGCCATCTTTTTGTTTCCCCTTTGAGGATCTTTGTCACTGTTTGACACTTTTTTGTAACGTTTTCATCCTGCTCGTTTTTGTCGCTGTATTTGGAAGCTTTTTTTCATGAAGCTTTTAGATTTGGGTAAAGAGCCAGACTGGAGATCATGTGGTCTGTTCAGTTGGGGGTCGAGGCCTCAGACTGTGTGTAAATGAACACAGAGTGAACAAACCCCTGTCCACATCTGTATCCTCGTGTGGTCAGAGTGAACAAACCCCTGTCCACATCTGTATCCTCGTGTGGTCAGAGTGAACAAACCCCTGTCCACATCTGTATTCTCGCGTTGTCTCTGGTTTTATTCGTTATCGGGCCCCGCGGTTCCTTCGGGGAGAACGGGCCGCGACTCCGAGCGAGACTGGAGTGATTGATGAACGACTCGCTGTTGCTATGGGCCTTTATACAGCCGCGCACGAGGGGGCGGGGCTTCAGAACACACCGGCCAATCGGAACGCGCCGGTGTGGGGGCTGATCTGCAAATAAAACTCCAAATGTGTGGCCATAAAAAAAGGCTGGAAAGAGAAACGAAGGGCAGTCGCCTCGTAAAATGAAACTGGAGTTTGATGGAGGAGAGAGAGGGAGCGACAAACAGAAGAGACTCAGACACATAATCATGTAATGATAATAGAGACCAGAGGACGTTCAGATTAAACACACACAGGTATGATCTGAATGAAGCTGGCATCGCTGTGTGGTTTAGTTCAGTTTTAAAGTGTATTTAGTGCTTGTCCCTTTTCCAAACTGTGAACATGAGGAGGTA
This sequence comes from Gobius niger, assembly GCF_951799975.1. Classification (NCBI taxonomy): domain Eukaryota; kingdom Metazoa; phylum Chordata; class Actinopteri; order Gobiiformes; family Gobiidae; genus Gobius; species Gobius niger. The sequence goes on from NC_136856.1 coordinate 2,007,822, forward strand.
TTTGGAAAACTGCCATGGTGGTTTGGGAGGAATCCTGTTTACTCTGGTCGTTTCTTCTTAAAGAGCAGGTGTTTAGCCTTTAAAAATAGTTCATTATTATTATATTGCCAAAAACTAAGACTGGATGGACACAATAGAAAATATACAGCTCATGGAGAGACTCATAAAATCAATAATAAAGAAGAATTCATGAACAAATGTATTTTACTTCGAGGTAAAAACACTAAAAGAATCCACAAGAGACTATAGACGGTTGTTTTCAGGCTTTATTTGATCTCACACTCCCATGTGGGCGGCAGTCGTGTCTAAAAAGAAAGTTAATGATCATTAATATCATTGACTGGCTCCATGATCTCTCATCAACACAAAACTAACCTGCCCCCACCTGCCCCCACCTGTGTCCTTGTTTAAAACATCACCAGCGCACTGGTAAACCTATAAACGGATATAGTAATTCTAAAAACTAAACTTCAGTTTTTGAAACAAGAAGACATGATGAATGTAATAAAAGATTTAGCCTTTAAGACAGGAGATAACCTGCATGTTCAGTAGATTTCTAAATTCATCAACTGTTCAGTATACAAGGATAAAATGGACATACTGTAATGTTTGGACAAGAGAGCGAACCTGAATGTGCTGACAAAGACTCAAGTGTGTCAAGAGCTTAAAAGTTCATAGATTGTATTAGATTATTCTTTAAACCTGCGTCTATTCAGTCAAACTGAAGAACTGTTCTACAACTGGCAGAGCTGGTGAATCAGTCCAGGCTGACTTTTGCTGATTTTTTCCTGTATTTGGCGCCAAAGGCAAGGTTTCAGGCGAGGGAGGGCAGAGCTGGAGGAAGACGGGATTAAGGTTTATCACCTGTCCGAGTTACTGTGCAGATGTTACGTCCAGAAGATCTCCATTAAAGGGACTATACGAAGTTTAAAAATGCTAAAATGAAGTATTCTCCTCCCCTACATGTTCCACCATGTCCTCATGTGTAGAATGAGCTCAGACCTGTTCACCACAACTGCCTCTACAATCCTGCACTGTCACTCAGAAAGTGCTGTCATGCACAAGCGTAATATAGACGCTGCAGTTACACGTATGACCTGAGGAGGCAGTAGTGAGTATAAAATGGCCAACTTGCATCTAGTCCCTTTCAGAACATGACACAATATTACGTACAACTGTACAACTATATTAATAAACCACATCGTTCTACAGGTCGGAGTGTGTGGAAAAATCCGAGGCTTATCGTCTGAAATGACCGTATATACTGTCTGTATTTTCTTCCTTAAAGAGACACAACATTTTGGACTATATTGTTGCCATGAGTGCAAAACATGCTACTTTTGACCAGCTCGACAGAGAAAAATACTATTACTGCAGGGAATAATCAAAGAATGGATTTGGATGAGAACTTAGCCTATTTTAATCTCAAATTCTGCTGATTTTAGTCACATCTCCATGGAGACGAGATACAGTTATGTCTTAGGAGATGAGCCGCTCACAGCAAAAACACATGTTTGTTTGTACATTTATGAGGTATTTTTCCAATGATGAAATGATCTATCATAAAATAAATGCTAGTATTTCAGTTTAGCCTCTTAACTCCCGCCTGAACCGAGAGGATCTTTTTCCTCACGTCATCAGATTTTTTTTTCATCATTTTGTGGGGGGGTATTCAACTCATTTTTGTAACTTTTTTGTCACATTTTTGTAATTTTTTCGTCAATTTTTTATCACATTTTTGACATTTTTTGTCATATTTTTGTAATTTTTTGTCAAATTTTTATCACATTTTTGTCATTTTTTCATCAATTTTTGGTCATTTTTTGTCACATTTAGTCAAATTTTTTGTCATTTTTTGTCACATTTTTTCATCAAATTTTTGTCATTTTTTGTCACATTTTGTCAATTTTTTGTCAAATTTTTGTCACATTTTTGTCATTTTCTCATCACATTTTTTCATCAAATTTTTGTCCCATTTTGTCAAATTTTTGTCACATTTTTGTCATTTTTTCATCACATTTTTTCATCAAATTTTTGTCCCATTTTGTCAATTTTTTGTCATTTTTTTGTCATTTTTTGTCACATTTATGTCATTTTTTCGTAATTTTTTCATCAATTTTTTTCATCACATTTTTTCATCACATTTTTGTCACATTTTTGTCATTTTTTTGTCAATTTCGAATAATCGTAAAATGTGGATATCCTTCCTCACAACAGTGGTAGAATCGTGACTTCCCCGTCCGGGAGCCTGTGGAGCCTGAAGCGAGTGGATCCATTTAGAGCAAAGTAAACAGACGTAAATAAATAATCAGGATGATCATTTGATGAGAGATTTACAGACGGGTAAACGACAGATTAATAATTCATTAATCTCACAGGGAGTCGACAACAACATCACATCATTACCGTGTTTGTGAATGGAAATCACACGCCGTGAGTTAAAGTGGCACTGTGGAACATCGCACCTCCTCGCCCGTGGGTCTCCACCTGTAGGTGGCGCCGTGTCATTGTCCGGCTCCAGTCTGAATCATGAGCGTCTTGATTGGCCTTATTAAATATGACGCGTGGTTGTATGGCGTTGGCGTGTGTTGAAAATTACCTCGCCTCGTTCACCATTAACCCGAAGGTGAAGCTTCGTCTCACGCCTTTAATCAGATCCATCACAGAGCGTGAAGAAGCGAGCGCCGGGCGTGTGAAGAAGCGAGCGCCGGGCGTGTGAAGAGCCGAGCGCCGAGCGTGTGAAGAAGCGAGCGCCGGGCGTGTGAAGAGCCGAGCGCCGGGCGTGTGAAGAAGCGAGCGCCAGGCGTGTGAAGAACCGAGTGCCGGGCGTGTGAAGAAGCCGGGCGTGTGACTCCCGACGCTCGGGGACAACATGGCCCCGGAGAAGTTTAAAGAAACGTTTACATGGATTCTTTTTTTTCATGTGCAGTTACTTTTTAACCTCTTACCACCCGCCAAAACCAAATGCATTCTCTCCACTTAGCCATTGTCGTCACTTTTTATTTCCCTTATGTGTTTTTGTCACTTCTTTATGGCACTTTTGTTACTTTTTTATTACTTTTTTTGCTGGATTTTTGTCAATTTTTTGCTGGATTTTTGTCTTTTTTTTTGCTGGATTTTTGTCTTTTTTTTTGCTGGATTTTTGTCTTTTTTTTGCTGGATTTTTGTCTTTTTTTTGCTGGATTTTTGTCTTTTTTTTGCTGGATTTTTGTCTTTTTTTTGCTGGATTTTTGTCATTTTTTGGCTGGATTTTTGTCTTTTTTTTGCTGGATTTTTGTCTTTTTTTTGCTGGATTTTTGTCTTTTTTTGCTGGATTTTTGTCTTTTTCTGCTGTTTTTTGTCATTTTTTCTGCTGGTTTTTGTCATTTTTTTTGCTGGATTTTTGTCACTTTTTTGCTGAATTTTTATCTTTTTTTGCTGGATTTTTGTCTTTTTTTTGCTGGATTTTTGTCTTTTTTTTGCTGGATTTTTGTCATTTTTGCTGGATTTTTGTCACTTTTTTGCTGGATTTTTGTCTTTTTTTGCTGGATTTTTGTCATTTTTGCTGGATTTTTGTCTTTTTTTGCTGGATTTTTGTCTTTTTTTTGCTGGATTTTTGTCATTTTTGCTGGATTTTTGTCTTTTTCTGCTGTTTTTGTCATTTTTTCTGCTGGTTTTTGTCATTTTTTTTGCTGGATTTTTGTCACTTTTTTGCTGGATTTTTGTCTTTTTTTTGCTGGATTTTTGTCTTTTTTTTGCTGGATTTTTGTCTTTTTCTGCTGGTTTTTGTCATTTTTGCTGGATTTTTGTCTTTTTCTGCTGGTTTTTGTCATTTTTTTTGCTGGATTTTTGTCTTTTTTTGCTGGATTTTTGTAATTTTTTGCTGGATTTTTGTCTTTTTGCTGGATTTTTGTCACTTTGTGTTGCACTTTTTGTCACTTTTGTTGCTTTTTTGGGTCACTTTTTAGCGCTTTTTTGTTGCGTTTACATCCTCATTTTCTTCTCGTTTTTTTATCGCTGTTTTGAATTTGGAGAAAACATGTTCAGGTGGGAGTTGAGAGGTTAACCAAACTGTCTGAGCAAAAGAAAAGTGGCCACATGGATGTAACTCAGCTCTGATCTGGAGTCGCTGCAAAAAGAATGAGATCAGCTGATGACCTGAACTACCTCAATGACCGGGTTATTCCATCAATGGATTTCTTCTTCCCTGATTCCAAGGTGTTTTCCAAGATGACAATGGCAGGACTTATCAGACTCACATTAATCAGAATGTGAACATGAACCGGCTGCCACAGAGTCCGATGTTAAATGAGAGTCTTTGGGATGTGCTGGAGAAGGCTTGCACTGTGTCCACACTCTCCCATCATCAGTACAAGATCTTGGTGATTCCTGTGTTTTGTTGTTGTTGCTTCACTCAGTCGGATGTTCCATTTTGTCGTTACTACAGCTTCAAAACTGAGTAAGTTTTATCATTAGAATCAAGATCCGCAGATCTGAACAATTTGCATGGATTATGTTTTAAAGTTTAAAGAGGCTAGATGCAAGTTAGCCATTTTATACTCACTGCTGCCACCTCAGGTCATACGTGTAACTGCAGCTTCTATATTAGTAACACCTTTCTGACGGTGCAGGATTTTAGAGGCAGTTGTGGTGAACAGGTCTGAGCTCATTCTACACATGAGGACATGGAGGAACATGTAGGGGGAGGAACATACTTAGTTTGAACATTTTTAAACTCTGTATAGTCCCTTTAACCTCACTGAGTCGGACACATCAGGCTTTAAATTCTAACATTTACTTTGCTTTAAACATAAAATAAATTGTTCATCAAATACTCGGCGACCTCTTGGCAGTTTGTACAAACATTTATCGGACTTTTGCCTCAACAGGCAGGTTATCCTGGTAATCAAATGACATTTCATCACAATCTGACAATGACTCACCTTAACACATCCTCTCAAACAACCTCCCAATGTCAGCGATCTGCCGTTGTTTTCAATGAAGCGAGAGCGTTCTTTTCACCTCCGCTTGATCTGTGACCTAAGACCGTGGAGTCCTTTTATATATAGCCTTCTCTACATCTGCTTATCCGCCCACACAGCGCTCCATGTTGGCCTTCTCTTTCCCTGCTGCTGTAAACATGTCACTCGTGTGCGAACACCCTCTGAAGTGCACGGGACAGACGTCAGGCAAAGTGTGCTTTTGCTCCCTTCTACAGGAGCTTGAGCGTCTCCATCCTGGTCTTGTAAAGACAGACTCCATGCGTTTTCATATTACCAGAAGGGATGATGAATCAGATTTAAATGTAAAGCAGTAAAACATATGTATATTTTTATTTTAAAGTATCGATGATAGAATAATTAAAGTACCTATAGCGTCCAGTGGAATGAATGATGGAGCGTACAAGTGGCCTTTTTCCGTTTTATTTCCGTGATAAGTGTTTCCACCGTAAGAACTAAAAGCACATACAATAAATTAATACCATGTCTTACAATGAAATCCAAAACGTACAATAAATCAGATTACCTCTTTTCCCCATTCCAACCAGGCGCTAGTGCTCAACAAACACCCGCCATGACAGATTTAAACATTTCCGGTTACAAGAAAGGGAAATGACGCAATCAATTTGGCCGGAATTTCCAAAATAAAACATGAAGTCCTTACAGTACCGATTAAGGAGTATCGCTTAAGGAGGTCCCGACTGCTGAGACCTGGACGGACCTCAGCCCTGGGCCAAAGCACTTATACTAACGTGAACAGACTGAGCTCTGATTGGCCAGAGGAGAAAGGTGACTTTGGCGATGATAGCTTTTAGCCACCGTTAGCGCAACTTTAGCTGCTTCTTTCCTCTAGTATTTGCCTTGGCACCTCTGAATAATCCCATTAAGGCACACAAAACTTTTCATTGGAACTGTTCATGGATTCCCTGGATTCATATGAATAAACCATGTTTACTGTGGCCTTCGGTAATTGACAAACCAATGATCAAAACACTTTCCATGCTGAATATCACCGAGTATGACGTTATCTTCATTATTCTGGCTCGTCGTGACAAACTGTCAGAACCAGTTTCTGAGTTTCCCGTGTTTCTTTTCAGACAAACTGTCTCAGAGGACTCACTTGAGGAGTTTGTTCCTCAGCACTTTCACCCGTCTCTGATTAAACTTTACCCCAAACTCATGACGCCGACGCTCTGACGGACAGAAGAAACTGTTTAAATATGGAAGAAGCTCAACAAACTGAAGGAAGGATATGATCTAGGTGGATGGAGCGTGAGATGGACAGACGGATCAGTGCGGCGTCAGCAGTGATGCGGTCGCTGTATCGGACTGTCGTGGTGAAGAGGGAGCTGAGTCGGGGCAAAGCTCTCGATTTACCGATCGATCTACGTTCCAACCCTCACCTATGGTCATGAGATCTGTAATGACCGAAAGGACAAGATCGCGAATACAAGCGGCCGAAATGGGTTTCCTTCGCAGGGTGGCCTATTGGGACAAGGCCTGGTGGAAGACCCAGGACACGCTGGTGGGACTATGTCTCCGAGCTGGCCTGGTGTCTCCTCGGGGTCAGAACAGCTGGAGGAGGTGTGTGTGGATCGGGAGGTCTGGGCATCTCTGCTGAGACGCTGCCCCCGCGACCCGGCCCCGGATAAAGACGAAGAAAGTGGATGGATGGATAAAGTGTAAATACTGGGTTTTGCGATCTGATCCGACACTTTGTCCCAGTCCAACAAATAAGCTTCTATTCCATGATTAAACTTTAACAAAACCACAGTGATATGAACGCTATTATGTTCACAGCTTTCAATGTAACGTTATTCCGTTTTGAACTATATCTGGTGTGAAGAAGTGTCCATATAACGTTAGCTAGTGCTGCAGCAGCTCATGGAGGCTGTTTTGTTTACATACTAGTTTATTCAGCTGCAGCTCTGGGGTTGTAAAGGAAAAACACCCCTCAGCAGCTGCCTGGAGTACAGTGTTAGATTGTGCCATACAAAGAGATAGAGATGTGAGAATCTAAACTCACCGTTTAACCATGAGGTCAAATATCACACTTTTCTTCCCTCGAAGCCCGACTAGCAAAGCGCTACCAAAGTTTCTGCATTTCATTCTTTTATGTTTGCGAGTTAATTGCCTTGTGTCGTGGGGAAACAGAATTGAATGATTCTAATAAATAATAAAGGAGGAGGCCCCAAAGTCTTTTTGCCGTGGATTCAGTTAGAGCTGCCTCTCGCTTCATTTCATTCTCCTCCTCCTCAGTCTGTAACTGCGCTCGTCGTAAAGCAATAAGAGCTCAACACTTTTAATAACTTTAATAAGTTCACCAGGCAGACTTCAGGATGTGAGCTGCTTCATCACTCCAGCTGTGACTGTAATATCAGACATTTACAGGTTTTCAGGGAGTCATTTTGAGTCAGTAATTCTGCATACTCCGTCCATCCCTCTTCTCTAAACGCCAGCCCACACTCTGTCCACGCCACACAGAGATTTGGAGTTTCATAGACTAAACAGACTGTGAAGCTCCTCATTGTTGACCTGGATTTGCCTCATCGTGACCAGGAGCGTCCAAATGTGTGAGCAGTGAGGAGGGAGTTAAAGGAGCTGCAAGGAGGAGCACCTCCTTTAGCAGAGGAACCACAGGATGTTCCTCATCAGCCCATGAGGAGCTGTAAGGAGCACCTCCTTCAGCAGAGGAGCCTCAGGATGTTCCTCATCAGCCCATGAGGAGCTGTAAGGAGCACCTCCTTTAGCAGAGGAACCTCAGGATGTTCCTCATCAGCCCAGAAGGAGCTGAAAGGAGCACCTCCTTTAGCAGAGGAGCCTCAGGATGTTCCTCATCAGCCCAGAAGGAGCTGTAAGGAGCACCTCCTTTAGCAGAGGAGCCTCAGGATGTTCCTCATCAGCCCATGAGGAGCTGTAAGGAGCACCTCCTTTAGCAGAGGAGCCTCAGGATGTTCCTCATCAGCCCATGAGGAGCTGTAAGGAGCACCTCCTTTAGCAGAGGAACCTCAGGATGTTCCTCATCAGCCCAGAAGGAGCTGTAAGGAGCACCTCCTTTAGCAGAGGAACCTCAGGATGTTCCTCATCAGCCCAGAAGGAGCTGACAAGCTCATCTGCTGGTGTGTGGTGCAACTGCATAACTACATTATCATATTTAGATCTATTTTCTAAAGACACACAGAAAATAACAAGGCCAAGGGGTGTAAATAAAGGATAACATATGACCTGAAATGTCTCATTCGTGCAAGACAGTTCAGTGTTTTAACGTCCTCTGTCATGGACGTTTGTAGAGATTTCGTCCATTTTGAAATAACTAGAGAGATGAATGAAGATGAAGGTGTGAGACACTGTGGTCCATCGTCAAGACACGAAACATCCATCACGGCGTCGCAGGTCAAGATGCAAGAGCAAAACATGTGCCCAAAGTGTGAGGGCGGAGTTCTGTTTACCTCCCAGTACTTTAACGATACTTGGTTTTCGATGCCGATGCCTGAACGATGGAAAATTTGCAATATTTACCAAAAATCTTTATATTTGAGCTGAACCACTTCCTTTAATGCCTCCCCTGGACCAACATCAGCACGTCAAAGAGATGACTCATGTTCTCTGCTCCTGCTTAAGGGCGACACTTTAGGCCCATGTTCTGCTGTTGTATTGTGGACTGCAGTATTCTCTTTCCTCCCGTCTTCCTCTTCCTCCTCCTCCTCCTCCCCCCTCCTCCTCCTCCTCCCCCCTCCTCCTCCTGCCCCTGTGCAGCGCCCGGACGTCCCACTGATGTGACTGGATGTGAGTGTGATTAATGGCGCCGCTAATGCCGTGGTCAGCGTGGCATACGAGGGCAGCTAACGGCGCTAACCGAGCTAACCCCGCTAACCGAGCTAATGAAGCTAATAGCCTGGGACCGCTGTGACGCCGCGCTCCGATTGGACGAGACACTGCAACCCCCCCATCCCCCCCCCCCCTCCCGCCTCACCTTGTACTTTGTATTCCTCGCGCCGCGGCTCGAGCTAATGCTTTTTCTTCTTGTTTTGCACCGAAGGGCAAAGAATAAAGGCTCAGTCGCTGGAGATACATGTTTTTGGGCCACGTTCATTAACCTTTCAGAGTAAAGTTTGTGCTTAGACGCTTCCAAAGTTTCCAGAATTCACTTTGCTTTGTGTGAAGGTTAAAGATGCTGAGATTAACTGTGGTGTAATGTGTTTTAGAGTTCTTCCATTAGGACTCTGCCTTCATCATCAGGGCAGTTGTTTATGCAGGCTGAGGCCTTTTCATAATCTAAACTCCCTCTGGTCACTTCTTTAACCCCTTAACTCCCACCTGAACCGAGCACATTTTCTCCAGTTTGGCTTTACCCCAATCCAAAAGCTTCTGGAAAAAAGCTGTGAAAATAGCAACAAAACTGAGACGAAAACAATGATGAAGATGTGACAAAAAAGTGATGAAAAATGACAAAAAATTGACAAAAAAGAAAAAAAAAAGAAAAAAATGGACAAAAAATGACAAAAAAAAAATTGACAAAACATTTATTTAAAAAAGACAAAAAATGTGACAAAAATTGACAAAAAAATTGACAAAGAAATTGACAAAAATATGACCAAAAATATGACCAAAAATATGACCAAAAATTGATTAAAAAAGACAAACAATTGACAAAAAATGACAAAAAATTGATTTAAAAAGATGACAAAAAAGCTACAAAATTGAAAAAAGATGGAAAAAAATCTGATGACGTGAGGACAAAGATCCATTTAGATGAGTTTTGTAGATCTTTCAAATGAGGTGTTACACTGGCCTACAGGATTTGGGTAAAGCTGAACTGGAGAAAATGCTCAGGTTCAGGCGGGAGTTAAGAGGTTACCGGCTCTGCTCTTCTGCAAACATTTTTACTTTTGAGCTGCTTGTTTGTACACAGTCCCACCAGCTCATCGCACTCGGGGATGTTTGCCTAAAAAGCGATGGCTCCCGGCAGCGAACATCTCCCTCCTCCTCCACTTGTTTGTGCTTCTGCAGTAGATGTGAAAATATCTGCATTTAAATCAGCCCGACACGGCATCCTATTCTCCTCTGTTTATCTGAAGTGTGACTGGCCGGGCTACATTTATCTGTTCATGTGCGAAATACAGAAGTAGCACTAACTTTGTTTTCACTTCCACTTTTTGCCACACACTCTGAAGCTTTTACACCACCAGAGCAAAGGTCAAGAAGAACTGAGACTGTATCCACACGATGTTTTCAGGAACTTCCTCTGTGAGTCTGAAGCGGCTCAGTAAACGTGAGCGTCCACATGGGCCTGTGATTCCTCCTCCAGGCCTGTGTGAGGCGCTGTGACGCTAACACAGATAATAGAACAGGATGTAGAGGCGCATGTGCAGTAAAGAAACAGAGAAAATGAAACTGAAGGATTTAGGATCTACAGAAGAGACGAGGAGGAGAGTTTTTTCTTCTGTCAGTGACTTTTCCTGTCAGTCCAAAAACACAGACTGACTCGTGTTTTTCTACTCGTCACCTGTGGCTTGTGGACGGCAGTGGAGCAAAGAGGGGCGGAGTCAAACCATCACAGATCCATGAGGAAAACACGGTATAAGGTCAGTAGATTATGGATCACAGACTCTGGTGCTGTGATGTCATGGTTTTAGTAAAAGTTGCTGGTTTAGCTCCGGCCGTTCTGGTTTAGCTCCGTGCTGGTTTAGCTCCGGCCATGCTGGTTTAGCTCCGGCAGTGCTGGTTTAGCTCCTGCCGTTCTGGTTTAGCTCGTGCTGGTTTAGCTCCGGCCGTTCTGGTTTAGCTCCGTGCTGGTTTAGCTCCGGCCGTGCTGGTTTAGCTCCGGCCGTGCTGGTTTAGCTCCGGCCGTGCTGGTTTAGCTCCGGCCGTGCTGGTTTAGCTCCGTCTGTGCTGGTTTAGCTCCGTCCGTTCTGGTTTAGCTCCGGGCGTGCTGGTTTAGCTCCGTCTGTGCTGGTTTAGCTCCGGCCGTTCTGGTTTAGCTCCGGCCGTGCTGGTTTAGCTCCGTCTGTGCTGGTTTAGCTCCGGCCGTTCTGGTTTAGCTCCGGCCGTGCTGGTTTAGCTCCGTCCGTTCTGGTTTAGCTCCGGCCGTGCTGGTTTAGCTCCGTCTGTGCTGGTTTAGCTCCGGCCGTTCTGGTTTAGCTCCGGCCGTGCTGGTTTAGCTCCGGCCGTTCTGGTTTAGCTCCGGCCGTGCTGGTTTAGCTCCGGCCGTTCTGGTTTAGCTCCGGCCGTGCTGGTTTAGCTCCGGCCGCGCTGGTTTAGCTCCGGCCGTGCTGGTTTAGCTCCGGCCGTGCTGGTTTAGCTCCGGCCGTGCTGGTTTAGCTCCGGCCGTGCTGGTTTAGCTCCGGCCGTGCTGGTTTAGCTCCGGCCGTGCTGGTTTAGCTCCGGCCGTGCTGGTTTAGCTCCGGCCGTGCTGGTTTAGCTCCGGCCGTTCTGGTTTAGCTCCGGCCGTGCTGGTTTAGCTCCGGCCGTGCTGGTTTAGCTCCGGCCGTGCTGGTTTAGCTCCGTCTGTGCTGGTTTAGCTCCGGCCGTTCTGGTTTAGCTCCGGCCGTGCTGGTTTAGCTCCGGCCGTTCTGGTTTAGCTCCGGCCGTGCTGGTTTAGCTCCGGCCGCGCTGGTTTAGCTCCGGCCGTGCTGGTTTAGCTCCAGCCGTGCTGGTTTAGCTCCGGCCGTGCTGGTTTAGCTCCGGCCGTGCTGGTTTAGCTCCGGCCGTGCTGGTTTAGCTCCGGCCGTGCTGGTTTAGCTCCGGCCGTGCTGGTTTAGCTCCGGCCGTGCTGGTTTAGCTCCGGCCGTTCTGGTTTAGCTCCGGTCGTGCTGGTTTAGCTCCGTCTGTGCTGGTTTAGCTCCGGCCTTTCTGGTTTAGCTCCGTCTGTGCTGGTTTAGCTCCGGCCGTTCTGGTTTAGCTCCGTCTGTGCTGGTTTAGCTCCGGCCGTTCTGGTTTAGCTCCGGCCGTGCTGGTTTAGCTCCGGCCGTGCTGGTTTAGCTCCGGCCGTGCTGGTTTAGCTCCGGCCGTGCTGGTTTAGCTCCGGCCGTGCTGGTTTAGCTCCGGCCGTGCTGGTTTAGCTCCGGCCGTTCTGGTTTAGCTCCTGCCGTTCTGGTTTAGCTCCGGCCGTGCTGGTTTAGCTCCGGCCGTTCTGGTTTAGCTCCGTCCGTTCTGGTTTAGCTCCGGCCGTGCTGGTTTAGCTCCGTCTGTGCTGGTTTAGCTCCGGCCGTTCTGGTTTAGCTCCGGCCGTGCTGGTTTAGCTCCGGCCGTTCTGGTTTAGCTCCGGCCGTGCTGGTTTAGCTCCGGCCGCGCTGGTTTAGCTCCGGCCGTGCTGGTTTAGCTCCGGCCGTGCTGGTTTAGCTCCGGCCGTGCTGGTTTAGCTCCGGCCGTGCTGGTTTAGCTCCGGCCGTGCTGGTTTAGCTCCGGCCGTGCTGGTTTAGCTCCGGCCGTGCTGGTTTAGCTCCGGCCGTGCTGGTTTAGCTCCGTCTGTGCTGGTTTAGCTCCGGCCGTTCTGGTTTAGCTCCGTCTGTGCTGGTTTAGCTCCGGCCGTTCTGGTTTAGCTCCGTCTGTGCTGGTTTAGCTCCGGCCGTTCTGGTTTAGCTCCGGCCGTGCTGGTTTAGCTCCGTCTGTGCTGGTTTAGCTCCGGCCGTTCTGGTTTAGCTCCGGCCGTGCTGGTTTAGCTCCGGCCGTGCTGGTTTAGCTCCGGCCGTGCTGGTTTAGCTCCGGCCGTGCTGGTTTAGCTCCGGCCGTTCTGGTTTAGCTCCGGCCGTGCTGGTTTAGCTCCGGCCGTGCTGGTTTAGCTCCGGCCGTGCTGGTTTAGCTCCGTCTGTGCTGGTTTAGCTCCGGCCGTTCTGGTTTAGCTCCGGCCGTGCTGGTTTAGCTCCGGCCGTTCTGGTTTAGCTCCGGCCGTGCTGGTTTAGCTCCGGCCGCGCTGGTTTAGCTCCGGCCGTGCTGGTTTAGCTCCAGCCGTGCTGGTTTAGCTCCGGCCGTGCTGGTTTAGCTCCGGCCGTGCTGGTTTAGCTCCGGCCGTGCTGGTTTAGCTCCGGCCGTGCTGGTTTAGCTCCGGCCGTGCTGGTTTAGCTCCGGCCGTGCTGGTTTAGCTCCGGCCGTGCTGGTTTAGCTCCGGCCGTTCTGGTTTAGCTCCTGCCGTTCTGGTTTAGCTCCGGCCGTGCTGGTTTAGCTCCGGCCGTGCTGGTTTAGCTCCGGCCGTGCTGGTTTAGCTCCGGCCGTGCTGGTTTAGCTCCGGCCGTGCTGGTTTAGCTCCGTCTGTGCTGGTTTAGCTCCGGCCGTTCTGGTTTAGCTCCGTCTGTGCTGGTTTAGCTCCGGCCGTTCTGGTTTAGCTCCGTCTGTGCTGGTTTAGCTCCGGCCGTTCTGGTTTAGCTCCGGCCGTGCTGGTTTAGCTCCGTCTGTGCTGGTTTAGCTCCGGCCGTTCTGGTTTAGCTCCGGCCGTGCTGGTTTAGCTCCGGCCGTGCTGGTTTAGCTCCGGCCGTGCTGGTTTAGCTACAGCCGTGCTGGTTGCGCTGGTTTAGCTCCGGCCGTTCTGGTTTAGCTCCGGCCGCGCTGGTTTAGCTCCGGCCGTGCTGGTTTAGCTCCGGCCGTGCTGGTTTAGCTCCGTCTGTGCTGGTTTAGCTCCGTCTGTGCTGGTTTAGCTCCGGCCGTTCTGGTTTAGCTCTGGCCGTGCTGGTTTAGCTCCGTCTGCGCTGGTTTAGCTCCGGTCGTGCTGGTTCAGCTCCGTCTGCGCTGGTTTAGCTCCGGTCGTGCTGGTTTAGCTCCGGCCGTTCTGGTTTAGCTCCGTCTGTTCTGGTTTAGCTCCGTCCGTGCTGGTTTAGCTCCGTCTGTTCTGGTTTAGCTCCGTCCGTGCTGGTTTAGCTCCGTCTGTTCTGGTTTAGCTCCGTCTGTTCTGGTTTAGCTCCGGCCGTGCTGGTTTAGCTCCGTCTGCGCTGGTTTAGCTCCGGCCGTTCTGGTTTAGCTCCGGCCGTTCTGGTTTAGCTCCGGCCGTGCTGGTTTAGCTCCGTCCGTGCTGGTTTAGCTCCGTCTGTTCTGGTTTAGCTCCGGCCGTGCTGGTTTAGCTCCGTCTGCGCTGGTTTAGCTCCGGCCATGCTGGTTTAGCTCCGGCCATGCTGGTTTAGCTCCGTCTGTGCTGGTTTAGCTCCGTCTCATTCCTCCGTGTGCAGCCGATACACATGATCCCTGACTCCTTGTGCACACACCTCTCTGCTCTGGGTCGATGCTGATGGCAGCCTGTGCGACACATCGCTGCCGCTCCCCTTGTAAAGCGCCGTCATTTACGGGTAATAGAGTCTCGGCGGGAAGAAGCGGCGGCGGTGAAGGCGCGGGGCTCTGACAAACAGCAGCACAGAGCTGACACACCCGTGAGTCTGTACGCACATCCTCGGTGCTCAGAAAAGTACACTTTAGCGCTCGGTGAACAATATTCAATCTTTAACACTACAGTAGGTCTTTTTCCAGCCAATGCAAATGGTTCTAAAGACCAGGCTTATGAAGAAAACAAACCGAATGTGTTTGAAATTGCCCGTTATCAAGTGAACCTGCAACACACACACACACACACACACACACACACACACACACACACACACACACACTCTGTTCTCTCGTGCAGATCGGTGCAATTGCTCGATGCTTTCAGATGAAATGAAGTGAGAAATGGAGCGTTTGAGCTCAGAGTGCATCATCAGCTCAGATCTGTAGGAACATCTCACACAGCCCGCTCAGTGTGAAGTGCTGAAGGCGGCGGTGGTTCAATCGCTGCTCTTAACCATGTAGACACTTGAAGACACTTGACCTTATCTGTGTGAATGTGCTGCTGTGACAAGACAAGGGTCTGTAACGGGGGGGGGGGCAATTTTCTTCATTGTTTAAAGTCCGAGGGCTGAACATGACAACCTGAGCCTGAAGTACAAATGACATGATCGACAAAGGCACACGCTCTAAAATGACAATGGGCAATCAAAGCACAGCAAGGACCTGCTCACCCACTCACCCACTCACCCACTCACCCATCCCGGATGAAAAGCAGTCGAGGATCTGAAGGACATGACATGAAAGCGGAGCATGCAAGGTTAGTTCAAGAATTAGAGCAAAAATGTGAAGAAAATGCCCGTCTGCAGGTCGAGTCAGACAGACACCGAGAAGAGAAAAG